>NC_061513.1:249590854-249695693 GCF_022539505.1 Lolium rigidum | reverse complement strand
AGCACTCAAGCAATTTACTTTGGAATGGCGGAGAAATACCATGTAGTAGGTAGGTATGGTGGACACAAATGGCATAGTGGTTGGCTCAAGGATTTTGGATGCATGAGAAGTATTCCCTCTCGATACAAGGTTTAGGCTAGCAAGGTTATTTGAAACAAACACAAGGATGAAGCGGTGCAGCAAAACTCACATAAAAGACATATTGTAAACATTATAAGACTCTACACCGTCTTCCTTGTTGTTCAAATTCAATACTAGAAATTATCTAGACCTTAGAGAGACCAATTATGCAAACCAAATTTTAGCAAGCTCTATGTATTTCTTCATTAATAGGTGCAAAGTATATGATGCAAGAGCTTAAACATGAGCACAACAATTGCCAAGTATCACATTATCCAAGACATTATAGCAATTACTACATGTATCATTTTCCGATTCCAACCATATAACAATTTAACGAAGAAGAAACTTTCGCCATGAATATTATGAGTAAAGCCTAAGGACATACTTGTCCATATGCAACAGAGGAGCGTGTCTCTCTCCCACACAATGAATGCTAGGATCCATTTTATTCAAACAAAACAAAAACAAAAACAAACAGACGCTCCAAGCAAAGTACATAAGATGTGATGGAATAAAAATATAGTTTCACTAGAGGAACCTGATAATGTTGTCGATGAAGAAGGGGATGCCTTGGGCATCCCCAAGCTTAGACGCTTGAGTCTTCTTGAAATATGCAGGGGTGAACCACCGGGCATCCCCAAGCTTAGAGCTTTCACTCACCTTGATCATATTGTATCATCTCCCTCTCTTGATCCTTGAAAACTTCCTCCACACCAAACTCAAAACAACTCATTAGAGGGTTAGTGCACAATTAAAATTTACATGTTCAGAGGTGACATAATCATTCTTAACACTTCTGGACATTGCACAAAGCTACTGAAAGTCAATGGAATCGAAAAATCCATCAAGCATAGCAAAACAGGCAATGCGAAATAAAAGGCAGAATCTGTCAAAACAGAACAGTTCAGTAAAGACAAATTTTATTGAGGCACCAGACTTGCTCAAATGAAAATGCTCAAATTGAATGAAAGTTGCGTACATATCTGAGGATCACTCACGTAAATTGGCATAATTTTCTGAGTTACCTACAGAGAATTAGACCCAGATTCGTGACAAGAAAGAAATCTGTTTCTCGCAGTAATCCAAATCTAGTATGAACCTTACTATCAACGACTTTACTTGGCACAACAATGCACAAAACTAAGATAAGGAGAGGTTGCTACAGTAGTAACAACTTCCAAGACTCAAATATAAAATAAAAGTACTCGTAGTAAAAACATGGGTTGTCTCCCATAAGCGCTTTTTTTAACGCCTTTCGCCTAGGCGCGAAAGTGTGTATCAAGTATTATCAAGAGACGAAGTGTCAACATCATAATTTGTTCTAATAATAGAATCAAAAGGTAACTTCATTCTATTTCTAGGGAAGTGTTACATACCTTTCTTGAGAGGAAATTGATATTTAATATTACCTTCCTTCATATCAATGATAGCATCAACAGCTCAAGAAAAGGTCTTCCCAATATAATGGGACAAGATGCATTGCATTCAATATCCAAGACAACAAAATCAACGGGGACAAGGTTATTGTTAACGGTAATGCGAACATTATCAACTCTCCCCAAAGGTTTCTTTGTAGAGTTATCAGCAAGATTAACATCCAAATAACAATTTTTCAATGGTGGCAAGTCAAGCATATTATAGATTTTCTTAGGCATAACGGAAATACTTGCACCAAGATCACATAAAGCATTACAATCAAAGTCATTGACCTTCATCTTAATGATGGGCTCCCAACCATCCTCTAGCTTCCTAGGAATAGAAGTTTCGCGTTCTAGTTTCTCTTCTCTAGCTTTTATGAGAGCATTTGTAATATGTTTCGTGAAAGCCAAGTTTATAGCACTAGCATTAGGACTCTTAGCAAGTTTTTGTAAGAACTTTATAACTTCAGAGATGTGACAATCATCAAAATCCAAACCATTATAATCTAAAGCAATGGGATCGTTGTCCCCAATGTTGGAAAAAAATTCAGCAGCTTTATCACAGTGCGTTCAGCAGTTTTAGCGCTTCGTGCAGTTTTTCGCGCTTTGCATTAGAAGTGGAAACATTGCCAACACCAATTCTTTTACCATTATTAGTAGGAGGTGCAGCAACATGTGTAGCATTAGCATTACTAGTGGTGGTAATAGTCCAAACTTTAGCTATATTATCTTCTTTTTCATTTTCTTCTCTTTCCCACCTAGCATGCAATTCGGCCATCAATCTTATATTCTCATTAATTCTAACTTGGATGGCATTTGATGTAGTAACAATTTTATTATTATGATTTTCATGAGGCATAACTTTCGATTTCAAAAGATCAACATCAGCAGCAAGACTATCGACTTTAGAAGCAAGTATATCAATTTTCCCAAGCTTTTCTTCAACAGTATTTGTTAAAAGCAGTTTGTGTACTAATAAATTCTTTAAGCATGGCTTCAAGTCCAGGGGGTGTGTTCCTATTATTGTTGTAAGAATTCCCATAAGAATTACCATAGCCGTTGCCATTATTATAAGGATATGGCCTATAGTTGTTACTAGAATTGTTCCGGTAAGCATTGTTGTTGAAATTGTTATTTTTAATGAAGTTTACATCAACATGTTCTTCTTGAGCAACCAATGAAGCTAACGGAACATTATTAGGATCAATATTTGTCCTATCATTCACAAGCATAGACATAATAGCATCAATCTTATCACTCAAGGAAGAGGTTTCTTCGACGTAATTTACCTTCTTACCTTGTGGAGCTCTTTCCGTGTGCCATTCGAGAATAATTGATCATCATATTATCAAGAAGCTTTGTTGCTTCACCAAGAGTGATGGACATAAAGGTACCTCCAGCAGCTGAATCCAATAGGTTCCGCGAAGAAAAATTCAGTCCTGCATAAAAGGTTTGGATGATCATCCAAGTAGTCAGTCCATGTGTTGGGCAATTTTTAACCAAAGATTTTATTATTTCCCATGCTTGTGCAACATGCTCATTATCCAATTGTTTAAAATTCATTATGCTACTCCTCAAAGATATAATTTTAGCAGGGGGATAATATCTACCAATAAAAGCATCTTTGCATTTAGTCCATGAATCAATACTATTCTTAGGCAGAGATAGCAACCAATCTTTACCTCTTCCTCTTAATGAGAAAGGAAACAATTTTAATTTTATAATGTCACCATCTACATCCTTATACTTTTGCATTTCACATAGTTCAACAAAATTATTGAGATGTGCAAGCAGCATCATCGAACTAACACTGAAAATTGCTCTCGCATAACAAGATTCAAGTAAAGCGGGTTTAATTTCAAAGAATTCTGCTGTAGTAGCAGGTGGAGCAATAGGTGTGCATAAGAAATCATTATTATTTGTGGTTGTGAAGTCACACAACTTAGTATTTTCAGGAGTACCCATTTTAGCAGTAGTAAATAAAGCAAACTAGATAAAGTAAATGCAAGTAACTAATTTTAATTTTTTTTTGTGTTTTTGATATAGAGATTGCAAACAAGACAGTAAATAAAGTAAAGCTAGCAACTAATTTTTTTGTGTTTTGATTTAGTGCAGCAAACAAAGTAGTAAATAAAATAATGCAAGACAAAAACAAAGTAAAGAGATTGCGATGTGGAGACTCCCCTTGCAGCGTGTCTTGATCTCCCCGGCAACGGCACCAGAAAACAGTCTTGATACGCGTACAACACGCGTCCGTTGGGAACCCCAAGAGGAAGGTGTGATGCGTACAGCGACAAGTTTTCCCTCAGTAAGAAACCAAGGTTTATCGAACCAGTAGGAGCCAAGAAGCATGTTGAAGGTTGATGGCGGCGGGATGTAGTGCGGCGCAACACCAGGGATTCCGGCGCCAACGTGGAACCTGCACAACACAACCAAAGTACTTTGTCCCAACGTAATAGTGAGGTTGTCAATCTCACCGGCTTGTTATAACAAAGGATTAGATGTATAGTGTGGATGATGATTGTTTGCAGAGAACAGTAGAACAAGTATTGCAGCAGATTGTATTCAATGTAAAGGAATGGACCGGGGTCCACAGTTCACTAGAGGTGTCTCTCCCATAAGATAAATAGCATGTTGGGTAAACAAATTACAGTTGGGCAATTGACAAATAGAGAGGGCATGACAATGCACATACATGATATGATGAGTATTATGAGATTTAATTGGGCATTACGACAAAGTACATAGACCGCTATCCAGCATGCATCTATGCCTAAAAAGTCCACCTTCGAGTTATCATCCGAACCCCTTCCAGTATTAAGTTGCAAACAACGAGACAATTGCATTAAGTATGGTGCGTAATGTAATCAATAACTACATCCTCGGACATAGCATCAATGTTTTATCCCTAGTGGCAACAGCACATCCATAACCTTAGGGGCTTCGTCACTCCCCGCATTCACGGAGACATGAACCCACTATCGAGCATAAATACTCCCTCTTGGAGTTACAAGCATCAACTTGGCCAAAGCATCTACTAGTAACAGAGAGCATGCAAGATCATAAACAACACATAGATTGATAATCAACATAACATAGTATTCTCTATCCATCGGATCCCAACAAACACAACATATAGCATTACAGATAGATGATCTTGATCATGTTAGGCAGCTCACAAGATCCGACAATGAAGCATAATGAGGAGAAGACAACCATCTAGCTACTGCTATGGACCCATAGTCCAGGGGTGAACTACTCACTCATCACTCCGGAGGTGACCATGGCGGTGAAGAGTCCTCCGGGAGATGATTCCCCTCTCCGGCAGGGTGCCGGAGGCGATCTCCTGAATCCCCCGAGATAGGATTGGCGGCGGCGGCGTCTCTGGAAGGTTTTCCGTATCGTGGCTCTCGCATTGGGGGTTTCGCGACGAAGGCTATTTGTAGGCGGAAGGGCAGAGTCGGGAGAGTCACGAGGGGCCCACACGCTAGGGCCGCGCGGCCAGCCCCTGGGCCGCGCCGCCCTACTGTGGCGCCGCCTCGTGGCCCCACTTCGTTAGTCCTCCGGTCTTCTGGAAGCTTCATGGAAAAATAGGCCCCTGGGCGTTGATTTCGTCCAATTCCGAGAATATTTCCTTACTAGGATTTCTGAAACCAAAAACAGCAGAAAACAACGAAGCGGCTCTTCGGCATCTCGTTAATAGGTTAGTGCCGGAAAATGCATAAATATGACATAAAGTATGCATAAAACATGTAGATATCATCAATAATGTGGCATGGAACATAAGAAATTATCGATACGTCGGAGACGTATCACACATGCATTTGTTCCTTTTCGATTCTGGAGTGATTCCTTCACCATCGCATGTTTTCTTATAAACCATACTCCCACTTGTGTTCTAGACATGAAGACTCCCATTGAAATTCTCTTACACGAATTATCTGATTATACATTCTTCAAAGTGTTTGGGTGTGCTTGCTGGCCGCATCTACATCCATACAACAAACGTAAGCTGGAATATAGGTCCAAAAAGTGTGTCTTTCTTGGCAATAGTTCCCTTCACAAAGGTTAGAAGCGTCCTCATGTTCCCACAAATCGTGTCTATATATTTCGGGATGTTGTGTTTGATGAGACCGTTTCCCCTTTGACAATCTACCCACGTCCTTGGTCAAATCACCATCTATGCATTCATCCTCTATTCCTAGCTGACCAATTTGATGATGTTGCATACGCTCAGCTTTTGTTGCCTAACCATGGTGCAGGCACTGGACGTGGCACCCATTGGGAGTTGTTGCATGATACAACTCCGTCTTCATCACCTGCAGCTAAGCACGTCGATCATGGTGCTCCTTTGCATGGCCTTGTTCCACGTGCAGCCTGGGTCCTGCCTGGACCTGCTAGCCATGCACGTATGGACACCCAGACGTCACTTGCCCCTCTGACCGACTCAGCCGTGACGCCTCCCGCATCCCCAGCATCGCCTGTGCGGCCCATGTCGCCGATGCGACAGCCGTCGCCCACGTCGCCAGCACCCATGTCACCCGTGCGGAAGATGGACGCTCGTGTCGCCCACGTTGCCACCATCGGTCGATGTTGCCCTATCGCTCAGCTCTTCTCCACCTGCATCCCTGACCACGCCGGTTCCGTATGCTCCTGAGGTGTTGTGTCCTCACACTCGCAGTGGCAGCATTCGTTCAAAAGAACGAGTGGATGGTACAGTTGATTGGTACACAACATGTATGGCACATGCTACTGATGATCCATCTGCTGAGCCACACACTTTCCAAGCTGCTATGACCATTCCTCATTGGCGAGAGGCTACGTAACATGAATATGACGGCTCTCCTTCGCAATGGGACTTGGATGCTCGTTCCTCCTCCACCTCGAGTTAACGTCATTGATTCTAAATGAGTTTTCAAGGTGTAGAAGCATTCTGATGGGTCTATTGAGCGCTATATGACGTGCCTTGTTGCCAGAGTCTTTCACCAACGCTATGGTCTTGATTATGAAGACACCTTAAGTACAGTTGTCAAGTCTACAACTACCAGACTTCTTTGCTCGCTTGCTATTACTCAAGGTTGGGCTCTTCGTCAGCTTGATGTCCATAACGCTTTTCTTCATGGCCTCCTAGATTAAGAGGTCTATATGCATCGGCCTCCTGGGTTTGTTGATCCTGATCATCCAGATTACTTGTGTCGTCTCACTAAAGCACTCTACGGTCTGAAATAAGCTCCTCGTGCCTGGCATGCTTGTCTTGCTACAACTCTTCGTGCTCATGATTTTCCTCCCTGCATGGCTGATTCTTCATTATTTCTTCTTTAGTGGCCTCAAGTTACTATGTATATCTTGGTCTATGCGGATGATATTATTCTTATCAGTTTGTCGAATTCAGTTGTTGATGATCTTATTTCCGCTTTGGGTACTGACTTCACTGTCAAGGATCTTGGTAATCTTCACTTTTTCTTTGGTTTGGAGGTTGTTCACCGTGATAATGGTTTGGTCATGGCATAGAAGAAGTACTTTCTTGATTTACTGCGACGCGCTGGGATGCTTAAGTGCAACATGATAACCACTCCTATGTCTTCCACCGATAAGATCACTGTTGTTGATGGTGAGCTTTGTCCTCTAATGATGCTACAAAGTACATAAGTATTGTTGGTGGTCTCCAGTACCTGACGATCACTCGCCCAGATATTTCCTTTGCTGCCAACCGAGTTTGTCAGTATCTTCATGCACCTCGGGACACACATTGGTCAGTTGTTAAGCGCATTCTACGCTACGTGCGTTACACCTTGTATCATGGTCCCCACCGTCGGCCGAACCCTTCTGGTCTCCTTTTGGCGTACTCTAATGCTGATTGGGCAGTCAGTCCTGATGATAGGTGATCCACGGGGGCTATGTTGTGTTATTTGGCTCCAATTTGATCGCCTAGAGCGCTCGGAAACAAGCTACAATTTCTCAAATTAGTATTGAAGTTGAATACAAGGTTGTGGCCAATGCTACCGTAGATCTTATTTGGGTCCAGTCTTTGCTTCAAGAACTGGGACTCTCTCGAACACAACTTCTAGTTGTTTGGTGTGACACCATTGGTGCTACATACCTTTCAGCAAATCCGCTATTTCATGCCCGAACGAAACACGTCGAAGTTGACTATCAGTTTGTAAGGGAACGTGTTGCACAAGAGCTACTACAAATCAAGTTCATCTCCTCGAAGGATCAACTTGCAGACATCTTCACCAAGACATTGCCTCTACCCCAGTTCGAGGCCGGTAGGCGCAATCTTACCCTTCTAGATTCTTAGGAAGTGGCTAAGATTGAGGAAGGGTGTTAGATCTTGTATTGTAGCTTACCATGTATATGATATTGTATTGGTATTATGACTTCTATTGTACTTTGTACACTTCTACAAATATATGAGATAGGCCATCCCCTAGAAGGTTGAGCTGGTTTCATGAACACAACGTCTAATAGGCCGGCGGAGATTGAAGGGAAGTCCTCTCACATGCCCTCGGCCTTGGCGAACTCTCGACAGGGACAGGACGCGGCGCACCGCGGTGGCGTCGGATCTTTGTAGCAACGATGGCGTGGGTGAGGTTAGGGATGATAGAAGGAGAGACAGAATCTGATAGGTGGGATCCACTTGGCAGAGAGGGGAATGAGAGGATCTGACAAGTGCATCCCTTGGTGTTTTACACAAATGTTAGAATATAAAACCACTTTAAGCATATGTCAATGTATTTGCCACATCAGCTGACATTGAGACCGTCTAGTCAGAAACACCGTCAAATGAGCTAAATAGCTGAGTGATCATTGTTCTTTGGAAAAAAATAGAGGGACGCCTCGTGTCTGTTTGAGAAACTTTTGAATTGTGTTAGTTTCTTGAAACCGTAGCCTGAATTATGGTATTTTTTCTTTCAAATTTCTTTTTTCTAGCCGGATGTTGGATGCTGATGCAATTGCAAGCATAACTTCTACTCCCTCCATCCCCGAAAAAAGTTTATACACATCTAAATTTACACAAACTTAAGGCATCCTTTATACGATGGAGGAAACATGCTATTCGGCTTATTGCATGTTCACGTTTTTCTTCCATTCTTTCAAGAAAAAACGCAGATCAATAATTTGTTGTGAAGGGAAAGAATCGCATTATCTTGTAGCTATAAGTAACATTTTCTTAAGACGGCTAGATGAGAAAAGTCGGGAAATGCTTGCGAGAAGCAGAGACAGGACGAGCCAAAGATTTTTGAGATTTGTGCTAGTTCAGGGTACGGTATCAAGTACCATAGCCTGCGTGTCGATGTTTGATATGGGTGTGATTGGATGGCAGCAAGTTGCTGGCCCAGGTTTGCTTCCTGACATCTCTAAATTAAGTCCAAAACTAGTGCCACAACATCTCCGCCTCATATGCCAACTATGCTAGAGATAACTTATCCAGCCCTTTACTTTGGGACGCGACCCAAACGAACGCTGAGAAGGTCCAGCGGGCGATATATAGTATTTGGGTCGTCCGCAACGACGCAAACACAACGCAAATTTGCGCTTGGGATGTGTTGCAGCGGACGCTGCACGGACGCCCAAGTGACCGCTCGCATTTCCACCGGTCCCGCCTAACAGCGAGCCATAGGGCTATATCGAGCTCATCGCTTCGGCGGTCATCGCTTCCGCGTCTGTGCTGCAACCTTCGCCATCAATGTCGCGGCTGCCTTATCTGCACGCGCACTGGCGGGCGACGGCTGGGCTTCTGCGCCGCCATCAATAGAATCGTGTCCCGCGCGCGCCCGGCCTTAAAAGTCGACCGGCATCGCCCCTGCCATCGCCCACACCACGGACACCTCCGCTCCTACCCCGCACGACCGCGTGTCGCCACATCACCATGGGGAAGAATAAGAACGACTTCGAGGCGTCCGGCAGCGGCACCAAGAAGACGGAGCGGGTACACAGGGTGCCACTGCCCGTCGAGGTGGCGCGGCTCATGCACAAGAACTGGACGCCGTGCGACGGCTGGTGGGACGTGCACCTGCCTGGCAGCGGCTGGCGGCTAAGCCACCTTCGGGTGCCTGTCCCGCCCGTGCCTCCGGGCGAGCCAGACATGAGCGCCGAGATCCGGCGCAGGCGGCAGTAGGACCTCCGCGCCGATCCCGCCTTCGCCTTCGACTCCAACACCCGGCGCACCTGTCGCAAGACCGAGAAGGATCCGAGGAGGAAGAAGGGCTTCCTCGGCGACAGGGACTTCCCGTTTGATCGTCCACCGCCTCCTCGTCATCAAACACGGCAGCCGACGGCGCCTCCATAGGACGACGACGACTACAGCGACACGCTGGCCTACCACAACGAGGATGCCAAGGACGACAGCGATGACTACGTCGCCTGCATTTTCTAGGAATCCCAGGCGGCCATGGCGGAGGGCCGGAAGTTCGAGTACCCGACGACGATGACGGACGACGAGATCGAGAGGCTCGGCGTCCTCGTCTCGGAGGTGGACCGACCGGTGCAGCCACCGCTGCCCCGGTACGCCACCGACATCATGCCACCGGACCACACGGAGGAAGAGGCCCTACGACGGGCGCTCGAGGACTCGGCCCCGCAACCAGTGCATCCGCCGCCTCCACCTCCGTCGTACAACCTGTGGGCGGCTCCACCTCCACCACCGCCGGCGGCACTGGCGTATGTTCCGCCGATTCCCAACTGGCCGTGGCCGATACCGGAGTTTGTCGTAATCGACGATGACGAGTAGGCGCATGCGTTATTAGGTTTTATATTTATATTTCCCTTTCTTTACTATGTAATATGCTTTTATGTTGAAAAAGTGCAAAATCGAAAAACTGCGTCGTACCGCTGGAGCCACCCCCGACACAAACAGACGCGTGGTCGATTTCAATCATTTAGACCGATTTCAATCATTTAGACCGACATAAACGGGAACATTTTAAGCGTCCAAAATGTGTCGTCCCGTGGCTGATGCGCTTAGCCCACAGTTCACATACCTCCCAGCTCTGCTCTCTGATGCAATTGAGGAGACAGATATAGCCTCAAATGTGTTTTATGCCACCTGTCTGCTTTCCTTGATGTGCGTGAGGAGACTGTCCCCTTGCATCATGGACGATACAGGCTCTTCTTTCATCCACCTCAGAATTTTGCTGCTGTTGATTTTCTGAGACACGGGCACACAGCTGACTAGAGTTGGAGATCGTGTTTGGTTCACATCCATACATTGCTTCACTGACATGATTGATTTAACTAGCATTTAAAAAACCAACAAAACAATTTTGCCACTTTTAGTGAATAAGAAGAACTAGGCCAAGCCTAGGACTTTAAACATGAGCCTACTAGCTCTCCGAGACTACATTACAGCATCTCCAGTCGCGTCCCCCAAAGCGTCCCCTAAACCGCGCCGGATTAAGCGTTTGGGAGACGTGTTTTGTTCGTGCCGCCTTTGGGGGACGTCGATCCCCAGCCGCGTTCCCCAAACGCCGCTCCCAAATGAATATTGGTACACGAAAATAAAGGTTTTCATTCAATTTTGATTATATATTACAAAGTTTGAATGAAAACGGCTAGATTTCATCTAAACCTAGACTACTGACCGCCCGGCGGTGCGTTCGACGGCCCCGCCTCGTCGTCGCCTCCCCTACGCCGCAGCTCCTCCTGCGCGCGCCTCCTCTCCTTGCGTTCGGCGGTGGCCAGACGGTGCCGCTCCCGCCGCGCGTCCTCCTCCGCCCTCCCCTGCTGGGCCGCCTGGAGGGAGAGCTCGACGGCGCGATGAATCTGCGCCTCTTCGCGGGCACGGGCGTCGTCCTGGAGCTTCTTCTCCGACTCGAAGGACTCGACGAGCGCGCATTGCTGATCGGCCATCTCGTCCGGGTGCGGCCCGTCGTCGTCGGACCACTCGAACTCGTCGTCGTCGTCGTCCTCCACCTCGGTCTCCTCCGCCTCGGCCTCCTCCTCCTCCATTGGCGCCTCCTCCTCCACATCTGTTGGCGCCTCCATCATCGCCGCCGCCAACACGGCGTCCTCCGCCGCCAACTGGTCCGCCCGCCTCCCCCATAACGCCCTCAGCGCCGCCTCCCGCTGATGACGCTCCTCCGCCGCCAGCTGCTGCTGGCGCTCGATCGACTCCCGCCGCCGGCGCTCTATCGACTCCCGCCGTTCACGGTACAGCGCCTCCCGCTCACCGCGCTGGCGCTGGCGCTCGTCAGCCCACCGCTGCTCCATCTCCGCCCGGTACCGGCACCGTCGCGCCTCCTGTCTCGTCGAGGCGTCAGACGCCGCAACGGTGGCGTCCTGCTGCTCCTGCCACGCTGCTGCCGCCGCGGCCTCGCCAGCAGCGGGGCCATGGGCGCAGAACGCCGCCAGATCCGCCGCCTGCGCCGCCTCCCGCTGGCGGCGGGCCTGCTGCTTGCATTGCCTCCCGCCGCTGGCGACGGTGTGCACGCCATCGCTCTTCCCGGGCCGCTGCTGAGGGGTCGGTGTCGACCTGCGTTTCCGGGACTGCAAGTGGAGGGGACGGCGGTGGAGGAAGTGGCCAGCGCCGGGGCGGTTCGCCATTGCTACTGGTGGTGGAGGAGACGGCGGTGGAGCGACGAGGGCTGTGTTTGTTGCCGGCGGGGTGTGGTGGCTACCGTTGAGCCGAGAGACCTTTTATAGACGCCGGCGTCGGGAAGAAAGCGCGGGAACAGACGAGAAGAGGCGGGAAGATCGCGCGGGAACGGGCGGTGGCGTGCGAACGCCGGCGACGCGTGGAGGCTGCGCAGCACCGACGAGACGTCTCGCCTACCCCTCCGTCGCCATTAAGGCAAAGATACCGCCGTGTGTCACTGCGCGCGAATAACTTCCGTCGCGAGGTAGGCGACGGTTAGGTTAAAATTAACTGTGCCGCTGATGGGTCGGCCCCGCCACTCCCCGCCTCGCTTTTCGTTGTGTCCGGCGTGCCCGGTGCGTCCCCTGTGGGACGGGGACGGGCTCGGGGCGCCGGACACCGTATGGGGGCGCGCCGGACAAAAATGGGCTTTGGGGGAAGCGGCTGGAACGGTTTTTTTGTCCGGCGCGCCCCAAATCCCTTTGAAGGACGCTTTGAGGGACGCGGCTGGAGATGCTCTTACCCAACCATTTTGTCCCAGCTAAATTCTATATACTAGCCTCATCTTTGATCTTTGCAATGACTGCCATAGCCGTGGAATTGCCGGAGCCATGGACGAGTGGTTGCGAAAAACCTTACGTTTATCTCTTTCCAAACTTCACAACAAAAAAGCAAAACACACATGCCATTGCTTTTCTAGCATTACCTTGTCCTAACGTCATAGTCATCCACCAATCTTTGTTAGAGTATACGATTCCTATACGTATACGGTCGTATTGTAAACTCTTTATACACTATATATATGAAACGATTTCTACCCTACGAGGCACGTCGGGACAGAACATACGCTCCTGACCTAGTCGACCGTCGCCGATTCTCTCTTCCACCGTCGCCGCAACAGTTGTTGTGCTGCCGTTGTCCCCTATGGCCTCTACCCCGATGTCTTCTGGGTCCGTGACCCTCCAGTCCGCCTCCCTGCCGATCTTGAGCGCGAGCACGACGATCCTGCCTCTGCCCGCCTCGATGCCGATCTAACGATGGCCGACGACGATACTCCATTGTCGGCACCAGTCCTCGGCGACCAAACGGCGGGACTGTTCCCGCATGCAGTTTACACGGATGCTGCTAGGGTTGCCGCTTCTCTGGGACATGCCTCTGGCCTCGGACCTGCGATGGGATTCCCGCCCATGGCACACTTTCCCGGGTACTACCCTAGGTATCCATACCATGGCGGCACCTATGCTAGGGTATGGAGCAGCAGCGTATGGAGCTGGATCATCATCAACGCCGCGGCCTCTGCAGCCTTCAACAACACCCCTCATGCTAGGGTATGGAACAACGCTGCCAGCAACACCGGCCTCAACTTATGGCTCTACACCAACACAGCCACACATGCCGATGCCTTTTTCAGCTCATGGTTTGCTGCCGTTTGTCACCATCTCCTCATCAATCTCCATAAAATTGACTAGCGAGAATTATTTGTTCTGGCGTGCACAGGTTGGACCGCTTCTTCGCAGCCACCTACTCATGGGATATGTGGATGGCACGGTTCCATGTCCTAGTCCTCACATTACTGTTCCTCATGTCGGTGGCATGCATCATGCTCCTAATCTAGCTCATAAACATTGGGTCCAACAAGATCAGGCTATACTCTCAGGATTTGTTTCTTTGATGACTGAAGGTGTTCTTGGGATGATCATGTTTTCTGGCACCTCTCGCAAAGCCTGGGAGACATTGACTGGAGCTTTTGCTTCCACCTCCATTGCTTTGTCCTCTGCCATTTGCCAGGATATGACTGGAAGAAAGGGAACAAGGCGATCAATGCCTACTTCCATCAGATGAAGGCTCTCTCAGATTCCCTTACCAGTATTGGTGAGCCCCTGTGTGATGCAGAATTTATCTCATACATACTTGCTGGACTTGATGAAGAGTATGATGCCCTCTATGAAGTGGTCACCAATCGAACCACTCCTATACCAATCCACGATTTGTTCTCCCAGCTTCAGAGTACAGAACAACGCAAGTTGGCTCAGTGCCTGCTTGTGACGGTAAAGCACTCGTCCGTTGGGAACCCCAAGAGGAAGGTGTGATGCGTACAGCAGCGAGTTTTCCCTCAGTAAGAAACCAAGGTTATCGAATCCAGTAGGAGTCAAGAAGCACGTGAAGGTTGTTGGTGGCGGAGTGTAGTGCGGCACAACACCAGGGATTCCGACGCCAATGTGGAACCTGCACAACACAATCCAAATACTTTGCCCCAACTTAACAGTGAGGTTGTCAATCTCACCGGCTTGCTGTAACAAAGGATTAAATGTATGGTGTGGAAAATGATGTTTGCGAAGAACAGTAAGAACAATGTTTGCAGTAGATTGTATTTGATGTAAAAGAATGGACCGGGGTCCACAGTTCACTAGTGGTGTCTCCCCAATAAGAATTAGCATGTTGGGTGAACAAATTACAGTTGGGCAATTGACAAATAAAGATGACATGACAATGCACATACATATTATGATGAGTAGTGTGAAATTCAGTTGGGCATTACGACAAAGTACATAGACCGCTATCCAGCATGCATCTATGCCTAAAAAGTCCACCTTCGGGTTAGCATCCGCACCCCTTCCAGTATTAAGTTGCAAACAACAGACAATTGCATTAAGTATGGTGCGTAATGTAATCAACACAAATATCCTTAGACAAAGCATTGATGTTTTATCCCTAGTGGCAACAGCACATCCACAACCTTAGGGGTTGCTGTCACTCCCCCAGATTAAATAGAGGCATGAACCCAGTATCGAGCATAAATACTCCCTCTTGGAGTCACAAGTATCAACTTGGCCAGAGCCTCTACTAGCAACGGAGAGCATGCAAGATCATAAAAAACACATAGATGATAGATTGATAATCAACATAACATAGTATTCCATATTCATCGGATCCCAACAAACGCAACATGTAGCATTACAAATAGATGATCTTGATCATGTTAGGCAGCTCATAGGATCGAACAATGATAGCACAATGAGGAGAAGACAACCATCTAGCTACTGCTATGGACCCATAGTCCAGGGGTGAACTACTCACACATCACTCCGGAGGCGATCATGGCGATGAAGAGTCCTCCGGGAGATGATTCCCTTCTCCGGCAGGGTGCCGGAGGCGATCTCCTAAATCCCCCGAGATGGGATTGGCGGCGGCGGCGTCTCTGGAAGGTTTTCCGTATCGTGGCTCTCGGTACTGGGGTTTTCTCGATGAAGGCTTCTTATAGGCGGAAGGGTAGGTCAGGGGGCGACGCGAGGGGGCCACACACTAGGGCAGCGCGGCCCCACCCTTGGCCGCGCGGCCCTGGCGTGGCGGCGCCTCGTCGTCCCACTTCGTAACTCCCTCGGTCTTCTGGAAGCTTCGTGGAAAAATAAGACCCTGGGCGTTGATTTCGTCCAATTCCGAGAATATTTCCTTTGTAGGATTTCTGAAACCAAAAACAGCGAAAACGCAAGCTGGCTCTTCGGCATCTTGTCAATAGGTTAGTGCCGGAAAATGCATAAATATGACATAAAGTGTGTATAAAACATATGAGTATCATCAATAAAGTAGCATGGAACATAAGAAATTATAGATACGTTTGAGACGTATCAAGCATCCCCAAGCTTAGTTCCTACTCGTCCTCGAGTAGGTAAACGATAACAAAGATAATTTACGAAGTGACATGCTATCATAATCTTGATCAATACTATTGTAAGCATATGTAATGAATGCAGCGATTCGAAGCAATGGTAAAGACAATGAGTAAACAACTGAATCATATAGCAAAGACTTTTCATGAATAGTACTTTCAAGACAAGCATCAATAAGTCTTGCATAAGAGTTAACTCATAAAGCAATAGATTCAAAGTAAAGGCATTGAAGCAACACAAAGGAAGATTTAAGTTTCGAGCATTGCTTTCAACTTGTATCATGTATATCTCATGGATAATTGTCAATACAAAGTAATATGATGAATGCAAATATGCAAGTATGTAAGAATCAATGCACAGTTAACACAAGTGTTTGCTTCTAAGATGGAAGGAAGTAGGTAAACTGACTCAACATAAGGGTAGAAGAATGGCCCTTCGAAGAGGGAAGCATGGATTGCTATATTTGTGCTAGAGCTTTTATTTTTAAAACAAGAAACAATTTTGTCAACGGTAGTAATAAAGCATATGTGTTATGTATAAGATATCCTATAAGTTGCAAGCCTCATTCATAGATTACCAATAGTGCCCGCACCTTGTCCTAATTAGCTCGGATTTACATGGATTATCATCGCATAACATATGTTTTAACCAAGTATCACAAAGGGGTACCTCTATGCCGCCTGTACAAATGTCTAAGGAGAAAGCTCGCATTGGATTTTTCGCTTTTGATTATTCTCAACTTAGACATCCATACCGGGACAACATAGACAACAAATAATGGACTCCTCTTTAATGCATAAGCATTCAACAACAGATAATATTCTCATAAGAGATTGAGGATTGTTGTCCAAACTGAAACTTCCACCATGGATCATGGCTTTAGTTAGCGGCCCAATGTTCTTCTCTAACAATATGCATACTCAAACCATTCAAGTCATGATAAATCACCCTTACTTCAGACAAGACGAACATGCATAGCAACTCACATGATATTCAACAAAAGATAGTTGATGGCGTCCCCAAGAACATGGTTATCGCTCAACAAGCAACTTAATAAGAAATAAGATACATAAGTACATATTCAATACCACAATAGTTTTTAAGCTATTTTTCCCATGAGCTATATATTGCAAGGACAAAGGAATGAAATTTTAAAGATAGCACTCAATCAATTTACTTGGAATGGCAGAAAATACCATGTAGTAGGTAGGTATGGTGGACACAAATGGCATAGTTTTTGGCTCAAGGATTTTGGATGCACGAGAAGTAATCCCTCTCAATACAAGGCTTAGGCTAGCAAGGTTGTTTGAAGCAAACACAAGTATGAACCGGTACAGCAAAGCTTACATAAGAACATATTGCAAGCATTATAAGACTCTACACTGTCTTCCTTGTTGTTCAAACCCTTACCAGAAAATATCTAGACTTTAGAGAGACCAATCATGCAAACCAAATGTCAACAAGCTCTACAGTATTTCTTCACTAATAGGTGCAAAGTACATGATGCAAGAGCTTAAACATGAGCACAACAATTGCCAAGTATCAAATTATTCAAGACATTATACCAATTACCACATGTAGCATTTTCTGTTTCCAACCATATAACAATTAACGAAGCAGTTTCAACCTTCGCCATGAACATTAAGGATAAAGCTAAGAACATATGTGTTCATATGCAACAGCGGAGCGTGTCTCTCTCCCACACAATGAATGCTAGGATCCAATTTTATTCAAACAAAACAAAAACAAGAACATACAGACGCTCCAAGTAAAGCACATAAGATGTGACGGAATAAAAATATAGTTTCACTAGAGGTGACCTGCTAATTTGTCGATGAAGAAGGGGATGCCTTGGGCATCCCCAAGCTTAGATGCTTGAGTCTTCTTGAAATATGCAGGGATGAACCACGGGGGCATCACCAAGCTTAGAGCTTTCACTCTCCTTGATCATATTGTATCATCTTCCTCTCTTGATCCTTGAAAACTTCCTCCACACCAAACTCAAAACAAACTCATTAGAGGGTTAGTGCATAATCAAAAATTCACATGTTCAGAGGTGACATAATAATTCTTAACACTTCTAGACATTGCACAAAGCTACTGAAAGTTAATGGAATAAAGAAATCCATCAAACATTGCAAAACAGGCAATGCGAAATAAAAGGCAGAATCTGTCAAAACAGAACAGTCCGTAAAGACGAATTTTTATGGGGCACTTAACTTGCTCAGATGAAAATGCTCAAATTGAATGAAAGTTGCATACATATCTGAGCATTACTCACGTAAATTGGCAGATTTTTCTGAGTTACCTACAGAGAATACTACTCAAATTCGTGACAGCAAGAAATCTGTTTCTGCGCAGTAATCCAAATCTAGTATGAACCTTACTATCAAAGACTTTACTTGGCACAACAATGCAATAAAATAAAGATAAGGAGATGTTGCTACAGTAGTAACAACTTCCAAGACTCAAATATAAAACAAAAGTGCAGAAGTAAAATCATGGGTTGTCTCCCATAAGCGCTTTTCTTTAACGCCTTTCAGCTAGGCGCAGAAAGTGTGTATCAAGTATTATCAAGAGATGAAGGATCAACATCATAAATTTGACAACTTGTCACAATAGGTATCTTAGATGCTCCATTATCTATAGTGGTATTAAGGGCTTTGTCAATTTTAGGCCTATAATAGTTTTTTGGTTTAGGCACCTTAGAGACATACATGAACTTCTGCTCCTTACCCACATAAGCTTTCTCCTTAAACTTAAGAGAAGAAAAAGTTCAACCCAAGGTTCCCATAGCTTCTTCAAGTTCACTAATCCTATGGGTTTGATTATCATGAATAGCACAAGCTTCTAAGATGGCAATTCTTTCATTAATTCCACTTAGAGATTTATCAAGTTTATCAGTGCTATTAAGTAATACTCCCAATTTAGTCTCAATACTTGGAAGATTTTGCTCTATGGTCTCCAACTTTTTCATGACATCCTCAAGAGAGATTTCAATTTTAACTTCATTAACAGGTGGTATTCCAAATAGACTCTCAATAATGCAACTAGCTTCTAAAGCAGGAGTGCCTAGGAAATTACCTCCCGGGAGACAATCGAGAACATACCTATTCTAGCTAGAGATAACAACATAAAAATTCCTAAGTAGGATAATAGTGGAGTGTTTCTTAGTGCACCTATTATGAGCATCACTAATTCTATACCAAGCATCTTTTAAACATTCTCCCCCTTGTTGTTTAAACGAACGAACTTCAACTTCAGGATTACTCATTTTAGCAATAGTAAATAAAGCAAACTAGATAAAATAAATGCAAGTAACTAATTTTTTGTGTTTTTAATATAGAGAACGCAAACAAGATAGTAAATAGAGTAATGCAAGTAACTATTTTTTTTGTATATTTGATATAATGAGCAAACAAAGCAGTAAATAAACTAAAGCAAGAAAAAACAAAGTAAAGACATTGGAAGTGGAGACTCCCCTTGCAGCGTGTCTTGATCTCCCCGGCAACGGCGCCAGAAAAAGCGTTGCTTGTGACGGTAAAGCACTCGTCCGTTGGGAACCCCAAGAGGAAGGTGTGATGCGTACAGCAGCGAGTTTTCCCTCAGTAAGAAACCAAGGTTATCGAATCCAGTAGGAGTCAAGAAGCACGTTGAAGGTTGATGGTGGCGGAGTGTAGTGCGGCGCAACACCAGGGATTCCGGCGCCAACGTGGAACCTGCACAACACAACCAAAGTACTTATCCCCAACTTAACAGTGAGGTTGTCAATCTCACCGGCTTGCTGTAACAAGGGATTAGATGTATAGTGTGGATGATGATGTATGCAAAGAACAGTAAGAACAATATTTGCAGTAGATTGTATTTGATGTAAAAGAATGGACCGGGGTCCACAGTTCACTAGTGGTGTCTCTCCAATAAGAAATAGCATGTTGGGTGAACAAATTACAGTTGGGCAATTGAAAAAAATAAAGATGGCATGACAATGCACATACATATTATGATGAGTAGTGTGAAATTCAATTGGGAATTACGACAAAGTACATAGACCGCTATCCAGCATGCATGTATGCCTAAAAAGTCCACCTTCGGGTCAGCATCCGCACCCCTTCCAGTATTAAGTTGCAAACAACAGACAATTGCATTAAGTATGGTGCGTAATGTATGTTGGAGATATGCCCAAGAGGCAATAATAAAAGTGGTTATTATATATCTTTATGTTTATAATAAATGTTTATATACCATGCTATAATTGTATTAACCGAAACATTGATACATGTGTGATATGTAAACAACAAAGAGTCCCTAGTAAGTCTCTTAACTAGCTTGTTGATTAATAGATGATTAGTTTCATAATCATGAACATTGGATGTTATTAATAACAAGGTTATATCATTATATGAATGATGTAATGGACACACCCAATTAAGCGTAGCATAAGATCACGTCATTAAGTTATTTTCTATAAGCTTTCAATACATAGTTACCTAGTCCTTTCGACCATGAGATCATGTAAATCACTTATACCGGAAAGGTACTTTGATTACATCAAACGCCATCTGCGTAAATGGGTGGTTATAAAGGTGGGATTAAGTATCCGAAAAGTATGAGTTGAGGCATATGGATCAACAGTGGGATTTGTCCATCCCGATGACGGATAGATATACTCTGGGCCCTCTCGGTGGAATGTCGTCTAATGTCTTGCAAGCATATGAATAAATTCATAAGAGACCACATACAACGGTACGAGTAAAGAGTACTTGTCAGGAGACGAGGCTGAACAAGGTATAGAGTGATACCGATGATCAAACCTCGGACAAGTAAAATATCACGTGACAAAGGGAATTGGTATCGTATGTGAATGGTTCATTCGATCACTAAGTCATCGTTGAATATGTGGGAGCCATTATAAATCTCCAGATCCCGCTATTGGTTATTGGTCGGAGAGAGTTCTCACCCATGTCCACATAGTTCGCGAACCGTAGGGTGACACACTTAAGGTTTGATGTTGTAATAGTAGAACTTGAATATGGAATGGAGTTTGAAGTATTGTTCGAAGTCTCGGATGGGATCTCGGACATCACGAGGAGTTCCGGAATGGTCCGGAGAATAAGATCCATATATAGGAAGTCATTTTATAAGTTTGAAAATGATCCAGAGATTTTATGGAAGGTTCTAGAAGGTTCTAGAAAAGTCCGGAAGAAATCACTAAGGAAGGAGGAGTCCCGGAGGGACTCCACCTCCCATGGCCGTCAAACCCTAGAGGGGTGGAGTCCAAGGTGGACTCCACCAAGGGGGCCGGCCACCCCCCTCATGGAAGGGTGGGAATCCCACTTGAGGTGGGAGTCCCACCTTGGGTAGGTTTCCCTACATATGGAAGGTTTTGGGTTGGGGTCTTATTCGAAGACTTGTAGTCCAACACTTGGGGGTTCCACCTATATAATGAGGAGCAAGGGGAGGGGGCCGGCCACACAAAAGCCATTGGGCCGCACCCCCTCATAGTGGCCGGCCACCTCCCCCTCTCCCAAACCCTAGCCGCCCCCTCTCCTCCACCTCTCCCGCAACGCTTAGCGAAGCTCCGCCGGAGATCTCCATCGCCACCGCCACCACGCCATCGTGCTGTTGGATTCAAGGAGGAGCTACTACTTCTGCTGCCCGCTGGAACGGGGAAAAGGACGTCGTCTTCATCAACACCAAACGTGTGACCGAGTACGGAGGTGCTGCCCGATTGTGGCACCGTCAAGATCTTCTACGCGCTTTTGCAAGCGGCAAGTGATCGTCTACCACAGCAACAAGAGCCTCATCTTGTAGGCTTTGGAAATCTTCAAGGGTGAGTCTCGTTCATCTCCTCGTTGCTCCCATATTCTAGATTGCATCTTGGCTTGGATTGCGTTCTCGCGGTAGGAATTTTTTTGTTTTCTATGCAACGAATCCCTACAGTGGTATCAGAGCCGTGTTTATGCATAGATGGTTGCACGAGTAGAACACAATGGTTTTGTGGGCGTTGATGCTTATGTTGTCTTTGGTTTGAGTACTTTGCATCTTTGTGGCATAGTGGGATGAAGCGGCTCGGGCTAACTTTACATGACCGCGTTCATGAAACTTGCTCCTCGTTCGACATGCAACTTGTATTGCATAAGAGGCTTTGCGGGTGTCTGTCTCTCCTACTATAGTGAAGATTCAATTTACTCTTCTGTTGACAACACTAGTATCACCGTTGTGGTTCATGTTCGTAGGTAGATTAGATCTCTCTCGAAAACCCTAAACCACGTAAAATATGCAAACCAAATTAGAGACGTCTAACTTGTTTTTGCAGGGTTTGGTGATGTGATATGGCCATAATGTGATGATGAATATGTATGAGATGATCATTATTGTATTTGTTGGAGATATGCCCAAGAGGCAATAATAAAATGGTTATTATAATATATCTTTGTGTTTATGATAATGTTTACATACCATGCTATAGTTGTATTAACCGAAACATTGATACATGTGTGTTATGTGAACAACAAAGAGTCCCTAGTAAAGCCCCTTGTATAAACTAGCTTGTTGATTAATAGATGATCATGGTTTCGTGATCATGAAAATTGGATGTTATTAATAACAAGGTTATGTCATTATATGAATGATGTAATGGACACACCCAATTAAGCATAGCATAAGATCACGTCATTAAGTTATTTGCTATAAGCTTTCGATACATAGTTACCTAGTCCTTATGACCATGAGATCATGTAAATCACTTATACCGGAAAGGTACTTTGATTAGATCAAACGCCACTGCGTAAATGGGTGGTTATAAAGGTGGGATTAAGTATCCGGAAAGTATGAGTTGAGGCATATGGATCAACAGTGGGATTTGTCCATCCCGATGACGGATAGATATACTCTGGGCCCTCTCGGTGGAATGTCGTCTAATGTCTTGCAAGCATATGAATAAGTTCATAAGAGACCCCATACCACAGTACGAGTAAAGAGTACTTGTCAGGAGACAAGGTTGAACAAGGTATAGAGTGATACCGATGATCAAACCTCGGACAAGTGAAATATCGCGTGACAAAGGGAATTGGTATCGTATGTGAATGGTTCATTCGATCACTAAGTCATCGTTGAATATGTGGGAGCCATTATGGATCTCCAGATCCCGCTATTGGTTATTGGTCGGAGAGAGTTCTCACCCATGTCCACATAGTTCACGAACCGTAGGGTGACACACTTAAGGTTTGATGTTGAAATGGTAGAACTTGAATATGGAATGGAGTTCGAAGTATTGTTCGAAGTCTCGGATGGGATCCCGGACATCACGAGGAGTTCCGGAATGGTCCGAAGAATAAGATTCATATATAGGAAGTCATTGTATAAGTTTGAAAATGATCCGGTGATTTTACGGAAGGTTCTAGAAAAGTCCGGAAGGAATCACTAAGGAAGGAGGAGTCCCGGAGGGACTCCACCTCCCAATGGCCGGCCAACCCTAGAGGGGGGAGTCCAAGGTGGACTCCACCTAAGGGGGCCGGCCACCCCCCCATGGAAGGGGAATCCCACTTGAGGTGGGAGTCCCACCTTGGGTAGGTTTCCCTACTACATGGAAGGTTCTTGTGTTGGGGTCTTATTCGAAGACTTGTAGTCCAACACTTGGGGATCCACCTATATAATCAGGGGCATAGGGGAGGGGGCCGGCCACCACAAAGCCACAAGCTGGCCTCATGTGATGACCCACCGTACCACTGCATGGTGTAGTACACAAGTCGTTGACATAACACAAGTGAAACACCGTTCCACTCATATTACATCTCTCAGAGTGGTACAACAGAAACATATGCGAGTCCAAGGTATGTCTATAGAAATACACACGAACTGTTTACATAAGATCAACACAGCCTCCTACTTTACAGTGAGGTAAAACTTCAAATAAAGTTCCAGAAGAACGACTCGTAATCTAACTTGTTGCTAACTCAAGCTTAAGAGCTACTTGGATTGCTATAGAAATCTAGCTACTTAGGTGCTATGATTAGGGAAAGGTTCCCTTCTATTACTAGTCTAAGTTTCCACTCTAGCTGATGCAGAAGTTGACTCCATTGACTTCTTTGATTGGATTCCTCATCTTGTTGCAGTTGACTCCTTTGTCTTCGAGTTCCACGGTAGTTTCTCCTTCGGTGCCTTGATCTAAGAAGGGGGTTCAAATGGGATAGAATGAGTACGAGCGTACTCAGCAAGTTCATAATAGGAAATAGGTGTATCATGCACTAGCTACAGCCATAGACCAGAAAGTCATAGGCCAATGCAAGTTTTCATAAACATTTCTTCAAAAGGTTTATTTTATTCTGAAAACTATGCCCGTCAGTCTTCACAGGTTGACCAGAACTTCGTGGACTTCCTTTCCTGTCGCGTTCGCAGTTCCCTTCCCGGAACAGGGAGTGACAGTCACAATTCTGATACCCTCTGCAGAGGTGCGTTACTTTCCCCACAAGAGATCCCACCCTTTTTTCCATCCGCAGGGACTTGCCCCCGTTCACACTTCCTTTGGTGTGAGGCCAGGTATAAAGATCCAAGCCCACACCGCCTTCTCCGCGACTGCAAACCCACCCTTTTGTCCGACCCTACACCCCCAGTAGACTTCTTCCGATAATACGGCTTTACTCACGGTGTACTCCGGACAATCCTTCATAGACCGTAGAGCTAATCATCACTAATGGATGGGGATTTAAAAGGCTATCCCAACCTACGGAAGTGCCTCCAACACCCCGCAGCTCTACCAGTCCGTTGGCGTGCAGAAGGGAAAAGATATGGCTGGCTTCACTAGAGCCATTATAGATCTCATGTTAACGCGGTTTGTACGGCGCTAGAATCACTGGACGGCATTGGTAGTTAATCCTAGGTTAATATAACCCATGCAATGGAACCTCCACCATATCAACACATACCATGGTTCCATTGCCCACCACATAGTCATATTCATAATTGTAAAATAATACTTTGCTTTTCAATGCATGAGTGATAAGTATAGTACTTTGCATATAGTTTGATACAAATAATCAAATGACATGAGCAAGTGATGAACTTGCCTTTCTTGACTGCAAGATTATGCGAGGCAAAAGCTTCGATACGTGAGAACTCCAAATTCTGAAATACCATCATTGTCCGGTAAGGACAATGTTTAAAGAACTGGCAAAAATGCTATAATGCATAGTATGAGATGCAATCGTCGCGAGCGTAACCTAACCTCGATGATTTGGGATGGATGAGTTGTAAAGCTTCTTTAGGGTTGGTTGCACTTTTAGAATGGTTCTCAAACAAGGTTCTTATTAGGGTTTGGTTATATTAGCATCATAACCAAGTGATATAAGGCATCATAACAATCATACACATAAAGAATAGTGATGGAATAATATGTAAGGAACAGTTGTCAATTTTAAGTTCTACAGAACATGGTTGATGATTACTTATACTATACTTCAAAAGAATAACTTTTGAAGAACATGTTAATTAAGAAGTAATGAGTATTTCAAAGAAGGATTAGGGCTTCTAAGGTTTGATTGACATTTTTACTTCAAAAGAATAACTTTTGAAGAACAGGTTAAATAAGAATATGAACTACTATACATAGGAGCTATGGCTTCCTAGGGTTTACTATTGGATTCATTTAGTTTTTTAATAGGAACTAGTTGGGTTATTTAAGTAGAATGGGTTTATATGTGGCAAGTATTGGTAGGGTTATTACCATGGTTTCCCATATACATCATATCAAAGGATGGTTATCAAGATGGTTCTATAAATTAGCTATTAGGGTTTACTATGGTTTCACAATTGCTTCACTAAGTAATCTCTAATTGCTTCTGAAATAGATGGTTTATTATTTCTTTAATAGGGTTTAGTTGGATAGGACCATGTGATGTGAATTGCTACATAAGGTTGGTATTAGGGTTCATTACTATGGTTCTACTAGATTATGATGGTTGAGGTTGATCCTAATGGTATGGTATATAGGAGTGGTGATCAATTGAACTACTCTAATTAACAAGTTAGGGTTTGCTCCTGAGTGATACTAGTGAATCATATAGGTTTTAATTAAGAATAGGAACATAAATTGATAATCTCATGTGACTTGGTTTATGCTAGTGGATCATGAGCATGCATTCAATTGTTGCTTATTAGGGTTCTATATGTAAAGTTAAAGTGGCTATGATCACATGGGCTAAACCCCTAGGGTTTTTAGGGTTGCACTAATTTAGGATGATCACATGAAATAATGGAATCAAGGTCTTACTCAAATTGAAACTAGGGTTTCTAAATTATGGTACAACTCCTAAAATGATGATTGGTAATAGAGTTGTGGTTACTAATTACTTTGAATCAAAATTAGTGATGGTTTGACATTTTATTAATCTTCACAAGATTTAATAATTAGAGTAACTCCTATTTTGGTTTAATTAAGAATCAGGTTTAATAATTGTTATTAGGTTTTAAAATAATTAACTTGTTAACTAAAGATGTTTAATTAAATAAGTTTTGAATTACCAAAATAATATTGGCTTTTAATATTTTCTTGAGTTATTACTATTTAAAGAAAATAGAAAATAGTAATTTGCAAATTAGGGTTTATGAATTACCACTAATAATTAAGTTAATGCAATTATGGTAAATAAAATTAATCTTAACATTTTACTTAGTTACTGAATAGTTATAATTTAATTTTTATAACTTCACTAATTATTGAATTCAAATTGTATTTTAAATAATTGAAATGGCATAATTAATAAGGTTAAAAATAAGTGAATTTTTATTTTGACACACATTTTTGTTTTATATTTTATTTGAATAGAGTTTATTTTTGTGAGCATTTTGATATATTATTCATATTTTTCTGAGTTGAAATGATTTTTCTATGATTTTACAAAGTTTCAGCATTTTTCTGGAATTTGAAATTAAAACGAAAACACTAAACGTACCGGTTCACTTCTAGTCCCAGACACTGACGAGTGGGACCAAGTTACACGTCAGGTGCCACGTCGGCAAGGTCTGGTCAAAATTGACCGTGGCCTTTGACCTCACCGGCGTTTAAACGCCGGCGGCCAGAGCACGGTGGCGCCGCCGATTTAGGGTTCCCCAGGACGCGTGGTTGGTACCAATCGAACGAGAACGACGAAACAAAGCTACTGGTGGTGATGGTTTGTGCGGGGAATCACCGGAGCTACGCCGACGACCATGTCCCGCGGCGGTGCTCTCCGGCGAAGTGGCTAAACGGAGCTACAGAGCATGCGAGGATGATCTAAAGGGTTCAGGAGATGCGCATGCTCACCCTGGTGCTTCCCAGGTAGACGCCGATGTCGATTGGAGACGGCATCAAGCTCAACTTCGCCGATTCCGGTGATGTACTGCGGGAGAAGATCTTGAAATTGGCCGCACTCAGACCTCCCCTGGATGCTAGGTTTGGTCTGTAGAACGACGACGTCGAGGCGCACCTCCTCGACCCAGCGGTGGACTCCGGGGTGGCTCCAATCCTGCTCTTCGTCCTCGACTCCGGCGGGGTGCTGCGGACGATTGTGGTCGTCTAGGTAGGTTAGAGAGGGAATGGCGAGGCAGCGAGGCATTAGGGTTTCAGTGCGGAGCTCTGGGCGTATTTATAGGCCACGACGAGGTCTAGTTCGTCACCTCGCCGGCGGCAGTGGCCGGGATGCCTCGATGACAACTGAGGTGGATTGGGCGTGAATCTTGGCGCCAAGAGATAGACTCGGACGCGAGATAGATTGGGCGAGGTTCTGAGATGGTCTGCGACGTCCAGGGTCGTCCCTATCCACGGCGAGAGACGTGGCCGAGCTCCTCTGCGCTGTCGACGTTGAGGAAGAAGACGATGCTCCTTTTCTTCCTC
Source organism: Lolium rigidum (assembly GCF_022539505.1). Taxonomy (NCBI): domain Eukaryota; kingdom Viridiplantae; phylum Streptophyta; class Magnoliopsida; order Poales; family Poaceae; genus Lolium; species Lolium rigidum. The sequence goes on along the minus strand of NC_061513.1, from coordinate 249,668,039 downwards.
AACGAAGCGATACGGTGGCGTTGGTCGTTTTCTTCGTGGGATGGGCTGGTGTTGGGCTTGGTTGACGTAGTGGTGATGGGCTGCACGGTCAGGTAAGCCAGGTGAGCTTTCCCTCTCTTTTCTCTTTTAAATTTCTGTTTTGTTTTCTATTTTCTTATTTGAATTCAAATTTGAATTCTGTGTGAATTTGCAGGTTCTTAAATATGTGAATCTTAATAGAACTTGATAGTGCTGCTTGTTGCATATTTGCTCTAAACAAATATTTAATATTTGATTATATTGATGCTTTGGTGAAGTATAAATAAAATAGATATGGTTTAATGGGTTATCTCAATTCTTTAAATTTGGGAACCAAACCTATTTTGAATGATTTGAAGTTTATAACGAGTCCTTGGTAAACATATCATTAAGTTTTGTTATTACTTAAAAATATTGATTGTTCCCATGTATTTTATATCGTGGTTAGAGTTTTAAATTAAATGGTGTTGAGAATGGAATGGTTCATGATTTTATGTGAAGAACTTCCTAAGGTTTTAAGAAGATGATTGAATAAACTCTATAATTATTAATCTTGCTTAGCAACTTGTAACTTGGATTACTTAGGATAATTCCCAAGCTTATCATTGGTCAATTCACTTGCTAAGGTGATGGTTCACTAAGCAAAGCATTTAGAAAGAAAAATAGATTTGAATATTGGTTCACTCTACTCACTTAAATAGCACTTAAGCTTGGGTATATATATGGCTTGGTTTACACTTGGGATCCATGATACACAAGTTAGGTTCATATATGGATTCCATATGAAATGGTTTAGGGTTTTGGTGATGCTTTACTATTTGAAGTATAAGTAGGCATGAGGCATGGCAGGGTTTTACTTATGATCCAAAGTGATGCTTGGATTGGAATTCAAATATGGTTTAGGGTTTTAGTTAGGATCACCAATGTGATACACATCTAGGATTAAGATATGGTACAAGCTTTGGTCATGTTTTGGTGGCTAAGTTTATCCTCCTCACTCAGGTAGAATTATTGTATCAAGGCAATGCTAGGTTTGTTTCAAGTGTTTGGATAGGCAGGTTTAAATACAATATCAATACTACTCTACACAAGGCATAAGTATTGGCCTGGATTAACTACTATTGATATATTTATCATTTCATGAGAAGAATGAGATCCATGGATCACATATATAGGTTTAACTTATCATCTCAATTTATAATGTAAGATCATGCATTAAACATGATCCACTTATTCATCACTAATCTCTCTTCTTTAATACTTCTCTCAACACACTCACTTAGATTCTTAGGGTGTATGATCATCACCCAATTTGTAATGATCAAAGTATTGGCCTTATAACAATTCATTGGTGAATTATGGTTCTCTCTCCAAGATCAAGTATTAGTCCATATACTTGGGTATACCTCTTTAGGTTGAGCTCTTCTGAATAGGTAGGGTTCCTCTAGGGTTTATGATCATTACCAAGTTGTAATGATCACAACACTTGCCTCTCTATAATTATTAGAAGAATAGGTTCTTGCTTACCATCAAGTGTGAGCTAGGTCAAGTAGGGTTTAATACTTGACTTGTACTCCTTATAGCATTGCTAGTATTAATGGTTTACCTTACATAGATAGGTTGAATATTAAACTAGGTTCTACCCAATGGATAATATAAGCATATGAATGATTCTCTCCTTTCTCTAGGTTTAATGGTATGAGTTGAGAAACAAGGTTGGAATGATCAAGGTTAATGAAGAATGAATATGAATGTCCTTGGCTTGGGTTCAAGTATTGTAGTTGAAAAGATGTACCATGTGACTCATGGTAGGAACATTTATTTAGTAGAAGACATGGATAAGATAAGTATAGAATAGTTTCTTACTTAATTGAGTTCTTTGATTTAGGATTGAATAATTATTCATGTGTGGTTGTAAGGAATGGCATGTTGAGATCCTTTATAAGATCTTGTATTTGATCCTTACTTAGGGTGTTGTTTGTTGTAAATCTACTTTTATTTGATATAGCCCATAGATCAAATCATCTCTACCCAAAACAGGTTTTAGCAAAGATCATAGTGAAGTTTATAGCGCTTGACTTGATGATCTACTTCAATTCCAGCAAGTCAAGTGAAACTTCAGTTACTGTGGTAAGTTTTATTTGAAAGCGCGAAAATCCCCGGATTTTCTATGCATGAATGCAATGCACACTTTGGTGTTGCTCTCATTTTATTGCCTCTAAACCTGGGATATTACAGCCTCTCCCCCTTAAACTGAACTTCATCCCGAAGTTCGAACGCTCTCATGTTTCGGAATGTGGAACAGGCTTGAACTGATCACAATCCTTTCAAACTCTCTAGTGATCTCATTAGATATAATCGAATATATCCCTTATCCAGATCCTTCCTGTAGTCTTTTGATGTCTGGCACTGATACTTCCTTTTAATTCTAGGATTTCCTTCTAACATTCGAAACTTCTAGTCTTATTCTTCAAAGATCCTTGGATTAGGACAACTTATTATGCTAATGGGCTTTACTAATGGTTGTGGTGATAGCTTCCTATATGGGTACCCAAAAACTTGGTTCTACCAGCTACGGTGTAATATGGCACTACGGTGTACCAGCTGCGGTGCCCAAACCTTAATTCGAAAAGTTTTATTTAAGGTAGGGTATTGTTTTCCCTTACTACCAAAACGAAAGTAATGGTACTTAGTAAGGTATTTACAATATGCATGGTCCTAGTGGTTTATTCCTACGAATGGATGAGACTCATTTAGTCCAACCAATCATGGCTTCTACTTTATGCTAGTTATCCTCCTTTTGGTTTCTTTAGGTTCCATGAAAGGAGTTTTTCTAATAGGCTTATGTTTTGGTATGGTCAAACTCCTTCGGTCTTAAGCCTTCTTAACTTTGCATGTCCTCCGATAACTTCTTCCTCCAACTTCATTATCTAAGGCTTACTTAAGTTCTCTTGGTTTTGAGTAATTACAGTTACCCACTCAAGTTAAGGTCTAACCCTTACTTCCTCGAGATATGAACCTCGGCTTCTGGTCTGACAACCTCCTGAGAGTACTTTTATATGGGTACTTCCCAACAACCTTATAAAAATAAGATCGGACTTCCTTTCAGTTCAGACCCTTTTTCCCCATCTATCACCCTACAAATAATATCTTATTACTTCTCCTTCAGCCTTCCTCTCCCCCTTTGAGTTTACTAATGATCTTCAAACTTCTTTCCTTCTAATCATTAAACTCCAAGGTTAGAAGATTGGTCTAAGTCTGGTTTAGGTTTATACTTTTCTAGAGTCTCACGAAGAATTCTTTGTGTTGTATCCACACAATTGTGGATATCCGATGTGAATCCTCCGACTAAATATTTATTAGCTACGGAATACCATCCACAGAATCCATCTTTCCTTTAGAGTGAAAGAACGATTAAGCTGTGGACTATTTGTTACCAGCTGTAGACTATCTAACACAAGATGTGGCTTATTGGATACCAGCTGTGGCTATGTTATGGTTCTAGTCAACATCTACCTACCAGCTGTGGCTACTTTTATAGTTTTAGTCAAGATATACCTCACTTCACATACTTTCTCTTCATGATTATCCTATATCAGCTGCGGTCTTATGATACCAGCTGCGACTTCACTTGTCTATTTTCCTTCTTATAGGGTTTGTTTTGCAAGATAACCACTTGTTGATACTATGAAAATAGTATTGTAAGTGACTTCACTTGCATTCCCTTCTTCCATAATGAATACAACTCTACTTTTTCTGCTCCATATTCACTATTTTTCTCACTTTCATGATACTTCCATATTGAAGTACTCCTTGACAAAGGATAAAAGTGAGTTTTGATTGGTCTTTCCTGTAGAGTATTGTGGTTGCTTCCCACAATTTGACTTCCTTCTTCTAATGAACCTTCATCTTGTCTTCAAAATCTCCAGCATTCGTCACTTCCTCACACGAATACCTTTACCCTCTAGACCTATAACATCAAGTAAGAGCTTGATATTGCAACATGCATTTGCATATCAAAGTCAAACTTCATGTATGGATCTAGTCAAACAATGAAAATCCAATAAAATCCAAGAAAATCCAGCTTTGTGCTTATAATACACATCCTTATATGCCTGAATAAAATAGTTGGGTAAGACATCCCTAAACATCAGGTTCAGATGTGTAGTATATAACACCACATAAGATGGTTTTAAGTTGTGATACTTAGCACGAATACGTGAATTTCTACTATTTGTCTCAACATTTATCTTAATTGCACATTTGCAATGAGACAAACTTGAAACAAAATGGCCTGGGATAGTTGAAATTAACCTAGTTTTCTTTGGAAGTACTACCAAAATAGTATACCATATATATGTGCTATTGAGGACTACTTCCTATAATACAATTAGTTCTAACATGTCTACTCTAAACACATGATTGTTTAGAATACACCACCTATAACTCTAGGATTTCTCTATGTGATATGCTCTAAATAAGCCTTCTTTAAATTAAGGACTATGGTTCTAACATACTTGGTACAGTTATTAGGATTTTAAGGCCTAAGCTTTCGAACTATTCCTTAAATCCTACTCCTCATCATACTTCTGTTAACTCACTTATGATGTTCTACTCCATCACATTATGATTCTCAAGTGAATCATATATGATTACCAACTTTACCCTGAAAAGTAGACTTAAATACTCCTATCACTCTTCCTTACCTCCTATGATTGACTCATCATAGACATATACTACCTCATATTACTTATCTACATTACTTAACATCAGTCATTTGACATTTTAAATGACTCTTACTTAGCCATAACATGACTTGGTATACATCTTCCAATAGGATACCTTCCTTATGGTTGTATCCTCTCTTTGGACTACCATGTATTGTATACCAACTGTGGTCTACTACCACCAATTATCTTAAGCTCCAATGATGTCCTAGTTATTTTGAATGAAGCAAGATAACTAACTAATTTTACTTAAGAAAGATAGATAAGAAAAAACTGACTCAAGTGTGACAGGACTATTCTCAAGTGAATACCCATCTCAAGTCAAAAGAATAATTGGTTTTGCTAAGATAACTTCCTATAGACACTACCAAACCTATAGGTCTCCTTTAAAGGATTTTAATCCTAGGGTCAAAGCATTTGCTCTGATACCAGCTGTGATGACCCAGCGTACCACTGCATGGTGTAGTACACAAGTCGTTGACATAACACAAGTGAAACACCGTTCCACTCATATTACATCTCTCGAGTGGTACAACGAAACATATGCGAGTCCAAGGTATGTCTATAGAAATACACACGAACTGTTTACATAAGATCAACACAGCCTCCTACTTTACAGTGAGGTAAAACTTCAAATAAAGTTCCAGAAGAATGACTCGTAATCTAACTTGTTGCTAACTCAAGCTTAAGAGCTACTTGGCTTGCTATAGAAATCTAGCTACTTAGGTGCTATGATTAGGGAAAGGTTCCCTTCTATTACTAGTCTAAGTTTTCACTCTAGCTGATGCAGAAGTTGACTCCATTGACTTCTTTGATTGGATTCCTCATCTTGTTGTAGTTGACTCCTTTGTCTTCGAGTTCCACGGTAGTTTCTCCTTCGGTGCCTTGATCTAAGAAGGGGGTTCAAATGGGATAGAATGAGTACGAGCGTACTCAGCAAGTTCATAATAGGAAATAGGTGTATCATGCACTAGCTACAGCCATAGACCAGAAAGTCATAGGCCAATGCAAGTTTTCATAAACATTTCTTCAAAAGGTTTATTTTATTCTGAAAACTATGCCCGTCAGTATTCACAGGTTGACCAGAACTTCGTGGAGTTCCTTTCCTGCCGCGTTCGCAGTTCCCTTCCCGGAACAGGGAGTGACAGTCACAATTCTGATACCCTCTGCAGAGGTGCGTTACTTTTTCCACAAGAGATCCCACCCTTTTTGCCATCCGCAGGGACTTGCCCCCGTTCACACTTCCTTTGGTGTGAGGCCAGGTATAAAGATCCAAGCCCACACCGCCTTCTCCGCGACTGCAAACCCACCCTTTTGTCCGACCCTACACCCCTGATGACCCACAAGTATAGGGGATCGCAACAGTCTTCGAGGGAAGTAAAACCCAATTTATTGATTCGACACAAGGGGAGACAAAGAATACTTGAAAGCCTTAACAGCGGAGTTGTCAATTCAGCTGCACCTGGAAACGGACTTGCTCGCAAGAGTTTATCGATAGTAACAGTTTTATAGCGATAGCAGATAGTGAAATAACAGCAGTAGAGTAACAAAGACAGCAGTAGTGATTTTAGTAAACAGCGAGGATTAAAATACGTAGGCACGGGGACGGATGAACGGGCGTTGCATGGATGAGAGAAACTCATGTAACAATCATAGCGGGGCATTTGCGAGATAATAATAAAACGGTGTCCAAGTACAAAGCAATCAATAGGCATGTGTTCCAATTATAGTCGTACGTGCTCGCAATGAGAAACTTGCACAACATCTTTTGTCCTACCAGCCGGTGGCAGCCGGGCCTCAAGGGAAACTACTTGGATATTAAGGTACTCCTTTTAATAGAGTACCGGAGCAAAGCATTAACACTCCGTGAACACATGTGATCCTCACATCGCTACCATTCCCTCCGGTTGTCCCGATTTCGTCACTTCGGGGCCATCGGTTCCGGACAACGACATGTGTATACAACTTGCGAGTAAGATCAATAAACAATGAATATCATGATGAAACAATAACATGTTCAGATCTGAGATCATGGCACTCGAGGCCCTAGTGACAAGCATTAAGCATAACAAGTTGCAACAATATCATCAAAGTACCAATTACGGACACTAGGCACTATGCCCTAACAATCTTATGCTATTACATGACCAATCTCATCCAATCCCTACCATCCCCTTCGGCCTACAGCGGGGGAATTACTCACACATGGATGGGGGAAACATGGCTGGTTGATGTAGAGGCGTTGGCGGTGATGATGGCGATGATCTCCTCCAATTCCCCGTCTCGGCGGAGTGCCGAACGGAGACTTCGGCTCCCGCGACGGAGTTTCGCGATGTGGCGGCGTTACGGAGGGTTTCTTGCGACTTCGACTTCTTCCCGTGCGTTTTAGGTCGAGGCCGATAAGTAGTCCGAAGGAGGGCGTCGGAGGCCGGCCGAGGGGGCCACACCATAGGGCCGCGCGGGCCCCCTAGGCCGCGCCGCCTTATGGTGTGGGGCCCTCGGGCCTCCACCTTAATTGTCCTTCCGGCTCCGTCGGTATTCGGGAAAATAGGGCCTTCCGCATAAATTCCGAGGATTTTCCCGAAAGTTGGATTTCCGCACAAAAACGAGACACCGGAACGGTTCTGCTGAAAACGAGCGTTAGTCCGTGTTAGTTGCATCCAAAATACACAAATTAGAGGCAAAACAATAGCAAAAGTGTTCGGGAAAGTAGATACGTTTTGGACGTATCAACTCCCCCCAATCTTAGCTTATTGCTTGTCCTCAAGCAATTCAGTTAACAACTGAGCAATAAAAGAACTTTCACGAACACATTTGCTCATATGATGTATATATTCTCATGCTATGACTAATACTTAAGCAGTTCATAATGAGATACATGCAAATAAGATCATCTAACAGCTATGTCAATCATGGAGAGGTACCAACAATTAATAATTAGCATCATGAATCGTGTATGTAAGCAGGATTGCAATGTTCATAAGAGAGTATGACAAAGTGGTATCTCGCTTGCCCGTATTTGATCGGCAAAACATAAATGCCCAGGCACCTCTGGAGTTCATAGAAAGACTAGAAGTAGTGATTGTCAAAGATAAAAGCATCAAAGTTATACCACAATCAATCATATTTTGGGACAAGCATATTATACTAAGAATGACAGTTGTGCTCTCGAGATAGTGCTCAAAGAAATAATGGAGACACAACATAAAAGTAAAAGATTGACCCTTCGCAGAGGGAAGCAGGGATTAACATGCGCTAGAGCTTTTCATTTTTGAAATCAGGAGTAAAATCATTTTGAGAGGTGTTCGTCGTTGTCAACGAATGGTAATGGGTACACTAACTACCTCGCCAACCGGATTCTCAAGAGCGGCTCCCATGAATTATTTGCATATTTATGTAGCACTCCTTCCAACCTTTCTTACACAAACCATGGCTAACCGAATCCTCGGGTGCCTGCCAACAATCTCATACCATGAAGGAGTGCCTTTTTATTTTAGTTTTATTATGATGATGACACTCCCCCCAACCTTTGCTTACACAAGTCATGGCTAACCGAATCTTCGGGTGCCGTCCAACAATCACAAACCATGGAGGAGTGTCTAATTAAGTTAATTAATTCGGGACTGGGAATCCCATTGCCAGCTCTTTTTGCAAAATTATTGGATAAGCGGATGTGCCACTAGTCCATATGAGAGTCCGTCAAAAGTAAATGACAAGGTTGAAAGCTAAACACCACATACTTCCTCATGAGCTATGAAACATAAACACAAATTGAGAAGCATTTTGAAGGTTTTAAAGGTAGCGCATGAGAATTTACTTGGAATGGTTTGAAATGCCATGCATAGGTATTTATGGTGGACACTTTGGAACAACTTGGTTTTCAGGTATTTGGAAGCACGAGCAGCGTTCCCGCTCAGTACAAGTGAAGGCTAGCAATAGACTAGGGAGCGACAAATCAAGAGAGCAGTAACTGTCATAATCATGCTTGCGGCAAAATAAATTAACGGAGGCATAAAAGTGATACAAGAACTCTGAAGCAATATAGATCATCGAGGCTTAATTGACTTTTTGTTCAGTCATATGCATGCGTGAGCATGTGTCAAGTCGATATAAATGAATTATTCAGAGGAGGATACCACAATGCCATACCTACTTATGAATAAAACAATGCAAGCAAACATCCATGACATGCTACTCATATTAATAAATTGGAGCTAAACATGAGAATTCATAAACTACTAGACTTTCTCAAATAACATATACCTCACATGAACCAACTAAGCATGCTCACATGGATGAGTATATGTACAAAAATGAAAACAAATAGAGTTCATACCAGCCTCTCACCACAATCAGATTGTCGTAGATCGTCATTATTGCCTTTTCACTTGTATAGCTTGGATAATATGAAACGAAAACCACGCTCCAGCCACCGAAAACCATTGAACTCAAGATGAACTTTACAAACCAAAGAAGAACAGCAAATATTTTTGGTGTTTTCGAATTAGAAACAAGAACAAAAGGAAACAAGCAAACAAAGCAAAATCTTTTTGGGTTTTCTTGTAGCAAACTGGCAATAGCAAATAAAGCGAAACAAATGTAAGAAACCAAAGCAAACAAATTATGAAGAGAAACAACAGAAATATTTTTGGTCTTTTTGTGTTTTGGAAAGGAAACAAAGCAAAAACAAGAAATAGCAAACTAGAAGAAACACAGAAAAGCGAGATGGCAGAAATCTGCCAAAACCTGACAGCAGTACAGAAATCGATTTTTACAAAAATCTTACGTTGCTCAGCTCGAAAAGTGTTCAACTAATGAAAGTTATATAACAACCTGGGGAACCTGCACAAAAATTGGCAGCTCAAAATAACGTTCTGGCTGTGCGCACGAATTTTTCTAGTAACAGTCCAGAATCTGTTTTCAGGCAGCACTTCCCCAAATATCATCTCCCTCTCATTAGAAAACCACTCAAAGAGACTAAACAAGTATGTACAAGTATCCAACAACCATAATATGCAAAGAATGAGTGATGCCGGTATACCTCCCCCCAAGCTTAGGCTTTTGGCCTAAGTGGAGTTCAACCCCAACGAGGGTCGCTGTTCTTCGCCGGTGGATAATTCATGGCGTAGTCATAGTAAAGTTCCTGTGCAGAAGAAAAGCGTGGAGGCTCCACATGCCCAACATGTTGATGCGAGGAACTTGCTGCATCGGATGATGAGTCGAGGTGCTCCTCGACCTCCGTGTCATCTCTTGCATGATGGCCTCCTCCCTCTATGTGTGCATCCAGTGCACCTTCGTGACCGACCAATCTTCCCCGGAATCAAGGTTAGACAGAACAGTGCGCGAGCAATCTTACTAGTTTCTCGGTTTTCTTAGTTATTCTCCAGACTTTCTTATAAAATGTCATCTTGTAAAACAGGTTACCCAAGTTGGAGGAATCAGAAACAAATTCATGTCTAATCATAGAGGCTATGTCAAGTTTTTCTATGGAGAATGGAATATCAAAATGATGAGGTTCTACATTATGAAAAGCTAGTAAACGAGAGGCGATGAGACCTCCACAAATTCCGCCTTTCTCACGGTTAGTAGCGAGTCTATAAGCTATCAATGCCCCCAAATTATAAGTCCTACTACTTTGCAGTGCCGCGGCTAGAAAAGCTAAATCCGGGATAGAAAGTTTACCACCAATCTTTCTAGCAAGAACGCATTTAGTAATGAAATAGGCAAAGTAGCGGATAGCCGGGAGCTGAATGCTAGTGATTTTACCACTATCCTCTGAGAAACTCCTTCCATAGCAAATCATCTTGAAGAGGCTTAAGAGTTCTTGCGGCGATCCCCTTATCTTCTCGCATGATCCCCATTGCGGTACTCTAATTGCTGCACAAAAATCACTGAATGGCAAGTTGACAGCTTTATTGTAAATTTTATACTGGACCGTGGGGTTAGATCGCGACCAATTGAACTTAAAGTCCTGCACAAAAGACATAGTTAATTTTTCATATTGTCTTGGCTCTCCTTCAACAAAATCTCTCATCCCTGCTCGAGAAATTAGACTCCGAACATCTTCCAATATTCCCGCGCTTCTCATGAAATCCGCGCACGGGTAGTAAGAGGGGTATACTCCCTCTTCACGATTTACTCTCATAACTTGTTGGACCTCCAATTCTTGTTGGTTAAGTTGATATCTACTCCACTCCATTTTCTGAAATTTTCAACAAACAATATAAAATTTGATTTGGTGACATATAATTGAGGGAAACTACCATAGGAACTTGCTAGAGTACTAATCATGCATCAAAACTAGTTTATACAACCTAGAACAAGCATGCAAGCTCACTAAACATGTTACCTACAGCAGCAAAATATTCAAGATATACTCAACCAAACAAAATTCTACTTGGATAGGTGGAGGCGTCACATACCGGAGAGCAAATGTGCCAAATTTCGACGGCAATCTGGGCTGAGCAAAGAGATCGAAAAATCCTGAGCTCTTGAGCAAAAACGCGAGTGAGAGAAAGCTGGTTCGAGTTTTTTCGGGAGAGAGAAGATGCTGGGAGAAAGAGATGAGATAGTGGGGCAAGGAGGGGCCCACACCACAGGGTGGCGCGCCCCCCTCCTTGGCCGCGCCGGCCTGTGGTGTGGCACCCTGTGGTGCCCCACAGGTCATCCTCTGGTGCTCTCAGGTGCCTCGTCGAAAAATAGGACCAACGGTATAATTTTGTGAATTTTTGAAAACTTTGAAAAATACACATTTCTGGGTATTAAGTTTATTATTACTGGCCAGGAAAATTTTGAAAACTCCAATTAACTAAGGAACTTTGCAAATTAAAAGTGCTACAGCAACTAGAGCAAGTGGAGGAAGAAAGAGATGTTGTTTACCTCCTCTATGCATATAAAAGGTATTCGTTAACAAGGTTGATCAAGTCTTGCCACCGAATAATTTTTACATAGCATATGAAGAAATAAACCTCAAATCAATCATGTTACCTTGAATTGTATTGATATGGATCCAATCACGAGAGTTTGATATTCTTCTTTAGGCTCATATATAGGACAATCAATAGTTGCCACTTTGATAGTTCTCACATTAAAAATAGTATTGACTCCACATACTTTATCAATCTTCTTGGGGAAATAGACGGTATGCTCCTTATCATCAACATTAAAAGTAACCTTCCCTTTATTGCAATCAATAACAGCCCTCGCGGTGTTAAGAAAAGGTCTCCCAAGAATAATAGACATATTATCATCTTCGAGGCATTTCCAACACAACAAAATCGGTTAATATCAAGCAGTTAGTAGTAACTTGAACAAGAACATCCTCACATATACCAACAGGAATAGCAGTAGATTTATCAGCCATTTGCAAAGATATATCAGTAGGTATCAACTTATCTAAGTAAAGTCTCTTATAAAGAGAAAAAGGCATAACACTAACACCGGCTCCCAAGTCACATAGAGCAGTTTTAACATAATTATTCTTAATAGAACAAGGAATAGTAGGTATACCTGGGTCGCCCAACTTCTTTGGCACTTTTCCATTGAAAGAGTAATTAGCAAGCATAGTGGAAATTTCCTCATTGGGGATTTTCCTTTTGTTAGTAACAATATCTTTCATATACTTTGAATATGGAGGCAATTTAATAGCATCAGTCAAAGGGATTTGCAAGAATAAAGGTTTCATCCAATCGCAAAATTTATTATAGTGTTCTTCTTCCTTTGATTTTAGTTTCTTAGCAGGAAAAGGCATTTGCTTTTGAACCCAAGGTTCTCTTTCATTACCATGTTTCTCAGCAATAAAATCTTCTTTAGTATACTTTTTATTTTTAGCATGCTTTTCTTGTTCATCTTCTACCTCTTCTTTATCAGAAGCATCATTCTTCTCATTATGATTATCATGTTCATTACCACTTTCAGTTTCAGCATCGAAAATAGAAATACTATTAGGATCATTAGCAGGTTCAGAGGATTCTACAACATTTTTATGTTTCTTCTTCTTCTTTTCTTAGAAGGAGCACTAGGTTCATTTCGTTGAGAATCTTGTTCAATTCTTTTGGGATGCCCTTCGGGATATAGAGGATCCTGGGTAGAGACACCACCTCTAGTTGTTACTTCATAAGCATGTTTCTCTTTAGAATTATTCCCCAACAAGTCATTTTGCACTTTAGTGAGTTGATCAATTTGAGTTTGAACCATATGAAAATGTTTAACAAGCATCTTAACATCATTGGAGGTTCTCTCTACAATATCATGCAATTCACTAATAGCTCGAGAATTTTCCATTAAATGATTCTCTACTCTCATATTAAAATTTTCTTGCTTAACAATATAATTATCAAACTCATCTAAGCATTGTGCAGGAGGTTTCGAATACGGAATATCTTCTCTAGTAAAGCGTTGAAGGGAGTTTACCTCAATCATGGATGAAGGGGAATTATCTCACATATATCTTCTATGGGAGGAAGATTCTTCACATCTTCAGATTTAATACCTTTCTCCTTGAGAGACTTCTTGGCTTCCCTCATATCTTCATCATTTAATTTAATTAAACCCCTCTTCTTTAATATTGGCGTTGGAGTTGGTTCGAGCGTAGTCCAATCATCATGATTCCGGCCTATTTTAGCCAATAATTCTTCGACGTCGTCTGGAGTTCTTTTCCGAAAACACAACCAGCACAACTATCCAAGTATGCCCTAGACTCAATGGTTAGTCCACTATAAAATATATCAAGTAAATCATGCTTTTCCAAATCATGGTCGAGCCGAGCTCTAATAAGAGAGCAAAATCTCGCCCAAGCCTCGAGCAATTTCTCTCCATCTTCCCGATCAAAATTATAGATTCTCTCGCAAAGCAATATGTTGAGCACTAGCAGGAAAGTATTTACGGAAGAAAACATCAAGCAATTCTTTTGGACTTTTAATAGAATCAGGTGGCAAACTATTATACCAAGTTTTAGCGTCATCCTTTAATGAGAATGGAAAAATTTTAGCAACAAAGTAAGTACGCATCTTGACATCATCAGAAAACAAGCTACTTAGAGTAGATAACTCAATCATGTGTTCAACAACACTTTCTTTTTCAGTACCACAAAAGGGTGTTTTCTCAACAATAGCTATATGAGATAGATCAAGAGAAAAATCATAATCTTTATCCTTAATGTTTATAGGAGATGTGGCAAACTTAGGATCGGGAGACAGGTTTATATCTAACGAGCATGTTCGCAAGCAACTTTTTAATTTTTCTTGCATCAGTAGTAGCATTGCATTTTTCAATAAAATCATCATTAAGCTCCACATAATCTTCATCGGGATCATCACTAAAATAATCAAGTTCCAGTGAATTAACAGGTGTAGTAGCATTAGGAGTTTCAGTATTTTCAATTTGTCTAGACCTAGCAATTGTAGCATCTAGAAAAGATCCCAATGAACCACTATCATCAAGCACAGCAGAAATATTATCAATATTATGAGAGTTTTCAGATTCAGCAGAAGTACCCGCATGTGAAGCATGTGGTGGTGAAACAAGTTTATCAATCACAGATGGTGAATCAAGTGTAGCGGAGGTACTCAAAATTGTACCTTTTCTTGTAGTGGATGGTAATATGGCGACTTTAGAATCGCGAGGTTTACCCATGATGGAGAATTTGCAGCGAACAATATTAATCCAAGTGAACTTCCAAATAAAGCTATGCTCCCCGGCAACGGCGCCGAAAAATAGTCTTGATGACCCACAAGTATAGGGGATCGCAACAGTCTTCGAGGGAAGTAAAACCCAATTTATTGATTCGACACAAGGGGAGACAAAGAAAACTTGAAAGCCTTAACAGCGGAGTTGTCAATTCAGCTGCACCTGGAAACAGACTTGCTCGCAAGAGTTTATCAGTAGTAACATTTTTATAGCAGTAGCAGTAGTGAAATAACAGCAGTAGAGTAACAAAGACAGCAGTAGTGATTTTAGTAAACAGTAGGATTAAAATACTGTAGGCACGGGGACGGATGAACGGGCGTTGCATGGATGAGAGAAACTCATGTAACAATCATAGCAGGGCATTTGCAGATAATAATAAAACGGTGTCCAAGTACAAAGCAATCAATAGGCATGTGTTCCAATTATAGTCGTACGTGCTCGCAATGAGAAACTTGCACAACATCTTTTGTCCTACCAGTCGGTGGCAGCCGGGCCTCAAGGGAAACTACTCGGATATTAAGGTACTCCTTTTAATAGAGTACCGGAGCAAAGCATTAACACTCCGTGAACACATGTGATCCTCACATCGCTACCATTCCCTCCGGTTGTCCCGATTTCGTCACTTCGGGGCCATCGGTTCCGGACAGCGACATGTGTATACAACTTGCAGGTAAGATCAATAAACAATGAATATCATGATGAAACAATAACATGTTCAGATCTGAGATCATGGCACTCGGGCCCTAGTGACAAGCATTAAGCATAACAAGTTGCAACAATATCATCAAAGTACCAATTACGGACACTAGGCACTATGCCCTAACAATCTTATGCTATTACATGACCAATCTCATCCAATCCCTACCATCCCCTTCGGCCTACAGCGGGGGAATTACTCACACATGGATGGGGGAAACATGGCTGGTTGATGTAGAGGCGTTGGCGGTGATGATGGCGATGATCTCCTCCAATTCCCCATCCCGGCGGAGTGCCAGAACGGAGACTTCTGGCTCCCGCGACGGAGTTTCGCGATGTGGTGGCGTTCTGGAGGGTTTCTTGCGACTTCGACTTCTTCCCGTGCGTTTTTAGGTCGAGGCCGATAAGTAGTCCGAAGGAGGGCGTCGGAGGCCGGCCGAGGGGGCCACACCATAGGGCCGCGCGGCCCCCCTAGGCCGCGCCGCCTTATGGTGTGGGGCCCTCGGGCCTCCACCTTAATTGTCCTTCTGGCTCCGTCAGTATTCTGGGAAAATAGGGCCTTCCGCATAAATTCCGAGGATTTTCCCGAAAGTTGGATTTCTGCACAAAAACGAGATACCGGAATCAGTTCGCTGAAAACAGCGTTAGTCCGTGTTAGTTGCATCCAAAATACACAAATTAGAGGCAAAACAATAGCAAAAGTGTTCGGGAAAGTAGATACGTTTTGGACGTATCAACCCCCGATAGACTTCTTCCGATAATACGGCTTTACTCACGGTGTACTCCGGCAATCCTTCATAGACCGTAGAGCTAATCATCACTAATGGATGGGGATTTAAAAGGCTAACCCAACCTACGAAAGTGCCTCCAACACCCCGCAGCTCTACCAGTCCTTTGGCGTGCAGAAGGGAAAAGATACGGCTGGCTTCACTAGAGCCATTATAGATCTCATGGTTAACGCGGTTTGTACGGCGCTAGAATCACTGGACGGTATTGGTAGTTAATCCTAGGTTAATATAACCCATGCAATGGAACCTCCACCATATCAACACATACCATGGTTCCATTGCCCACCACATAGTCATATTCATAATTGTAAAATAATACTTTGCTTTTCAATGCATGAGTGATAAGTATAGTACTTTGCATATAGTTTGATACAAATAATCAAATGACATGAGCAAGCGATGAACTTGCCTTTCTTGACTGCAAGATTATGCAGCCAAAGCTTCGATACGTGAGAACTCCAAATTCTGAAATACCATCATTGTCCGTAAGGACAATGTTTAAAGAACTGGCAAAAATGCTATAATGCATAGTATGAGATGCAATCGTCGCGAGCGTAACCTAACCTCGATGATTTGGGATGGATGAGTTGTAAAGCTTCTTTAGGGTTGGTTGCACTTTTAGAATGGTTCTCAAACAAGGTTCTTATTAGGGTTTGGTTATATTAGCATCATAACCAAGTGATATAAGGCATCATAACAATCATACACATAAAGAATAGTGATGGAATAATATGTAAGGAACAATTGTCAATTTTAAGTTCTACAGAACATGGTTGATGATTACTTATACTATACTTCAAAAGAATAACTTTTGAAGAACATGTTAATTAAGAAGTAATGAGTATTTCAAAGAAGGATTAGGGCTTCTAAGGTTTGATTGACATTTGTACTTCAAAAGAATAACTTTTGAAGAACGGGTTAAATAAGAATATGAACTACTATACATAGGAGACATGGCTTCCTAGGGTTTACTATTGGATTCATTTAGTTTTCTAATAGGAACTAGTTGGGTTATTTAAGTAGAATGGGTTTATATGTGGCAAGTATTGGTAGGGTTATTACCATGGTTTCCCATATACATCATATCAAAGGATGGTTATCAAGATGGTTCTATAAATTAGCTATTAGGGTTTACTATGGTTTCACAATTGCTTCACTAAGTAATCTCTAATTGCTTCTGAACTAGATGGTTTATTATTTCTTTAATAGGGTTTAGTTGGATAGGAGCATGTGATGTGAATTGCTACATAAGGTTGGTATTAGGGTTCATTACTATGGTTCTACTAGATTATGATGGTTGAGGTTGATCCTAATGGTATGGTATATAGGAGTGGTGATCAATTGAACTACTCTAATTAACAATTAGGGTTTGCTCCTGAGTGATACTAGTGAATCATATAGGTTTTAATTAAGAATAGGAACATGAATTGATAATCTCATGTGACTTGGTTTATGCTAGTGGATCATGAGCATGCATTCAATTGTTGCTTATTAGGGTTCTATATGTAAAGTTAAAGTGGCTATGATCACATGGGCTAAACCTCTAGGGTTTTTAGGGTTGCACTAATTTAGGATGATCACATGAAATAATGGAATCAAGGTCTTACTCAAATTGAAACTAGGGTTTCTAAATTATGGTACAACTCCTAAAATGATGATTGGTAATAGAGTTGTGGTTACTAATTACTTTGAATCAAAATTAGTGATGGTTTGACATTTTATTAATCTTCACAAGATTTAATAATTAGAGTAACTCCTATTTTGGTTTAATTAAGAATCAGGGTTTAATAATTGTTATTAGGTTTTAAAATAATTAACTTGTTAACTAAAGATGTTTAATTAAATAAGTTTTGAATTACCAAAATAATATTGGCTTTTAATATTTTCTTGAGTTATTACTATTTAAAGAAAATAGAAAATAGTAATTTGCAAATTAGGGTTTATGAATTACCACTAATAATTAAGTTAATGCAATTATGGTAAATAAAATTAATCTTAACATTTTACTTAGTTACTGAATAGTTATAATTTAATTTTTATAACTTCACTAATTATTGAATTCAAATTGTATTTTAAATAATTGAAATGGCATAATTAATAAGGTTAAAAATAAGTGAATTTTTATTTTGACACACATTTTTGTTTTATGTTTATTTGAATAGAGTTTATTTTTGTGAGCATTTTTATATATTATTCATATTTTTCTGAGTTGAAATGATTTTTCTATGATTTTACAAAGTTTCAGCATTTTTCTGGAATTTTAAATTAAAACGAAAACACTAAACGTACCGGTACACTTCTAGTCCCAGACACTAACGAGTGGGACCAAGTTACACGTCAGGTGCCACGTCGGCAAGGTCTGGTCAAAATTGACCGTGGCCTTTGACCTCACCAGCGTTTAAACGCCGGCGGCCAGAGCACGGTGGCGCCGCCGATTTAGGGTTCCCCGGGACGCGTGGTTGGTACCAATCGAACGAGAACGACGAAACAAAGCTACTGGTGGTGATGGTTTGTGCGGGGACTCACCGGAGCTACGCCGGCGACCATGTCCCGCGGCGGTGCTCTCCGGCGAAGTGGCTAAACGGAGCTACAGAGCATGCGAGGATGATCTAAAGGGTTCAGGAGATGCGCATGCTCACCCTGGTGCTTCCCAGGTAGACGCCGATGTCGATTGGAGACGGCATCAAGCTCAACTTCGCCGATTCCGGTGATGTACTGTGGGAGAAGATCTTGAAATTGGACGCACTCAGACCTCCCCTGGATGCTAGGTTTGGTCTGTAGAACGACGACGTCGAGGCGCACCTCCTCGACCAAGCGGTGGACTCCGGGGTGGCTCCAATCCTGCTCTTCGTCCTCGACTCCGGCGGGGTGCTGCGGACGATTGTGGTCGTCTAGGTAGGTTAGAGAGGGAATGGCGAGGCAGCGAGGCATTAGGGTTTCAGTGCGGAGCTCTGGGCGTATTTATAGGCCACGACGAGGTCTAGTTCGTCACCTCACCGACGGCAGTGGCCGGGATGCCTCGATGACAACTGAGGTGGATTGGGCGTGAATCTTGGCGCCAAGAGATAGACTCGGATGCGAGATAGATTGGGCGAGGTTCTGAGATGGTCTGTGACGTCCAGGGTCGTCCCTATCCACGGCGAGAGACGTGGCCAAGCTCCTCTGCGCTGTCGACGTTGAGGAAGAAGACGATGCTCCTTTTCTTCCTCAACGAAGCGATACAGTGGCATTGGGTCGTTTTCTTCGTGGGCTGGGCTGGTGTTGGCCTTGGTTGACGTAGTGGTGATGGGCTGCACGGCCAGGTAAGCCAGGTGAGCTTTCCCTCTCTTTTCTCTTTTAAATTTCTGTTTTGTTTTCTATTTTCTTATTTGAATTCAAATTTGAATTCTGTGTGAATTTGCAGGTTCTTAAATATGTGAATCTTAATAGAACTTGATAGTGCTGCTTGCTGCATATTTTCTCTAAACAAATATTTAATATTTGATTATATTGATGCTTTGGTGAAGTATAAATAAAATAGATATGGTTTAATGGGTTATCTCAATTCTTTAAATTTGGGAACCAAACCTATTTTGAATGATTTGAAGTTTATAACCAGTGCTTGGTAAACATATCATTAAGTTTTGTTATTACTTAACAATATTGATTGTTCCCATGTATTTTATATCGTAGTTAGAGTTTTAAATTAAATGGTGTTGAGAATGGAATGGTTCATGATTTTATTTGAAGAACTATTCCTAAGGTTTTAAGAAGATGATTGAATAAACTCTATAATTATTAATCTTGCTTAGCAACTTGTAACTTGGATTACTTAGGATAATTCCCAAGCTTATCATTGGTCAATTCACTTTCTAAGGTGATGGTTCACTAAGCAAAGCATTTAGAAAGAAAAATAGATTTGAATATTGGTTCACTCTACTCACTTAAATAGCACTTAAGCTTGGGTATATATATGGCTTGGTTTACACTTGGGATCCATGATACACAAGTTAGGTTCATATATGGATTCCATATGAAATGGTTTAGGGTTTTGGTGATGCTTTACTATTTGAAGTATAAGTAGGCATGAGGCATGGCAGGGTTTTACTTATGATCCAAAGTGATGCTTGGTTTGGAATTCAAATATGGTTTAGGGTTTTAGTTAGGATCACCAATGTGATACACATCTAGGATTAAGATATGGTACAAGCTTTGATCATGTTTTGGTGGCTAAGGTTATCCTCCTCACTCAGGTAGAATTATTGTATCAAGGCAATGCTAGGTTTGTTTCAAGTGTTTGGATAGGCAGGTTTAAATACAATATCAATACTACTCTACACAAGGCATGAGTATTGGCCTGGATTAACTACTATTGATATATTTATCATTTCATGAGAAGAATGAGATCTATGGATCACATATATAGGTTTAACTTATCATCTCAATTTATAATGTAAGATCATGCATTAAACATGATCCACTTATTCATCACTAATCTCTCTTCTTTAATACTTCTCTCAACACACTCACTTAGATTCTTAGGGTGTATGATCATCACCCAATTTGTAATGATCAAAGTATTGGCCTTATAACAATTCATTGGTGAATTATGGTTCTCTCTCCAAGATCAAGTATTAGTCCATATACTTGAGTATACCTCTTTAGGTTGAGCTCTTCTGAATAGGTAGGGTTCCTCTAGGGTTTATGATCATTACCAAGTTGTAATGATCACAACACTTGCCTCTCTATAATTACTAGAAGAATAGGTTCTTGCTTACCATCAAGTGTGAGCTAGGTCAAGTAGGGTTTAATACTTGACTTGTACTCCTTATAGCATTGCTAGTATTAATGGTTACCTTACATAGATAGGTTGAATATTAAAGTAGGTTCTACCCAATGGATGATATAAGCATATGAATGATTCTCTCCTTTCTCTAGGTTTAATGGTATGAGTTGAGAAACAAGGTTGGAATGATCAAGGTTAATGAAGAATGAATATGAATGTCCTTGGCTTGGGTTCAAGTATTGTAGTTGAAAACATGTACCATGTGACTCATGGTAGGAACATTTATTTAGTAGAAGACATGGATAAGATAAGTATAGAATAGTTTCTTAATTAATTGAGTTCTTTGATTTAGGATTGAATAATTATTCATGTGTGGTTGTAAGGAATGGCATGTTGAGATCCTTTATAAGATCTTGTAGTTGATCCTTACTTAGGGTGTTGTTTGTTGTAAATCTACTTCTATTTGATCTAGCCCATAGATCAAATCATCTCTACCCAAAACAGGTTTTAGCAAAGATCATAGTGAAGTTTATAGCGCTTGACTTGATGATCTACTTCAATTACAGCAAGTCAAGTGAAACTTCAGTTACTGTGGTAAGTTTTATTTGAAAGCGCGAAAATCCCCCGGATTTTCTATGCATGAATGCAATGCACACTTTGGTGTTGCTCTCATTTTATTGCCTCTAAAGCTGGGATATTACACCGCACCCCTTGAGGCCGGCCACCCCCTCTCCCAAACCCTAGCCGCCCCCTCTCTCCTCCACCTCTCCCGCACGCTTAGCGAAGCTCTGCCGGAGTTCTCCACCACCACCGCCACCACGCCGTCGTGCTGCCGGATTCAAGGAGGAGCTACTACTTCCGCTGCTCGCTGGAACGGGGAGAAGGACGTCGTCTTCATCAACACCGAACGTGTGACCGAGTACGGAGGTGCTGCCCGATTGTGGCACCGTGATCAAGATCTTCTACGCGCTTTTGCAAGCGGCAAGTGATCGTCTACCGCAGCAACAAGAGCCTAGTCTTGTAGGCTTTGGAAATCTTCAAGGGTGAGTCTCGATCATCCCCTCATTGCTCCCGTCTTCTAGATTGCATCTGGGCTTGGATTGCGTTCTCGCGGTAGGAAATTTTTTGTTTTCTATGCAACGAATCATTACAGTGGTATCAGAGCCGTGTCTATGCATAGATGGTTGCACGAGTAGAACACAATGGTTTTGTGGGCGTTGATGCTCTTGTTGTCTTTAGTTTGAGTACTTTGCATCTTTGTGGCATAGTGGGATGAAGCGGCTCGGACTAACTTTACATGACCGCGTTCATGAGACTTCCTCGTTCGACATGCAACTTGTATTGCATAAGAGGCTTTGCGGGTGTCTGTCTCTCCTACTATAGTGAAGATTCAATTTACTCTTCTATTGACAACACTAGTATCACCGTTGTGGTTCTTGTTCGTAGGTAGATTAGATCTCTCTCGAAAACCCTAAACCACGTAAAATATGCAAACCAAATTAGAGACGTCTAACTTGTTTTTGCAGGGTTTGGTGATGTGATATGGCCATAATGTGATGATGAATATGTATGAGATGATCATTATTGTATTGTGGCAACCGGCAGGAGCCTTATGGTTGTCTTTAAATTTCATGTTGAGTAGTATTTCAAAATAGTTGTAATAATTGCTACATGAGGTGAACAACCATGAAGACGGCACAAAGACTAAAGGGCCATATCATATCACATATGAATTGCATGTGATGTTAATCCTTTATGCATCTTATTTTGCTTAGAACGCGACGGTAGCATTATAAGATGATCCCTCACATTAATATCAAGATAATAAAGTGTTCTCCCCTCGTATGCACCGTTGATATAGTTCGTCGTTTCGAAGCATCTTGTGATGATCGGATGTGATAGACTCAACGTTCACATACAACGGGTGTAAGCCATGTTGCACACGCGGAATACTTGGGTTTGCTTGACAAGCCTAGCATGTACAGACATGGCCTCGGGACAACGGAAACCGAAAGGTTGAACACGAGTCATATGGATGATACGATCAACATGTTGATGTTCACCATTGAAGCTACATCATCTCACGTGATGATCGGTTTTGGTGTAGTGGATTTGGATCGTGTACCACTTAACAACTATGAGGGATGTTGTATTAAGTGGGAGTTCATTAGTAATTAGATTAAAACATGAACTAATTATCATAAACATAGTCTGAGTAGTATTTTGAATTAATTTGTAGTATTGGCATCCATTTTTCTACCAAGCGCTAGTCTTGTTATTGAGATAGAAATACTGTTAAAATCTGAAAATAAACTTTACGAACTGGTACCGTATTGTTAATGAATCAAGAAATAATTAAGTCCTATTTGCAAAACTTTTAGTAAACCTCACATTGTTGATTCAAAGAGCTATGGTTTCAATTAGTACCTAAAGTCATCTTGTCTCCGTAAAATTTAAAGTTCAAATCTGTTTGAAAAGTAAGGAGCTGAAAATTTAGTTTTCAGAAATAATCAAGGTATGAGATATATGAGATATCTAAGACCTTATTGCAAGATGATAGAATATAATTTGATGAGACTACATAAACTCATAAGTTTTATGGGAATGTACGAAGGTTGAAGACGCGAGGTGTCCCAATCCTCCAACTATTGGGGCACTAATAATATTCGCATATCCATGAAGTAATTGTCCTTAGTATGCACCGTTGCTAAGACTCGTCATTTCTAAGCATCACGTGATGATCGGGTGTTATAGATTCTACGTGTGCATACAACGGGTGCAAGCCAGATTTGCACATCCGAATACTGAGGTTAAACTTTACGAGCCTAGCATGTACAGACATGGTCTCGGAAAGTCATCATAATATAATGGATAAAATTATGAGTGAAATTGTTCATCATATTACAAAGTTACTAATAATGAAATCTGGAACACTTGTCATATGATGATCAACTTCAAAGTAAGAACCTCAAGGTTATTGGTATTTGACCAACAAACCTAGAAGTTAATGATGTTGAAGTGTTTTTCTGAGAATGAGGAAAGCTAAAAAGAGAAACTACAAAAGATATTTTGGCAGAAAGAAAAGACTAGAAAGTCTAGCTCAGGTGTATATAAATGATATACATGTTATGGTTGTATTCCTTGTTTTGTCACACAATGAAATTCTTGGGTATTTGTACCATATTGGTTGGTATGAAGTGTCATACAAAACAACGCAATACAAGAATACAATGGCCTAAGTGATCGACAAGGAATATGATAGGAATGCACGTCCGGAACAAAAATAAAGTGTTATTATGTTCATCGTTGGCATTCTATCTAACCCTTAGAATTTATAATAAAGAACTTAATAATTGTTATTTTGCTCTGGTCAAATGAAAACAATGAGTTGTTCAAATTATGACATTACTCCATGTACGATGGATAAGTTATTATAAATCTTAATGGTGAAACACACACACATAATACTGACGCTAAAATTCCATAAGGCAAATGATTTGAATTCCACTTATTTGTGGAACCGCCATTTAGGTCATGTTAGAAAGGAACGCATGAAGAAACTCCATGCAAATGGATTATTGGAGTCATTTGATTTTTGAATCATTTGCCGATTGCAAATCTTTTCTAAAAGATAATGACTAAAATACCGTTCATAGGCCAAGAGTTGAACGGGCAACTAACTTAGTGAAAACATACATAATGTTGTATGAGGTTCACTGGACATAGTTGTGAGCGGGAGATTCTTCTACTTCATGAAAACTTCAACAATGAATTGAGTATATATATGTGGATATATTCGATAAGGAAGAAGTTTGAAACATTTGAATAGATTCAAATAAATTTCAGCATGAAGTGGAAATCATCGTAATAGAAAAGTCAAATATCTATGATTGGATCATAGTGGAAATATTTGAGTTACTAGTTTTAGCGAACATCTAAGAGAGTTATGAAATTGTTCTACAACTCACGTTTCTTGGAATATCATAGTGATGATGGAGTATCCGAGAAATGTATCCAAACCTTGTTGGGTCAATGATGAGATAAAATATTAATGCCATTATATTTTTGTGGATTATGCTTTAGAGACTACCGCTTTTACACTAAATAGAGCATCATCATGATCCGTTGAAATGACACCATACAAGTTATGGCATGGGTATGAACCCTAATAGTCTTTTCTTAAATTTTGGTATGCATAGCATAAGTAAATAAGTTTACAACCAAAATTGGATGAATGTCTTTGTTGATTATCCCAAAGAACTAATTGGGAATTCTTTCCACTATGGAGACAAAGTCAAAAGTGTTTGTCAATGTTTCTTATTTCCGAGAAATTGTTTCTAGCGAAGTATTTGAGTGGGAGGACAATAGAACTTGATAAGGTTTATGAACCTGAGCATAATGATCAGAGTAGCGCAGCATCGGAAATTGGTTCCGGAAGCGGTCACGACGATCATGGCTCCCATGGCTACAAAGTGTTTTAGCCACGGAGATCGAAGTACATATTGAACCTTGTAGGTATGGTTTACTTTGTGATCAAATAAATGATTTGTGGACAAAGGATTGTTTTTTGAACAATGATAAACCAACTACAAACAAAGAAGTTATGATGGGCTCTGACTCCGTTAAAATTGCTATATGTGGTGACCCGGCATACCACTGCATGGTGTAGTATGCAAGTCTGATATAACACCAATGAAACACCGTTCCACTAGTATTATATTGCTCAGAGTGGTACAACAGAAACATATGCGGGTCCAAGGCATGTCTATAGAATTACATACAGACTCTGTTACATAAGATCAGCACTGCCTCCTACTATGCAATGAGGTAAATCTGCAAATAAACTCCAGAAGAACGACTCGTAGACTAGTCTTATCACGAACTCTATTTGTAGAGTATTTAACTAGCTAAAGAGGCTACGAATAGATTCTAGCTAAGTAGGAGCTAGGTTTAGGAAACTAGTTCCCTTCTATGGCTAAACTAGGTTTTCTCCTTGATGTATGTGGTATCTGACTCCTCTGACAGGGTCTTGTCTCTTGAAGTAGTTGTTGACTCCTCGGCCTTCGAGTTGCACTGTAGATACTCCTTCGATGCCTCCATATCTAAGCAGGAGATTTAAGAGTGGGATGAGTACGAGCGTACTCAACAAGTTCATTATAGGAAAGAGGTGTTTAATGCACTAGCTACGGCATTAGACCGGAAAGTCTAATACCAATGCAGGTTTTCATAACCATTTCTTCAAAAGGTTGCTTTTATTCGGAAGAACTATGTCCGTCAGCCTTCACCGGTTTACTAGAACTTCATGGAGCTCCTTTCCGGCCGCGTTCGCAGCTCCATATCCTGCAACGTGGAGTGACAGGTCACGGTTCTTTACACTCGCAGAGGTGTGTTGCTTTACCCATAAGAGATCTTAACCTTGGTGCCAACCGAGCCGCGAGCTCGTCCACACTTCCTTTGGTATGAGGCCCGGTATAAGGTCATAGCCAATCATATTCCTCCGCTACCTCGCACACCCACCCTTTTGTAAGATTGTCCTCCCCTATATCCATGGTGAGACCGTTCCAGGCATTTGTTCTCCCCTATACCGATTAAGGTAGACCGTTCCGAACAATTTTATATGCCCTCCCCTATCAACCATAGATAGACCGTTCCGGACATCTTACAATCCATCATAGACCGCATTACCGTGGGGACTTTAGGCTTCCTCAGCCCACCGCTTGTCCCTCAGGATACAAGTGTCTATGGCAAGCGCATCCGTTGATGTACAAGAGGTGGAAATACGATTGACTATTCCGTCCCACTCCAGATCTTATGGTTAACACAGATATTACGGCACAAGAATCACTGGACGACATTTGTTGTTTAATCCTAGATGGATATAAACCCTTGCAATGGAACCTCCACCATATCAACACAATCCATGGTTCCATTGCCCACCACATAGTCATATTCATAGTTATGAAAATAGTGGTTTTGGTTTTTATGCAATAGTGATAACCATAGTACTTTGCAAGTAATTTGATAAAGATACTCAAATGACATGAGCAAGTGATGAACTTGCCTTTCTTGACTGCAAGATTATGCAGGCAAGGTCTTCGTTACGCAATAACTCCAAATTCTGAAATAGCATCATCGTCCGGTAAGGACGATGTTTAAAAGATTGGCAAGGATGCAATAATGCATAAGAATGAGATGCAATCGCTCTAAGCGTGACCTAACCCCAATGATTTAGGATCAGTGAGTTGTAATGATTGGTTTAGGGTGTGTTGCACTTTTAGAGTGATTCACATACAAGGTTCTTATTCAGGTGTGATTACTTGGTATTATAAACAGGTAGATAATAAAGCATAATAATCCATTGAGCACACAAAGAATGATAATTGGCATAATGTTAACAAGTAAAGAATAGTGGTCAGTTTTAGTACTATATGGCATGGTTAATGATTGATTATCATATACTATAAAAGAATAACTTTTGAAGAACATGTACTTTGATAAAGAACAAGTATGGTAATTAGGTTGGGGGTTCTATGGTTGATTATGGTTTCATCTAGCTTCGGAGTAAGTATTAGATGGATCACAATAAGGGTGGTTTCATCAACATCTAGGGTCTGGTAAGGTTGAGTTAAGCCTAAGCATCTTGATCAATTTATTAGAAATAGGTGCTATCAAAGTTGGTTTACCTTGTTGATGATAGTTGGCTATTGGCTATAGGTTCTATTAGGCAGGATTGATGATGATTCCTTATTTTCTTCAAAAGAATAACTTTTGAAGAACATACTTCTTAAGTAATAAGAAGTATATCAATTAGGGTTGAGGTGGTCTAGGTTTTACTGTTGGTTCTATTAAGTAAGGAATAATTGGCTCCTAAATAGGATGGTTCATAATTATGAAGTATTTGTAGGGTTCAGTGGATTATGGTTATGTAATGATAAATATTGGGCCTAGATGCTCTTGGGGTTCATCACAATGGTGTGATGCTAAGCATGGATGAATAAGGATGATGGTTTTGACTGTAGAAGCTGGGGTTTAAACTTGGTTGATCCTACTTGATCAACTAGGTTTAGTGATATGCATACATGGAATACTAAATTGCTAGTGATAGGGTTCTACATTTTATGTGGACATAGGTATGTCTTTTAGGTGCAAATGATGGATCTATGATTTGAAATAAAGTACCATGATCACCTGTTCTAACCTTGGGTTTAGGTTAGAAGCAAATTAGGGTTCACATGTAATAATGGAACTAGGTTCTAAATGAATTTAGGGTTTAGGGTTTCCCATGAAATGATAGGGTTGTAATATCATTCCATATGGAATTAGAGTTTGCTATTTACCGGATAATTCTAGGGTTAATAACTTCATTTTAAATTTGAAGTTATTAGTAACTTGGAAAATAAAAATAATATGGGATTTGGCATTTTATTATTTTTAAACAATTAATAATTAAGGTAATTATTATATAGGGTTTTAAATCCTCCTAATAAGGATTTAATAAGTTAATAGTAAAGGAAAATTAATTTTAATGTTTTCCTTATTTACTTATTGGTTTTTGTTTATTTTATGAAGTTTTCCTAATTATTGATTTTTAATTGAATTTAGAATTAAAATTAAAGGCTTAAATAACAAGTATTAAATTTTTATTAAGGTTTATCTTTCTAAGAATTTTGATATCTTATATTTATTTTTCTGAGTTTTTATGAATTTTCTATAATTAAATGAAGTTGCAGTAATTGTTGGATTTAAATTAAAATGAGAAAAAACTAAACCTACTCAGCTAGTTTACCCACGCAGTCACTGACTGGTGGGGCTAGTTCCACGTCAGGTGCCACTCTGGCGTCGAGGTGACAGGGAAAGGGCTGGCCGACGGCCAGTTGCCGACGGTCGTCGGCGCTGGGCTACTCCCGCGGTCGCGCGCGGGTCCTGGCTCGACCCAGGGTAACGCGCTGAGCCAAAAGGCAGCGGCGCCCCCTCGGAAAGGTCGCCGGAGGAACCCCGGCGAGCTTCGATTGCGGCGGCGCATGGTGGTGAACGGCGCGGGCGCGCTACGGTGGATGCCAGGGAAAAATAAGGGGCTCCAGAGATGCATATGCTCACAGTGATGCTCCCGAATGGCTCGACGGCGGCGATTGTCGACGGTGGCGACGCCATTGCCCATTTTTCTGTGGATTACCGGCGGAAGGGGACGATGATTCGTAGGCGACTGGGAGCTTCCTGGCGCGATTCCTCTTGCCCAGTGAGCTTGTCGAGGGTGCTGATCATGATGGTGTCCACGGCGAGACTCGGGGGTACTTCAAACGGCGGCGATGGTCGGAGTTTGTGAGGTTAGGGTTTCGGCATTGGATGAAAATTGAGCAGAGAGGGGCATAGGAGAGCTCCTGCGCATTTTATAGGTTCTCTGCGTGCGCTGGCAGTCAAACTCGGCGGCAATCGCGGGACGTGGAGCTCTGACCGTCGCGGTGTCTCTCTCCCGTGCGTCGAGCGGAGCAGAGACGAAGACGACGACGCCTCTACGGTATTATCCAGTGAATAGGTAAGTGGGTTGTCTGGGCCATGCTGGGCTCCTGCTGATGGGCTTCTGCTAGGCTACTTTGCTGGACTTCTGGTGGGCTGCGACGGCAGGTGAGTCCAGGTGAGGCTCTCTCCGTTTTCCCTTTTATTTATTTCCTGTTTTATATATTTTCTGTTTTTAATTTCTAGTTTGAATTCAGTTTTGAATTCAATTCTATTTGCAGATGTTTGTAAATATTTTAACTTGGCAATTACTTTGTAAGTAATAAGTCTACTTGAGACATACTATTTTGATCTTTGATATTATAATAGTTACAATATTTCAAATAGGTATGTTGATAATTTATAATTTCCATTCTCTTTCTTTTGGGATTCCAAATATTTCCAATACTTGTAATACTTGTTAATAATAGATAAAATGTTTGCTTTGATTTATCTAGCAAGGATTAATTGATGTATTGTGATCTTAGTGCTTAGTCTTCTATTTTAAAATAGTCTTTCAAGGGTGTGATTTCATGTGTCCTAAGTTTTATAATTTAAGGAGTTGATCTAATGGCATGATTTCATGTGCCTGAATATTTATAGGGGCTTTATTGCTTGTTTGATAATTTGACTACTTGCATAACATTTTATGTGAGCATCTATTTGTTAAGGTCTTGTAAGTTTTATTATAATCCTATCTCAAGGTTAGCACTAGGATTATATTTAATAGCACCTTGAATTACCTAGAGTAGATATTACTCTCATCATGGTTTGGTCTTGATTATAATGATAAGTGGTGGATCACCAGCATGGGTCTAATCAAATGGTTAAGCACTAGGTTATTCTTAGGTTCTTTAATTTCTGAATATAGATATGGTAGGATTCTACTTATTCTATTAGGGTGTAACTTATCCTCACATACCTCAAGAGCATGATCATGGATTAGGCATGATCAACTTGTTCTTAATATCTTTACCTAAAGTTCTTAGGGTTTATGATCATTACTCAATTTATAATGATCAAGGTTTGGCTTCCTAAGTTATCTCTCTTTAAATGGGTTTCTCACTTCTATGATCAAGCATTGTCTTGATCAACTAAGGTATAGTACTTCTAATTTACCTTCTTGAATGGGACTACTATGGTTGCCTCTAAAGTTTATATCCCAGGAGAATTCCTGAGAGTTTATGTTAGGGTTCTACTTAATCAATGATGATATAATCATCTGTTTATATAGATAGGTCTCTTCCCCAAGTCCAAGTGTTGCCTCATTTAACTTGAGGGTAACACCATAACTTGAGCTCTCTTATATAGGAATGGATTATTCTAGGGTTTATGGTATGTTCACAAGATCTCATTAGATAATAAAGGGTTAAGTCTCCACCTAGATACTTAGTTGGATTAGTTGCTACTTTACTTCATCATTTCATAGATATGATCTTACTCCATTTGGTATTGGCTATCTCACCACTCCCAAATGAAATGGTTTAAATCCTAATACTTTAGTTCAATGGTGTCCTTGATTCTTAAGTAGGTAAAGCTAAGGTTAGTATGAATGGTCTCCCTCATTTGGGAAGGAATTCAATGCTAACCTAAGGTTAGGCTCCCTAGAGGTTGATGTGATCATCAATATCTAGGTTTAACATAATTAGGTTCTCTCTCTAGGAATTGTCTTGAATAATATACTAGTGTTCCTCTTAAAGATGATGATTTGAAGACTTGGATGTATATCCAAGGTTTAGCTCCAAGTTTGTCATTGCTTCTCTAATAAATAATGTAGGACTCTCTTCCCTCTAGGTTTGATGAAATAATAAATTAGAATAGAGAAGGATTATATTCTTTAGTTGGATCTCCTTGTTCTTTTTCCAAGAATGAAGTAGAATGAATACCATGAGGTTCATGGTGGGATCATGGATTGGTTTAAGACATGGAAAAGCTAAGTCAAGAATAGTTTCTCCATTTTATTATTACTTGATTTGTATTTGAATTGGTGTTCATATGCTATGACAAGGATTATCATATTATAATCTTTTATAAGATCAAGCAATTGTTCATTGAGTAAAGTGTTGTTGTGTTGTTTATTAGTTCCAGTTGATCTAACCCCTTAGATCAAATCATCTCTACTCAAAACAAGGTTTTAGCAAAGTCACATTGAGGTTTATAGCGCTTGACTTGATGAGCTACTTCAATTCCACCAAGGTCAAGTGAAACTTCAGTTACTGTGACTGTTTTACTTTAAAGCGCAAAAATTCCCCAAATTTTCTATGCATGGATGCAATGCACACATTTGTTTCCTCTATTTTTGTAACCCCAATACCTGGGATATTACAGTCTCTACCCCTTAAACTAAACTTCGTCCTCGAAGTTTGATCTCTCTCATGTTTCCGGAGTGTGGTTCTGACTTATGCAGACTTACAATTTTTTCGAACTCCGTAGTGATCTTACTAGATATAATTGAATATATCTCTTGTCCAGATTCTTCCTGGAATCCATTAGGGTTTGTCTCTGAACCATGGTTTCTTACTTCAATTCCATGATTTCTTTCAATATCATAATCTTGTTTCCTTTCCCATTGAAGATTCAATGATTGGGACTTATTCTGATGCTGCTAGTCTCAACTGAAGACTAATCTAACAACATACTCCTAATTGGTAAAATAAGTCTTTGTTTTCCTTTACTACCAAAATTGCAATAATGGTACTTGGTAAGGAAC
Organism: Lolium rigidum; assembly: GCF_022539505.1. Lineage (NCBI taxonomy): Eukaryota > Viridiplantae > Streptophyta > Magnoliopsida > Poales > Poaceae > Lolium > Lolium rigidum. The sequence goes on along the minus strand of NC_061513.1, from coordinate 249,636,155 downwards.
TGACCATGGAAATGGTCGTGATGGTTTATTTCCCTAAGAATGGATTAGACTCATTTAGTCTGTCCAATCATAGATTTATGGTTGATACTTCTGACTATTTTGGGTTATTTAGGTTCCATGAAAGGAATCATTCCAATGGACTTAAGTGTTGGTATAGTCAATCTTATTTGGTCTTTGGCCTTCTCGGGCTGTATTTTATCTACGGTATTTCCTTCGTCCAACTTCATTATCATTTGCTGCCTTAAGCTTTAGTACTTATGAGTAATTATTACTCACTTGCTCAAGTGATAGTCCAATTCTTACTTCTTCGAGGTATAAACCTCGGCTTATGGTCTGACATCCTTCTGAAAATAATGTCCAACAATCTTATGAAAATAAGATAGACTTCCTCTCAGTTCAGACCTTCATCATCCTTTTTGCTCAAAATATTGAGTTATTGTACATCCAACTCAATCTTTACTCTACCCCTTAGAGTTTTCTTATGGTCTTCACTCCTTTTTCTTCCAACCATTGGACTTATGGTTAGAATATTGGTCTGGGTCTAGCTTATGGTTTGTACTTCTTCTAAAAGTCTCACGAAGATTGTTTGTGGTGTATCCGCTCAATTGTGGACATTCAATGTGAATCCTTTGACTAAATGATTATAAGTCATTGATATTTGGATAACAAAATTTTATATGTTCACAACTTCTTGGTACAAATAATCCAATGGTGGACTACTTGATATCAATTGTGGCTATTTGTTATCTAAAAATGGATTCTATTATAGGTTCTGATTAACTGAACGAGACATCCTCTACTTTATCTCGCAGTATTGATTCTATACCAATTGAGATCTTCTGATATCAACTATGGTCTTCTTATATCTGCTATGGTTTCTTAGGTCATCTTCCTTTCTTCAAGGTTTATTGTTGCAAGAAAACCACTAGCTGACACTATGAAGATAGTATCCTAAGTGATTTCCCATGCATTTCCTCTTCTATGTTGACTATGGATCTGCTTCAACTTCACCATAATCACCATATTTCTTACCTTCATGCTTCTCATGTACTAAAGTACTCCTCTGTTCAGGCTAAGCATGAGTTTTGGTTGGTACTTCCTTCCGAGTTTTGTGGTTGCTTCCCACAACTTTAGTTTCTTTTTCTGATACAACTTCATCTTGTCTTCGGAATCTTCTAGAATTCGTCACTTCCTCACACGTTTACCATTACCCTCTAGATCTATAGAATCAAGTAAGGACTTGATATTGCAACATGCATTTTCATATCGAAGTCAAACTTCATGTATAGATCTAGTCAAACAATGAAAATCCAATAAAATCCAAGAAGATTCAGCTTTGTGCATATAATACACACCATCATAAGCCTGAATATAATAGTTGAGTAAGACATCTCTAAACATCAGGCTCTGATGTGTAGTATATAACACCACATAAGATAGGTTTATATCGTGATACTTAGCACATATATGGGATTCAACTATTTGTCTCAACATTTACCATAATTGCACAATTGCAATGAGATAAACTTGAAACAAAGTGGTCTAGGATAATTAAGGTTAACTTAATTTCCTTCGGATGTACTAAATTAACTTCTATTTTGTTGAGGACTAGCTCACATGATATGTCTAGGTTCTAACATTGCTACTCTAAACACCTACTATGGAATTATAGCTCCTATACTCCCAAGTGTTTATATTATCATAAGACTATGGTCATGAGGTGCTTGACACACTTCCCATTGTTATGGAACACAGTTCTTGTACTATTGTCTGGCTTCTTATTGTTCTCCTCCTAAATGTTTATGATGATCTATTCCATCACATAATGATTCTCAGGTGAATCATATATGATTAGCAACTCTACCCTGTAAGTAGACATATATTATTCCTATCACTCTTCCTTACCTCCCATGATTGACTCATCATGGTCTTACCTCACATAACTCAGAGTTATCACTTACTATCAATTGTTTCACATGTCTAGATAATTTTTACTTACTCATTACTTATTTGGGTCTACATCTTCTATTAGGATATCTTAATTATCTTCATCACTTGATATTACTCCTATTACAGGTCTGGATAATTTGATTTAATCATAACATGTGTTGGTACACATCTTCCAATAGGATATCTTCCTTATGGTTGTATCCTCTCTTTGGACTACCATGTATTGTATACCAATTGTGATCTACTCCTCTATTGTTTTAAGGACTTAATGGTATACTACATATTTGGGATTAGCTGACTAACTTTACTTTATCTTGGTAAGTTAGGTAAGAAATGTTGACTCAAGTGTGTCAGGATTATTCTCAAGTGAATATCCATCTCAAGTCATAAGAAGTATTTGGTTTACCTAGGACAACTTCCTATAGACACTACCAATCCTATAGGTCTCCTTTAAAGGGTTTTAATCCTAGAGTCAAAGCATTTGCTCTGATACCAACTGTGGTGACCCGGCATACCACTGCATGGTGTAGTATGCAAGTCTGATATAACACCAATGAAACACCGTTCCACTAGTATTATATCGCTCAGAGTGGTACAACAGAAACATATGCGGGTCCAAGGCATGTCTATAGAATTACATACGGACTTTGTTACATAAGATCAGACACAGCCTCCTACTATACAATGAGGTAAATCTGCAAATAAACTCCAGAAGAACGACTCGTAGACTAGTCTTATCACGAACTCTATTTGTAGAGTATTTAACTAGCTAAAGAGGCTAAGAATAGATTCTAGCTAAGTAGGAGCTAGGTTTAGGAAACTAGTTCCCTTCTATGGCTAAACTAGGTTTTCTCCTTGATGTATGTGGTATCTGACTCCTCTGACAGGGTCTTGTCTCTTGAAGTAGTTGTTGACTCTTCGGCCTTCGAGTTGCACTGTAGATACTCCTTCGATGCCTCCATATCTAAGCAGGAGATTTAAGAGTGGGATGAGTACGAGCGTACTCAACAAGTTCATTATAGGAAAGAGGTGTTTAATGCACTAGCTACGGCATTAGACCAGAAAGTCTAATACCAATGCAGGTTTTCATAACCATTTCTTCAAAAGGTTGCTTTTATTCAGAAGAACTATGTCCGTCAGCCTTCACCTGGTTTACTAGAACTTCATGGAGCTCCTTTCCGGCCGCGTTCGCAGTTCCATATCCCGGAACAGGGAGTGACAGGTCAAGGTTCTTTACACTCTGCAGAGGTGTGTTGCTTTACCCATAAGAGATCTTAACCTTGGTGCCAACCGAGCCGCGAGCTGTAACACCCCAAATTTCAATAAAAAGAAAGTTAGAGAATTCCAGAAAGCAAAATTTCAAACCAACAAAAACTTTTCCATTTGCATATAGTACCATGCATAGGACTTGTGCATTTGAGTGATATGCCATGATGATTGCTTTTACTTGTATTTGATATGCTCTAAAACCCTAATGTGATCATATGAAGATCACCAACCAAATAAATCAAAGAGGAAGAAATTCCATAAAATGCAAAACCCTAAAAACCCTCACATATGCCCTATGGCATTTTTATAAATTTTGACCCTAGACCTATTTGGTCTTCACCATTAGTTGAGTAATGTTATTAAACACTTACTACAACTTTTGGAATCAAAGATTCACAATTCAAATGAAATTCAAACACAAATCCAACTCACATATGATAATGGTCAATTTGGACAATTCTAGTCTGATCACCACTTTGAGCCCTTGCCATTCTTTTTTTTCCAAACCAACTCTTGCTAACTCTTTGCACCATTTCAAAGTCAACGTCAAGGTGAACAACTTTGGTGAAGATCATCATGCCAAATTCATCTTTGATCATGAGCAAGGCTCATCCAAAGTTCCAACTTTCTCACATATGCAACAATCTACACTTAGCCATTTTGGCCAACTTTTGAATTCTAATTTTTCCACCACCACCTCAAAACCTCTCTGGTCATTTACAACTTATATCAACACTCACATTTCAAAAACTTTCACCATTTGAATTATTTCAAATTTGGTTATTTTTGCATTTTCCAAATTCGGGCACTATTTGCAATAGTTGCAAATAGTGAATCTACCTCACCTAAACTACCCTAACCTATCACATTGTGCTCCCTGGTCCCCTTAAACCTTAATTGAGGCATAGTGATGCTAAGGGAGAGAGAGAGCAAGCTAGGGCATGGCCATGCCGGCCATGTCCCCGAGCTCGTCGACCTCCCTCTTCTCCCCTTGCTCCTCTGCCAGGACCACCTCGCCACCGTGCGCCAACGCGTCCCCTAGCAAGCCCTAGCACCGCCATGGTCGAAGGAACGGCGACCGGACGCCGGACGACGCGCGCCGGCACACGCCACGGACGCCGCTCACGTCGCACGCATGCACGACGCGGACACGCCCAGTACACGCGCCGCGCCACCACCTCGCTCACTCCCTGGCCCTGCTCTCAACGCCTTGAGCACGCACTCGACACCTGGACGCCGCCAGACACGGCCAAGACCGCGACCCGTGCCCACCGCCGCCGGAGAAGGAGACCCTGCTCCGCCGCGGGCGCCACAGACACGGAAGCAATGCGAGCGATTCCGACGCTCCCCGACCACGCTGTCGCTGCCAGTAGCACCGCCTGGACCCGTAGAGCATCGCCATAGCCTCGCCTAGCTCGACCAGCCGCCGGAGACGCCGCACCCATGTCGACCACCTCACTGCCCTGCAACCCTCATGCGATTCTATAAATAGGGAGTTCCCTGGACCAAACCAACCACACCAGCTCACTCCCCAGCTCTCACTGCTTCGCCACCACCACTCCACCCACTCGATCGTCGCCGGAGTTGCCCCAATTTGGAGATCGGAGCCGCCAGTACCTGGTGGACGCCGCCGTCGATTGGAGCCACCCCAGGACGAGCCGCTGCTACCAGTCGACTCGCCGTCGTTCACAACTTCATCGTGCACCTTGCCAACCCTAGCTGGAGCCACGGTGAGCTCTCCGACCCCCTACCTGAGCCGCCGGTGAACTCCCCTCTCGCCGGCGGGACGATGAACCACAGCCGTTTGATCGCGTTCTAATCCAACGCCTCAGACTCGCCCATACCGCTTCGGCGTTTAGCACTCGCTGACAGGCGGGACCCTCTGTCAGGCAGCCCGCGCGGCACTGGACCGTGGCTGGGCTGGCCTTGGGCCGTTTTTAAACCTTTGAGCCCAACTAGCTTTTCCCGCCGGCCCTTTAATTCAAACTGGATTTAATTAATTCAAATAGTTTTGAATACTGCTGCCACTTTGAAATTCAATAGAATTAAATTGGCTAAACCAAATTGGATGAACTTTATATGGTTGGAAAGCTAGAGAAATTATCTAACCAATGCCACTGGTCCCATGGCCAGATTCTTTGTAGAATTAATGTGATAAAAATAACAAGACAGGGACTTTTCCCTATTCAAATAATTCTTAAAAATCAAACAAAATAGATATTAAGTTAATTCCAACTCTAATAGCTCACATTTGACTTACACTAATTGTTTATGCAATAAAATGGTGTGGTCACTTTGTATGATCATGCCATAGTTTAATGAATGGATATTATGGCTAGTTTAACTAGTTGATATTGTCCAAAATTATTAAAGTAAATTATGTGAAGTCTTATACTTCATTTAAACTTGTCTCACATGAATTCATGGGATGTTTGGACCCCTGGTCCCAAACTCTCTTATATGAATTACTTGAGATTTAAATCAAATATAGTGGTATTTAAATAGTATGAGGTGATCTACCTCATTTAAATCATTTTCACAAAGGATGATGATGAACATTTGACTTAGGTCAATACGAGTTCATCCATGATTGTTTGAGAAATTAAATCTTAAGAAGATTTCAAGGAGAGGAAATTATTGCTCAAGAACCCTATGGAAACTATCATTTACATATGAAATGCAAAGAAGTGAATTCTATTCAAACAACACAACCCATGCACCTAAGTAGATTATTTTGCGTGCATAGAATAGTTTGTGTGTTTATATGTGATGTATGGAATAGCCATTGAATTAGTGAGTAATTATACTCGTATTCAAATTTAGACGGTAGCACCGGAGAGTACGCCGAAGAAGAAGGTTGCTACCAAGAGGAAGAGGAGGAACAGTTTGAGAACTACCAAGGCAAGCTAATATTCTTGCAAAGTGCAAAGCCCCTTGGGGCAAGGCACCATGATTCTTATCTTTTCTTACATGAGCCTTGTAATAACCCAGAACATAGGAACAACGAAGGGTAGATTTAGAAATGGGATGTGCAATTCATCGCAAAACGGGGGAAATTTTCGCGCCTTATTGCAACTAAACCTAAGAGGGATCGAGGTTCTCTCTCATTTTGCACTTAGGGTTAGGCAATGTGAGTTAGGGAAATTTCGACATGATCTCTTTTGTATCTTGCTTGATTTGGGGAATTGATTTCATTTGACAAGTGTCAATACATTAAACAATAAACGTTGAACAATATAAATGGAATTCATAATTCAAACAACTTATGAATTCAAACAACTTTGAATTTCAAAGTGAATCACAAATACAATATTTATTCCAGAATATAAATGTCACATAATCAAAAGCTCATAAACAAAAACTTGGGCTTTATTGATAACAACACAGATTACAAAGTCTTTACAATATTCTTGATACAAGAATTGATAAATAAGAAACAGAAATGAAAATGAAGATTACAAGTTTATTCCTAAACTAAAACCTAGACTAAATGGCTTGGAGAGTATCTTCTGGCCATGTCCATCTTCACAAACCTGCAATAATAAAGCACCAACACTAGCCAGAATATAAGTGTTAGCTCAAGATTCAGTTTAGACAGTTAGCAAGTGACACAATATTCGGTTTGGACAGAACCAAGTCACGAGCACACTTGTGCTTGTCCAAAACCAGGGACGAGCACAAGATAAGGGCAGCGACGAGACCAAACCCGAGCACACACCGGGGCTCAAGTTTCAGCATATGAGAGCACACAGCTCAAGTGTGTCTGGGCAGCAACGACAAGGCCATGCAAAAGCATAGTCACCAAGCATGCCAGGCTTGTGTGTCAATGCGAGGGAGAGAAGTAGGGATCATATAAAAGGAGCACAAACCCTAAAACCAGGTGACCGATCGACCGGATAAGATCACCGGGTAGGGGGAAAGCAAAAACAAGCATAGTTCATCTGTTCTTGAGCAAGAACAGAACCAACACACACAACCATTCAAGCCACCGGAGATCATGGTGACCTAGAAGATCATCCAAGCTCACGGAGGTGAAGGGCTGTGAACAAACCCAAGTCCGCATCAACAAAGCATTACTTTCTAGGAGTCTGGAACAAGGTATACCTAGTTCCTGGAAAAGATCCAATGGATCTAATCCATCATATGCATAAGCATGGGATGAGCGAGATGCTCATATGGGTAGATCATCACTTGGTTTTCACCAAGGATTACTCGCCGATCAAAAGCTACTAAGACAGAAACCATCCGGATACGGATCATGTGCACGAGAGGCTAGAAAGCATACACGGATGCACACTAGCAAGATCACATGCACGAGATAGCACCGAGTAGATAGCATAGATTAGCAGCTAAGACTACACGAAGATCCTAAGCAAGCAACCATCGAAACCCTAGATTTCTTCACAGGCAAGCATATTGGCATTCATACTTACTATGATCCCCTAAGATGCAAGCAAAGTTGAGTAGCCAACAAGATCCAACCAATCATGTGAGCAACCAGTCAGTAGCAAGGCTACTGAGGTCACATCACACTTAGCACCAATTAACAGAAAGCCAAATAGATCACATCACTATCCAGAAATGGATTCAGATTTTAATTGCTTGTAAAAGAATCATGAACAGACAAACTCATATACAAGCAAGACATTTAAATCATCACCGCATAAGCGAGTTCATCATAATTAAGTAATCCAAGCATGAATTTATCACGGATCCATGCTAAGCATGACAACGACATACTTGTTAAGCAATACAACTTAATTCATAGCCACTAGAGCAAGTCTAGATAGCTAGAAATAAGCAACGAGTACAAGTAAGCAACGACACGGGGATGCTTGCGCATCGGCATCACCGGATAAGTGAATCATATAGCCACGGTGTTAGCCGATGAAACAATCATCGACAATCAATTGATCAAATTAACCAATCATAGCAAGCCAAGCTACACGGAGAGATTAGCCAACAAGCAAGAAATGATCCAATGGATCATTGGCTTGCATAAGAAGTGCTGAATCATATCACGAGGCACCTCCGGCACAAACACAAGTGTCACAGATGCAACACAAGTACACCTAGACAAGCAAGCATGATAAACCAGTAAGCATAGCAAGCCCATAAGCATGAACAGCAGGGTATATCAAGCCATAAGCAAGCACAGCATAGCATGATAAGTAGAGAGCATGCTAGGAGTAGCAGAAAAGCAAGCATAGCATGAACGAGCAAGCAAAGCATCATGTGCCGGTACCAAGAAATGGTGAATGGGCCATGAGCTTGCAAATAATCGAAACACGAGGCAGCTTGCGCAGCCATAGCATGGCTCTAGATGATCACGGGACCACCGAGAGAGCATCGAGTATGAGGAGGAAGAAGAACGATGGCAAGGGAGGCGCACGGAAGAGTAGGAGGAGGAGCGAGAGGACCTTACCCGCGCCCGGAGGCGAAGCTATGGCATGGCGAGGCAGTGCCCGCGCGGCCATAGCAGCTGCAAAGCCAGGGAAGTCGCCGGCGTTACGCCGACGAACACCACCACAGCAGCACAGCATGGAGACGACGGCACAGGCGCTGCAAGCAGCACCCGCGCCAGGTCGGTCTCGGAAGCGCACACGTCGTCGGCGAGGACGAGATCTCGCCGGAGTTCGTCGAGGCGATTCTCCAGTGGATCCAGATCGAGGCGATTCGCCAGGAGAGGACGAGAGGGGAAAAACGGCGCGGACAGATCGATAGATCTGCTCGCGGCGGTTCAGGAGAGGTAGATGGCTACGGCGGAGGAGGCCGGCGATGGCCGGAGCAGGGCGGCGGCCATGGCGGCGACGCCATCGCCACGGGGTCGCCAGAGGCTAGGGTTAGATCGAGTGAGGAGAGGGCCGAGTGCGAGTGAGTGAGGTGGGCCGCTTCGGCGCCACCGAACCCAAAAGGGGGCCAGCCTATTTGGGCCGTCCCTGGGTTTGAGTTATTGGGCTGGGCCCAATATGAGTCCGAGGGGTATTTTGGTCTTTTTACATTTAATAAAAGACCAAAACTTTACCAAATTTTAATAAATCATAAACAACTTTAAAAATCCAATAAAAATTGGATTTATGAATGAAAAATAAATCTTAACCAAAATAAAATATGAAATGGAATTTATGAAACAAATTCAAAATTATGAATTTTCAGAATTTAAATAATAACTTGGAATTTTAAATTATAATTTCCTTGTATTTAAAATTCAAGGAAAAATCTCAAATAAGTTCAAATAGTTATTTTCAAACATTTCAAAATGAGATTCTATTATTCCAAGTCATTTCTTTTGAACAAGGGAATTTTTCCCAGAAAACTACTATATTCTCTTTTATTCCAAAAATTATAGAGGTAACTCTATAATTTCAAATTATTTTGGAATGACTAAGGCAATTATCAAATAAAATCATGTTACTTTGAATTGTTGTACTTTGTGTGAATTACAATGATTAATACTTTTAAATCAATTGTAAATTACCGTCAAAGACATAAATCTTAAATACAACCCTAAATTGTAATAACTCATTGGGATAAAGGGATTCAACATAAAATAATCCATCCATGATTGCATTATTTGGATTTTCATAACATTGTCCTTACCGGACAATGATGCTTCTTACAGAACCCGAGGTCCAGGTTCCATCAACTGCATGGAACTGCACTATCTCGCAGTCCACAGGCAAGTTCACCCTTGCTCATGTCAACTTGATTATTTTCTACTACTTTAATGCAAAGCTATATACTTATCATTCCTGCATCGCAAATGAAATGTTATTTTCCAACTATGAATATGACTATGTGGCTGGCAATGGAACCATGGTATGTGTTGATATGGTGGAGGTTCCATTGCAATGGGTTATATCACCCTAGGATTAATTACCAATGCCGTCCAGTGATTCTAGCGCCGTACAAATCGCGTTGACCATGAGATCTATAATGGCTCGGGAAAGCCAGTCTGTATCTTTTCCCTTACGCACGCCAACGGATCGGAGAGACGGTGGGGTGCTTGGAGGCACTCGCCGCAATAGGTTGGGAAATCCTTTTAAATCCCCACCCATTGGTGATGTTAATCTCTTCCGATCTATGAAGGATTGTCCAAAGTACACCATGAGTAAAGCCGTATTATCGGGGGAAAGTCTACTGGAGGTGTGCGGGTGGACAAAAGGGTGGGTTTGCAGTCGCGGAGAAGGCGGTGTGGGCTTGGATCTTTATACCTGGCCTCACACCAAAGGAAGTGTGAACGGGGGCAAGTCCCTGCGGATGGCAAAAAGGGTGAGATCTCTTATGGGAAAAGTAACGCACCTCTGCAGAGGATACTGAATTGTGACTGTCACTCCCTGTTCCGGGAAGGGAACTGCGAATGCGGCAGGAAAGGAACTCCACGAAGTTCTAGTCAACCTGTGAAGACTGACGGGCATAGTTTTCATAATAAAAGCAACCTTTTGAAGAAATGTTTTCAAAACATGCATTGACCTGCGATTTCTCGATCAATGGTCGTAGCTAGTGCATCAAACACCTTTTATTCTTTTAGAACTTGCTGAGTACCTCTGTACTCACTTTCTTTCGACACCCTTGCTAGGCTCGTGATCCGGAAGTGGAGGCTATCAACGATGGAGCACCGGAAGGAAGCTACGAGTTGGTCTACGATGAACCTGATCTTACCGGCGGAGTGGAAGGCGTAGACTATGGGATAGTCTACGGACCAGATGACACGGAGGTGGAGGAGTAGTGACATACCCTAGTATCTTAGAGCCAAGCAACGTAGAATTTACCTAAATAAGTTGTTGAGCTCTTTATATATTTGTTATGAGTTGTAATCGTACTTAAGTAATATCTTAGGTTGTTCTCATAGGACCTATGAGAATACCAACTTGTTAAGACAATGTTTGTAATAAAGTATGGAGTGTTATGACCTGCAATGTTTCGTTGTACCACTCGAGGGATATGGCAACTTGTGAGGAAGCCCCTTCACAAAGATCATATCAACGACTTGTATACTACAACATGCAGTGGTATGCTGGGTCACCGCACCCCTGCCCCGGCCACGGAGCAAATGTTGCGACCTTAGGTTGGAAAAACCTAGTATAGGGAAGAAACCTGTAGGAGTCTAGTAGAAATAGTAAAGGATTCTCTAGAAATATGGTGGTTATTCACTTGAGAATAGCAAAACCATATATTTTAGTGCGATAATTCTTTATTATAGCTATTATGATGCATTATCACCACTAATATTCTGTTTTTGTATACAGCCATAATGGCGAACACTTTTCCTAAGAGGACTTTGAGGAAAGTTGAGGGTTGGCTCGGTGATTATGATGGACCAATAACAGCTCTCCTGTGTGGGATGCTGAAGGAACTTCATTGTGATCCACGGATACCTGTTATCAAGTATACTTACTATGATGGGGAAATCCTAGCCAAGTGCAGAGTATTGGTCCAACTACCGGAGAAACTGCTGATGAGTCGTATAATGCCATACAGAGAAGCCAAAACTATCACCACAGCCTATCATATGGGCCTATTCAAGGCAATCCTTGAGATAAGGCAGCACAAGTCAGTAGAACTCCTATGTTTAGAATTTTCTCATATACCTCATGCCGAGGAAGATGAGGATCCCACTCTTAATCATTTGGTGTTAGCACACAGAAGTCCTGAAGCTGCAGCACAGCACATGGATAGCTGTAAGTCTTTATTGACCACGATGTACCTTTTACACATGAAGATGAGAGGTGAGATTGACCACATGCTAGCTGAGTTCACGGACCCTGACAAAGTCCAAACTCGGATGCGTGATTTGAGGGCACAACCACAACATACTACACCCTTCTTTAACCCAGATAGCGATGTAGATTTGAGTGACCAGTGGTTCAAGAGAAATCTACCTACAAGAGATCCACTTACACCTAACTTTGTTCCGCACTATCCACACGTGTCGGCATCATATGATGCCGGATATGGGGGAGATCATTCATGGAACATAAACTGCTCGGAGTCGCCGATCGAGAACTCGACGGGTTGGCGTTTCGGGGAACCTTTCGGTGATGAGGAGGAGCCAATTCCATGTGATACAGGAGATGAGAGTGATGCGGTTAACCAGAATGTTAACCAAAGCTTTGAGCAGAAAGAGAAAGACACCAACTCCATTTCTTTAGATTTGGATATGGGATTACCCAAAACATCCCAGTACGTCGTAGGTGAGAGTTCTGGAACAAAGAAGAAGAAGAAGAAGATGATGAGGGGTCAAGTGAATAGGAATCCTCCATGGATGACTGGGGAAGAGGAGATGTATTCCACTGGGAATATGTATGAGTCTTTATCTAGTTACTTTGGCATGACGGATCTCTGTCTCGGCACTTCGTCCGATTCAGACTACATACCTACGGGAAGAACTTTCATTCCGGACGGTCTTCGGAGGACAGACCGTTGTACCGGATGGACCCCAGGGATGTACGCGGAGGCGAATGAAGACGATGAGGAGTAGGGCTCCAATGAAGAATAAAGTAATCTAGGTGGTATTGTAATAGAACGTATTTTAAATTCCCGTTGGCTTGGGCTTTGAGCCAAATAAGTGGTTTATATGTACCACATGTAATATAAGTTTGTGAGTGTGTTATGTATTATATGGTGTATATACATAATAAATGTTTGTTTTGGATTTGCTTCTTGATTTCATTGTGTGACTAGTTCTGGGCATTGAGTTGAGCTCAGAAAGCATTTGCATGGTGTAATTATGAGTAATCGCTCTTTGTTACAGGACTAGGGGGAAATGGCGTTAGTAGAAACCGAAGAGGCTCGCAGAGAGCGGGAAGCAAGAGAGAAAGAGGAGGCGGATGCGGCGGCTAGAGCAGAAAACGCACCACCACCACCACATCCAATGTTGCACCCGGACTTCCAACGAGTATATGAGGTCAATGGAGGAAGATAGGAGGCGTTACCAGGAAAGCCAGAGCAAGAATATGCAGGATTTCTTTACCCATGTCATCAATGATAGGGGTAATGAAGGCAAGGGAGTAACACTATCGGACTTCCAAAATGCAAGACCACTACCATTTACATCAGCTCCAGAACCAATGGACGCTGAAGATTGGCTCATGGATACGGAACGGAAGTTGAAGACCGTTGGTTGTAACGATGAGGAGAAGATTAGATACACCACTTATCTGTTGTCAGGACCAGCAGCATCATGGTGGGAGAACCTTGTAGCAGTACACCCTCCGGATAAGGTATTCACCTGGGAGGAGTTCAAGAAGAAGTTTCGGGATGCTCATGTTCCGGACAGCGTGGTGGAGCTAAAGAAGAGGGAGTTTGAAGAACTAAGGCAGAATACTGCACCAATCATGCAGTATGTTCGGGATTTCAATAGGTTATCCAGGTATGCACCTGAGGATGTGGATACAGAGGAGAAGCGGAAGAAGCGGTTCATGAAAGGCATGAATCCATACATGAAGATGCAACTGAGGTTGGCACGGACTGCCGAATTCCAGGAACTGATTGACTCGGCAATCACTTTCGAGGATGACTACAGGCAAGTCCAGGAGGACAGGAGGAAGAGAGCTCGTATAGAGCCAAGGAAGTACCCAATCAGTAAACCAATACACGATCGGAGTTTCAAACCTCGATACGGACCTACTATGGTAATCAATACAACCGGGGAGGTCAGAGTCAGAACCCAATTAACCAGATCATCTGCAACAGTTGTGGCCTGAGAGGGCATTTGCAGAAGGACTGTCAGAAACCCAGAATCATCTGCTATGGTTGTGGGAAGGAAGGACACATCAAGCCGGAGTGTCCGAACAAGTCATCTTGGAGCGGACAGAGCTCTGGAGGACGAGGTGGAAACAACAACAACAACAACAACAACAACAATCGCAACAACAACAACAACAACAACAATAACCGCAACTATAACTACAACAACAAGAAGGGAAAGCCTTATGGGAAGCTGAATTGCACATCTTTGGAACAAGCGGAAGAGTCGGATCAAACAGTCTTAGGTACGCTAAGCATTCTTACTCATCCTGGCAAAGTATTATTTGATACTGGAGCAACCACATCATTTCTTGCATTGGAATTTGTGGAAAAATTCGGGCTTAGATGTTCTAAGTTAGAAACCCCTATAAGCTGTCCTATCCGCGGGGAACGATCTTAGTAACCCACGTGAAAGAAGCACAAGTCCTAACCATATGCGACTGTGTGTATTTCGCGGACCTATTCATCATACCCATGAAGGACATATCGATCATCTTAGGGATGGATTGGTTGACAGAAAATGGAGCGGTGATTAACTGTGGAGACAAAACAGTATCACTTCGCAACTCCATAGGAGGTCGAATAGTGTTCCAAGGAGATAGGTACAGTGAGTTGGAGATCGGATTGGAACTCAATAGCTTGAAGGAAGTGAGAATTGAAGATATCCCTGTAGTGAATGAGTTTAAGGATGTATTTCCTAAGGAACTACCGGGAATGCCACCCGATAGAGAGATTGAATTCACAATCGATCTGATCCCAGGCACAGCACCAATAGCACAACCACCATATAAGATGGGACCAAAGGAGTTAGTGGAACTTAAAGCTCAGATAGATGAACTGGAACAGAAGGGATTTATTCAAGAAAGTGTGTCACCATGGGGTACACCAGTTATTTTTGTGGATAAAAGAGATGGAGGAAAGAGAATGTGTGGAGATTACAGAAATTTGAACAATGTAACTATCAAGAACAAGTATCCTTTACCTAGAATTCAAGATCTTTTTGATCAAGTTCAAGGAGCAGGAGTCTTCTCGAAGATTGATTTAAGGTCAGGATACCATCAAATCAAGATCAAGAAGGAGGATGTACCAAAAACAGCATTCGTATCAAGGTATGGACACCATGAATACTTGGTTGTACCATTTGGACTAACAAATGCACCAGCAATTTTCATGAATTTGATGAACAAGATATTCATTAAGTACTTGGACAAGTTTGTGATAGTATTCATAGATGATATTCTAATCTATTCCAAAGATAAAGAAGAACATGCCAAGCATTTGAAGATAGTTTTGCAAACCTTGAGAGAACATCAGTTATATGCAAAGTTCAGCAAGTGCAAATTTTGGTTAGATAGTGTTGAATTTCTTGGACATGTTATAACCAAAGAAGGCATAGCGGTGAATCCAAGCAAGGTTCAGATCCGTATTGGAATGGAAATCACCCAAAAATGCTAAGGAGATACGAGGATTTCTTGGTATGGCGAGGCTACTATCGGAGATTCATAGAGGGATTTTCGAAGATTGCGGGACCAATGACCAAGTTACTCAAGAAAAATACTCCATTTGTGTGGACCGATGAGTGTGAAGCCAGCTTCCAAACACTCAAAGATAAGTTAACCACAGCACCGGTATTGGCAGTTCCTGAACCTGGAAAGGATTATACGGTGTATTGTGATGCTTCCAAGAATGGACTTGGATGTGTTCTTATGCAAGATCGGAAGGTAATCGCTTATGGATCAAGACAGTTGAAACCACATGAACACAACTACCCAGTACATGATCTCGAGTTAGCAGCAGTTGTGTATGCTGCGAAGAGTTGGAGACAATTTCTATATGGATCCAAGTGTGAGTTATACACCGATCACAAAAGTTTGAAATATTTCTTCACCCGAAAAGAATTAAACATGAGGCGAAAGAGATGGCTAGAGTTGATTAAGGATTACGATCTTAAGATCAACTATACCCCGGGCAAAGCTAATGTAGTAGCAGATGCTTTAAGTAGGAAGAGTACGGAGAATCAACCTACGGAATGGGAGATTCCAAAGGAACTTCGGAAAGAGTTAGAGGATGCTCAGATTTTGTTTATTCAAGGTGATGTCAAAGGAAGTATAGCAACCATGAGGATTATGGATGAGATGTACTCAGACTTGAAATATGAGATTATCCGAAAGCAAGCGGATGATTTGTTCATTCAAGAGCAGATCAAAAGGATTGGCGAAGGAAGACCATCGGAATTTCATCTAGGGGATTTTGATTCATTATACTTCCAGAAAAGGATCTGTGTACCAGATGATCCAGAAGTGAAGTCAATCATATTAAAAGAAGCACATGAAACCCCTTATTCCATACACCCGGGAAGTACGAAGATGTATATGGATTTGAAGGAGATGTTCTGGTGGAACAACATGAAAAGAGAAATAGCACAATATGTCTCGGAATGTCATACCTGTCAACGAGTGAAGGCAGAGCATCAGAGTCCTGCGGGATTACTCAAACCACTAGAGATACTGGAATGGAAATGGGATGAAATAGGAATGGATTTTGTTACTGGTTTACCAATGACTAGTAAGAAGAAGGATATGATATGGGTAATAGTGGACAGACTTACCAAGAGTGCTCATTTCATAGCCGTAAACACAAAAGATACTGCGGAAAAGCTTGTGGATATATATGTAAAGGAAATTGTGAGTAAGCATGGAGTACCAAAGAAGATAGTCTCAGATAGAGGTTCGATTTTCACATCAGCATTCTAGAAACAACTACAAGAATCTTTGGGATCCAAGTTGGATTTCAGTACAGCATATCATCCACAAACCGGAGGACAAACCGAAAGAACCAATCAGATACTAGAAGACATGCTTAGAGCTTGTGCTCTAAACTTTGGAGGCTCATGGGAGGATCATTTACCTTTAGCGGAGTTCTCATATAACAATAGTTATCAGAGTAGCATTCAGATGGCACCGTACGAAGCACCGTACGGAAGGAAGTGTAGATCACCAATTTGTTGGTTTGAAACCGGAGAAAACAAGGAGTTTACACCGGACTACATCAAGGAGAGACAAGACGTCATCGAGGTGATCCGAGATAGACTCAAGATAGCTCAGAGTCGTCAGAAGAGTTACGCCGACTTAAAAAGAAGAGATTGGGAACCGAAAGTGGGAGACATGGTTTATCTGAAGGTTAGCCCAATGAAAGGACTTAAGAGGTTCGGAGTGAAAGGAAAGTTAAGCCCTCGATATATCGGACCATTTAAGATACTCAGTCAGAATCGAGGAACAGCTTTTGAGTTGGAGTTACCGGCACAATTAAGTCAAGTTCATAATGTATTTCATGTATCACAACTCAGAAAATGTTTGAAGGCACCGGATGATCCTATCACATATGAAGAAATAGAATTGCAATCTGACCTAACTTATGTGGAAAGGCCTGAAAAGATCTTAGAAGTTCAATGGAAGAAGTTAAGAAACAGGGCAATCAAATATTGTAAAGTGCAATGGCAACATCATCCTGAGCGAGAAGCAACTTGGGAGACGGAAGAAGAATTGAGGAAGTCTTACCCCGAGATGTTCAGGTACCAATCTTAACTTCGGGACGAAGTTTCTGTTAAGGGGGAGAGGCTGTAATAACCCGAACATAGGAACAACGAAGGGTAGATTTAGAAATGGGATGTGCATTTCATCGCAAAACGGGGAAATTTTCGCGCCTTATTGCAACTAAACCTAAGAGGGATCGAGGTTCTCTCTCATTTTGCACTTAGGGTTAGGCAATGTGAGTTAGGGAAATTTCGACATGATCTCTTTTGTATCTTGCTTGATTTGGGGAATTGATTTCATTTGACAAGTGTCAATACATTAAACAATAAACGTTGAACAATATAAATGGAATTCATAATTCAAAACAACTTATGAATTCAAACAACTTTGAATTTCAAAGTGAATCACAAATACAATATTTATTCCAGAATATAAATGTCACATAATCAAAAGCTCATAAACAAAAACTTGGGCTTTATTGATAACAACACAGATTACAAAGTCTTTACAATATTCTTGATACAAGAATTGATAAATAAGAAACAGAAATGAAAATGAAGATTACAAGTTTATTCCTAAACTAAAACCTAGACTAAATGGCTTGGAGAGTATCTTCTGGCCATGTCCATCTTCACAAACCTGCAATAATAAAGCACCAACACTAGCCGAATATAAGTGTTAGCTCAAGATTCAGTTTAGACAGTTAGCAAATGACACAATATTCAGTTTGGACAGAACCAAGTCACAACACACTTGTGCTTGTCCAAAACCAGGGACAGCACAAGATAAGGGCAGCAGCAGACCAAACCTGAGCACACACCAGGGCTCAAGTTTCAGCATATGAGAGCACACAGCTCAAGTGTGCTGGGCAGCAACAGCAAGGCCATGCAAAAGCATAGTCACCAAGCATGCCAGGCTTGTGTGTCAATGCAGGGAGAGAAGTAGGGATCATATAAAAGGAGCACAAACCCTAAAACCAGTGACCAGTCGACCAGATAAGATCACCAGGTAGGGGGAAAGCAAAAACAAGCATAGTTCATCTGTTCTTGAGCAAGAACAGAACCAACACACACAACCATTCAAGCCACCAGAGATCATGGTGACCTAGAAGATCATCCAAGCTCTGGAGGTGAAGGGCTGTGAACAAACCCAAGTCTGCATCAACAAAGCATTACTTTCTAGGAGCTGGAACAAGGTATACCTAGTTCCTGGAAAAGATCCAATGGATCTAATCCATCATATGCATAAGCATGGGATGAGCAGATGCTCATATGGGTAGATCATCACTTGGTTTTCACCAAGGATTACTGCCAGTCAAAAGCTACTAAGACAGAAACCATCCAGATACAGATCATGTGCACAGAGGCTAGAAAGCATACACAGATGCACACTAGCAAGATCACATGCACAGATAGCACCAGTAGATAGCATAGATTAGCAGCTAAGACTACACAGAAGATCCTAAGCAAGCAACCATCAGAAACCCTAGATTTCTTCACAGGCAAGCATATTGGCATTCATACTTACTATGATCCCCTAAGATGCAAGCAAAGTTGAGTAGCCAACAAGATCCAACCAATCATGTGAGCAACCAGTCAGTAGCAAAGCTACTGAGGTCACATCACACTTAGCACCAATTAACAGAAAGCCAAATAGATCACATCACTATCCAGAAATGGATTCAGAGTTTAATTGCTTGTAAAAGAATCATGAACAGCCAACTCATATACAAGCAAGACATTTAAATCATCACTGCATAAGCAGTTCATCATAATTAAGTAATCCAAGCATGAATTTATCACAGATCCATGCTAAGCATGACAGCAGCATACTGTTAAGCAATACAACTTAATTCATAGCCACTAGAGCAAGTCTAGATAGCTAGAAATAAGCAACAGTACAAGTAAGCAACAGCACAGGGATGCTTGCGCATCAGCATCACCAGATAAGTGAATCATATAGCCACAGTGTTAGCCAGTAAACAATCACTGACAATCAATTGATCAAATTAACCAATCATAGCAAGCCAAGCTACACAGAGAGATTAGCCAACAAGCAAGAAATGATCCAATGGATCATTGGCTTGCATAAGAAGTGCTGAATCATATCACAGGCACCTCTGGCACAAACACAAGTGTCACAGATGCAACACAAGTACACCTAGACAAGCAAGCATGATAAACCAGTAAGCATAGCAAGCCCATAAGCATGAACAGCAGGGTATATCAAGCCATAAGCAAGCACAGCATAGCATGATAAGTAGAGAGCATGCTAGGAGTAGCAGAAAAGCAAGCATAGCATGAACAGCAAGCAAAGCATCATGTGCCAGTACCAAGAAATGGTGAATGGGCCATGAGCTTGCAAATAACTGAAACACAGGCAGCTTGCGCAGCCATAGCATGGCTCTAGATGATCACAGGACCACCAGAGAGCATCAGAGTATGAGGAGGAAGAAGAACAGTGGCAAGGGAGGCGCACAGAAGAGTAGGAGGAGGAGCAGAGGACCTTACCCGCGCCTGGAGGCAGAAGCTATGGCATGGCGAGGCAGTGCCCGCGCGGCCATAGCAGCTGCAAAGCCAGGAAGTCGCCGGCGTTACGCCGACGAACACCACCACAGCAGCACAGCATGGAGACGACGGCACAGGCGCTGCAGCGCACCCGCGCCAGGTCGGTCTCGGAAGCGCACACGTCGTCGGCGAGGACGAGATCTCGCCGGAGTTCGTCGAGGCGATTCTCCAGTGGATCCAGATCGAGGCGATTCGCCGGGGAGAGGACGAGAGGGGAAAACGGCGCGGACAGATCGATAGATCTGCTCGCGGCGGTTCAGGAGAGGTAGATGGCTACGGCGGAGGAGGCCGGCGATGGCCGGAGCAGGGCGGCGGCCATGGCGGCGACGCCATCGCCACGGGGTCGCCAGAGGCTAGGGTTAGATCGAGTGAGGAGAGGGCCGAGTGCGAGTGAGTGAGGTGGGCCGCTTCGGCGCCACCGAACCCAAAAGGGGGCCAGCCTATTTGGGCCGTCCCTGGGTTTGAGTTATTGGGCTGGGCCCAATATGAGTCCAGGGGGTATTTTGGTCTTTTTACATTTAATAAAAGACCAAAACTTTACCAAATTTTAATAAATCATAAACAACTTTAAAAATCCAATAAAAATTGGATTTATGAATGAAAAATAAATCTTAACCAAAATAAAATATGAAATGGAATTTATGAAACAAATTCAAAATTATGAATTTTCAGAATTTAAATAATAACTTGGAATTTTAAATTATAATTTCCTTGTATTTAAAATTCAAGGAAAAATCTCAAATAAGTTCAAATACTTATTTTCAAACATTTCAAAATGAGATTCTATTATTCCAAGTCATTTCTTTTGAACAAGGGAATTTTTCCCAGAAAACTACTATATTCTCTTTTATTCCAAAAATTATAGAGGTAACTCTATAATTTCAAATTATTTTGGAATGACTAAGGCAATTATCAAATAAAATCATGTTACTTTGAATTGTTGTACTTTGTGTGAATTACAATGATTAATACTTTTAAATCAATTGTAAATTACCGTCAAAGACATAAATCTTAAATACAACCCTAAATTGTAATAACTCATTGGGATAAAGGGATTCAACATAAAATAATCCATCCATGATTGCATTATTTGGATTTTCATAACATTGTCCTTACCGGACAATGATGCTTCTTACGTAACCCGAGGTCCGGGTTCCATCAACTCGCATTGAACTGCACTATCTCGCAGTCCACGTGCAAGTTCACCCTTGCTCATGTCAACTTGATTATTTTCTACTACTTTAATGCAAAGCTATATACTTATCATTCCCGCATCGCAAATGAAATGTTATTTTCCAACTATGAATATGACTATGTGGCTGGCAATGGAACCATGGTATGTGTTGATATGGTGGAGGTTCCATTGCAATGGGTTATATCACCCTAGGATTAATTACCAATGCCGTCCGTTGATTCTAGCGCCGTACAAATCGCGTTGACCATGAGATCTATAATGGCTCCGGGAAAGCCAGTCGTATCTTTTCCCTTCGCACGCCAACGGATCGGAGAGACGGTGGGGTGCTGGAGGCACCGCCGCAATAGGTTGGGAAATCCTTTTAAATCCCCATCCATTGGTGATGTTAATCTCTTCCGATCTATGAAGGATTGTCCAAAGTACACCATGAGTAAAGCCGTATTATCGGGGAAAGTCTACTGGAGGTGTGCGGGTGGACAAAAGGGTGGGTTTGCAGTCGCGGAGAAGGCGGTGTGGGCTTGGATCTTTATACCTGGCCTCACACCAAAGGAAGTGTGAACGGGGGCAAGTCCCTGCGGATGGCAAAAAGGGTGAGATCTCTTATGGGAAAAGTAACGCACCTCTCGCAGAGTGATACCGAATTGTGACTCGTCACTCCTCGTTCCGGGAAGGGAACTGCGAACGCGGCGAGGAAAGGAACTCCACGAAGTTCTAGTCAACTCCGTGAAGACCGACGGGCATAGTTTTCATAATAAAAGCAACCTTTTGAAGAAATGTTTTCAAAACATGCATTGACCTGCGATTTCTCGATCAATGGTCGTAGCTAGTGCATCAAACACCTTTTATTCTTTTAGAACTTGCTGAGTACCTCCGTACTCACTTTCTTTCGACACCCTTGCTAGACCGTGATCCGAAGTGGAGGCTATCAACGATGGAGCACCGGAAGGAAGCTACGAGTTGGTCTACGATGAACCTGATCTTACCGGCGGAGTGGAAGGCGTAGACTATGGGATAGTCTACGGACCAGATGACACGGAGGTGGAGGAGTAGTGACATACCCTAGTATCTTAGAGCCGAGCAACGTAGAATTTACCTAAATAAGTTGTTGAGCTCTTTATATATTTGTTATGAGTTGTAATCGTACTTAAGTAATATCTTAGGTTGTTCTCATAGGACCTATGAGAATACCAACTTGTTAAGACAATGTTTGTAATAAAGTATGGAGTGTTATGACCTGCAATGTTTCTGTTGTACCACTCTGAGGGATATGGCAACTTGTGAGGAAGCCCCTTCACAAAGATCATATCAACGACTTGTATACTACAATATGCAGTGGTATGCTGGGTCACCGCAAGCCTAGCCCAAGTTTTTACTTTACAAGTTTTACTTGTTTTCTAAATGAGTTACTTCTATAGTTAACTTTGTTCAAAGTACAAGTGGTTACTAGAGTAGTGAAGTTAGTCTCTTCCAAGCAAAGCAAGATAGCACCCCTCATGATTTAGAGCTAGTGCTAATGAAATAAAACTTGACTACCCTAGATGGGAACAGTGTGAATTTGAAATGAATTTGAAACCTTGGAATGAAGATACATTCCATTGAATGATTTTTGAAGGTGAATGTGAACAAGAGAAGATGGTGATTTTTGATAAATAATGATGTTGGTTTGAATGCGATACCTTTCCAATTCTTAAGTACCCCCACAATACCTGATTATGGGTAGGGCTTAACTGGAAGTTTATGCGTCTTAGTATGGGTTCCCTCTGAACACACATCATTGGGGTTACGCTTGAGGCTGCCTCCGTTGTTGAGAAATGATGTGAAGTTGAGGTGAATTGTACGGCCAAGCCCTCGTGCGGCTCCTGTGTTGACGCTTGGTCTTCACCGGGAGGCCAAGCTCATGGGGAGAGGTGCTCATACTAGGATCTGTAAGTGAAAGGTTATGGTTGATGATCCGCGTACCGTGTTACGATGATTCGGGGTAATCCCGACGGATGAAATCAAATGTTGTGGCACAAGTGTGCAACCTCTGCAGAGTGTAAATCTATTCGAATAGCCGCGTCCACGCGTTACGGACGGTTGGAAAGGCCATACAGTTTCCGATGTCATATCTTTGAAAATGATGTTGAAAAGGATGATGGTGAAATGACTTGTGGTGAATTGAATTGAAATCACCACTTGAATGGTGGGAATGACACTAATGTTCCCACTTGAGTTAGTTAGCACTTGAACAAGCTTTTCTCAATCTTTGTGAACTAAAACTAGCTTTATGCAAATAAACTAGAGCTTAGCAACCCTACTAGAATGTCTAGCACTTACATTAGTATTAGTTTGCGAGTACTCAACGTACTCACGGCTTTGTCCCTGGCTATTCAAATGGCCGAGTATGAAGATGAACAAGGAGATGACCGAGCAGGACGCCTACGACAACTAAGCGCCTTCCGACGTCAAGCGTTGGCCTGTGGACTAGAGAGTCCTTGTATCTTACGCTTCCGCTATGTTGAACTATGAACTTGTGTTTGGATCAATAGATCAACTATTCGTGTAATATGGATCATGTGATTCCAAATTTGTAAGACTTATGGTTTGTAATGAATGATGACTGTGATACTTAACTATTATGCCTCGCAACAACAATATTCCTGGGATTGCGATGTATGACATAATAGGCATTCGGACTTAAAAATCCGGGTGTTGACACGAGCTCGTCCACACTTCCTTTGGTGTGAGGCCCGGTATAAGATCATAGCCAATCATATTCCTCCGCTACCTCGCACACCCACCCTTTTCTAAGATTATCCTCCCCTATATCCATGGTGAGACCGTTCCAGGCATTTGTTCTCCCCTATACCGATTAAGGTAGACCGTTCCGAACAATTTTATATGCCCTCCCCTATCAACCATAGATAGACCGTTCCGGACATCTTACAATCCATCATAGACCGCATTACCGTGGGGACTTTAGGCTTCCTCAGCCCACCGCTTGTCCCTCAGGATACAAGTGTCTACGGCAAGCGCATCCGTTGATGTACAAGAGGTGGAAATACGATTGACTATTCCGTCCCACTCCGGATCTTATGGTTAACACGGATATTACGGCACAAGAATCACTCGGACGACATTTGTTGTTTAATCCTAGATGGATATAAACCCTTGCAATGGAACCTCCACCATATCAACACAATCCATGGTTCCATTGCCCACCACATAGTCATATTCATAGTTATGAAAATAGTGGTTTTGGTTTTTATGCAATAGTGATAACCATAGTACTTTGCAAGTAATTTGATAAAGATACTCAAATGACATGAGCAAGTGATGAACTTGCCTTTCTTGACTGCAAGATTATGCAGGAAAGGTCTTCGTTACGCAATAACTCCAAATTCTGAAATAGCATCATCGTCCGTAAGGACGATGTTTAAAAGATTGGCAAGGATGCAATAATGCATAAGAATGAGATGCAATCGCTCTAAGCGTGACCTAACCCCGATGATTTTGGATCAGTGAGTTGTAATGATTGGTTTAGGGTGTGTTGCACTTTTAGAGTGATTCACATACAAGGTTCTTATTCAGGTGTGATTACTTGGTATTATAAACAGGTAGATAATAAAGCATAATAATCCATTGAGCACACAAAGAATGATAATTGGCATAGTGTTAACAAGTAAAGAATAGTGGTCAGTTTTAGTACTATATGGCATGGTTAATGATTGATTATCATATACTATAAAAGAATAACTTTTGAAGAACATGTACTTTGATAAAGAACAAGTATGGTAATTAGGTTGGGGGTTCTATGGTTGATTATGGTTTCATCTAGCTTCTGGAGTAAGTATTAGATGGATCACAATAAGGGTGGTTTCATCAACATCTAGGGCTGGTAAGGTTGAGTTAAGCCTAAGCATCTTGATCAATTTATTATAAATAGTTGCTATCAAAGTTGGTTTACCTTACTGATGATAGTTGGCTATTGGCTATAGGTTCTATTAGGCAGGATTGATGATGATTCCTTATTTTCTTCAAAAGAATAACTTTTGAAGAACATACTTCTTAAGTAATAAGAAGTATATCAATTAGAGTTGAGGTGGTCTAGGTTTTACTGTTGGTTCTATTAAGTAAGGAATAATTGGCTCCTAAATAGGATGGTTCATAATTATGAAGTATTTGTAGGGTTCAGTGGATTATGGTTATGTAATGATAAATATTGGGCCTAGATGCTATTGGGGTTCATCACAATGGTGTGATGCTAAGCATGGATGAATAAGGATGATGGTTTTGACTGTAGAAGCTAGGGTTTAAACTTGGTTGATCCTACGTGATCAACTAGGTTTAGTGATATGCATACATGGATTACTAAATTGCTAGTGATAGGGTTCTACATTTTATGTGGACATAGGTATGTCTTTTAGTTGCTAATGATGGCTCTATGATTTGAAATAAAGTACCATGATCACCTGTTCTAACCTTGGGTTTAGGTTAGAAGCAAATTAGGGTTCACATGTAATAATGGAACTAGGTTCTAAATGAATTTAGGGTTTAGGGTCTCCCATGAAATGATAGGGTTGTAATATCATTCCATATGGAATTAGAGTTTGCTATTTACCGGATAATTCTAGGGTTAATAACTTCATTTTAAATTTGAAGTTATTAGTAACTTGGAAAATAAAAATAATATGGGATTTGGCATTTTATTATTTTTAAACAATTAATAATTAAGGTAATTATTATATAGGGTTTTAAATCCTCCTAATAAGGATTTAATAAGTTAATAGTAAAGGAAAATTAATTTTAATGTTTTCCTTATTTACTTATTGGTTTTTATTTATTTTATGAAGTTTTCCTAATTATTGATTTTTAATTGAATTTAGAATTAAAATTAAAGGCTTAAATAACAAGTATTAAATTTTTATTAAAAATAAAAATTTCATTTTATATTTTTATTGGATAAGGTTTATCTTTATAAGAATTTTGATATCTTATATTTATTTTTCTGAGTTTTTATGAATTTTCTATAATTAAATGAAGTTGCAGTAATTGTTGGATTTAAATTAAAATGAGAAAAAACTAAACCTACTCAGCTAGTTTACCCACGCAGTCACTGCCTGGTGGGGCTAGTTCCACTTCAGGTGCCACTGTGGCGTCGAGATGGCAGGGAAAGGGCTGGCCGACGGTCGCCGGCGCTGGGCTACTCCCGCGGTCGCGCGCGGGTCCTGGCTCGACCCAGTGTAACGCGCTGAGCCAAAAGGCAGCGGCGCCTCCTCGGAAAGGTCGCCGGAGGAACCCCGGCGAGCTTCGATTGCGGCGGCGCACGGTAGTGAACGGCGCGGGCGCGCTATGGTGGATGCCAGGGAAAAATAAGGGGCTCCAGAGAAGCATATGCTCACAGTGATGCTCCCGAATGGCTCGACGGCGGCGATTGTCGACGGTGGCGACGCCATTGCCCATTTTTCTGTGGATTACCGGCGGAAGGGAACGATGATTCGTAGGCGACTGGGAGCTTCCTAGCGCGATTCCTCTTGCCCAGTGAGCTTGTCGAGGGTGCTGATCATGATGGTGTCCACGGCGAGACTCGGGGGTACTCCAAACGGCGGCGATGGTCGGAGTTTGTGAGGTTAGGGTTTCGGCATTGGACGAAAATTGAGCAGAGAGAGGGGCATAGGAGTGCTCCTGCGTGTTTTATAGGTTCTCTGTGTGCGCTGGCAGTCAAACTCGGCGGCAATCGCAAGACGTGGAGCTCTGGCCATCCCGGTGTCTCTCTCCCGTGCGTCGAGCGGAGCAGAGACGAAGACGACGACGCCTCTACGGTATTATCCAGTGAATAGGTAAGTGGGTTGTCTGGGCCGTGCTGGGCTCCTGCTGATGGGCTCCTGCTAGGCTACTTTGCTGGACTTCTGGTGGGCTGCGACGGCAGGTGAGTCCAGGTGAGGCTCTCTCCTTTTTCCCTTTTATTTATTTCTTGTTTTATATATTTTCTGTTTTTAATTTCTAGTTTGAATTCAGTTTTGAATTCAATTCTGTTTGCAGATGTTTGTAAATATTTTAACTTGGCAATTACTTTGTAAGTAATAAGTCTACTTGAGACATACTATTTTGATCTTTGATATTATAATAGTTACAATATTTCAAATAGGTATGTTGATAATTTATAATTTCCATTCTCTTTCTTTTGGGATTCCAAATATTTCCAATACTTGTAATACTTGTTAATAATAGATAAAATGTTTGCTTTGATTTATCTAGCAAGGATTAATCGATGTATTGTGATCTTAGTGCTTAGTCTTCTATTTTAAAATAGTCTTTCAAGGGTGTGATTTCATGTGTCCTAAGTTTTATAATTTAAGGAGTTGATCTAATGGCATGATTTCATGTGCCTGAATATTTATAGGGGCTTTATTGCTTGTTTGATAATTTGACTACTTGCATAACATTTTATGTGAGCATCTATTTGTTAAGGTCTTGTAAGTTTTATTATAATCCTATCTCAAGGTTAGCACTAGGATTATATTTAATAGCACCTTGAATTACCTAGAGTAGATATTACTCTCATCATGGTTTGGTCTTGATTATAATGATAAGTGGTGGATCACCAGCATGGGTCTAATCAAATGGTTAAGCACTAGGTTATTCTTAGGTTCTTTAATTTCTGAATATAGATATGGTAGGATTCTACTTATTCTATTAGGGTGTAACTTATCCTCACATACCTCAAGAGCATGATCATGGATTAGGCATGATCAACTTGTTCTTAATATCTTTACCTAAAGTTCTTAGGGTTTATGATCATTACTCAATTTATAATGATCAAGGTTTGGCTTCCTAAGTTATCTCTCTTTAAATGGGTTTCTCACTTCTATGATCAAGCATTGTCTTGATCAACTAAGGTATAGTACTTCTGATTTACCTTCTTGAATGGGACTACTATGGTTGCCTCTAAAGTTTATATCCCAGGAGAATTCCTGAGAGTTTATGTTAGGGTTCTACTTAATCAATGATGATATAATCATCTGGTTATATAGATAAGTCTCTTCCCCAAGTCCAAGTGTTGCCTCATTTAACTTGAGGGTAACACCATAACTTGAGCTCTCTTATATAGGAATGGATTATTCTAGGGTTTATGGTATGTTCACAAGATCTCATTAGATAATAAAGGGTTAAGTCTCCACCTAGATACTTAGTTGGATTAGTTGCTACTTTACTTCATCATTTCATAGATATGATCTTACTCCATTTGGTACTGGCTATCTCACCACTCCCAAATGAAATGGTTTAAATCCTAATACTTTAGTTCAATGGTGTCCTTGATTCTTAAGTAGGTAAAGCTAAGGTTAGTATGAATGGTCTCCCTCATTTGGGAAGGAATTCAATGCTAACCTAAGGTTAGGCTCCCTAGAGGTTGATGTGATCATCAATATCTAGGTTTAACATAATTAGGTTCTCTCTCTAGGAATTGTTGTCAACACCCGGATTTTTAAGTCCAGATGCCTATTATGCTGTACATCGCAATCCCAGGAATAATGTTTTTGCGAGACATAATAGTAAGTAGCATAGAGTCATCATTTATTACAACACATATTGTCTTACAACCATAGATCACATGATCCAATATTACACGAATATATTGTTCAACATCACAAATAGTAGCGGAAGCGAAGTAGTAGTGGACTATCTATTCCACAGGCAACGCTTGACGTTAGAAGACGATCCTAGTTATCGTAGACGTCCTGTTGTCCGTCATCTTGATACTGGTGCTCTCCTTCATAGTCTGGCATTCGAATAGCCAGGGCAAAGCCATGAGTACTTTTAAAGTACTCGCAAACTAACTCTACAATAATTACTCATTAAGTGTAATAAGGGGGTGCTAAGCTCTAGGTTTATTTGCATAAAGCCAAGTTTTAGTTTGATAAACATTTAGTAAAGCCTTGTCATGTGCTAGACTAACTCAAGTGGGAACATTAGTGTCATTCCCACAACTCATATTGATTCACCACAATATCACCTTTCAATTCACCATTCATTTTTAAGATCAAAACATATTAATGATAACGGAGATAGTATGGCCTTTCCAATCGTCCGTAACCGTGGACACGGCTATTCGAATAGGTTTAACACTCTGCAGAGGTTGTACTCTTGTGCCACAACTTTTGATTACATCCATCGAGGATAACCCCGAATCATCGTAACACAGTACGCGGATCATCAACCATAACCTTTCACTTATATATGCTAGTATGAGCACCTCTCCCCATGAGCTTGGCCTCCCGGTGAAAACCGCAGTTAACCCGGGAACTGCACAGGGCTTGGGTCGTACATTCACCTCATATTAACATCATTCCACACTTAACGGGGGCAGCCTCGGCGTAACCCCTATGATGCTTGTTTAGAGGGAACCCATACTAAAATACACAAGTTTCTAGTTAAGCCCTACCCATAATCAGGTATTGTGGGGGTACTTGTATTATTGGAAGGGTATCGCATTCAAACCCAATCATCAATTTTATCAAAAATCACCATCTTCTCTTGTTCAAATCCACCTCCACTTTACTTTCTTTCAAAGTCAAATCCACTTCACCATGTTCCCATCTAAAGTAGTCAATTTTAGTTGATTAGCACTAGCAACTATATGAGGGGTGCTATCTAGCTTTGAGTTGTGCTAATCTAATTTCAAGTATTGTTCTACTCTAGACCAAGTGAATCATAAATCAGAAAGAGTACTTTGAAATAATAAGCAAAAGTAAATGTAAGTAAAACATGGGATAGGTAATACATAAAGTAGAGTGTGATGGTGCCTTTGCTCCGGTAGAGCTAAGCACTTGTGTTTAGCAAGGGTTAGCTTGCCTTGAGCTGAGTAGTTATCGAAGTTCTCTTCTTCTTCCTGAGAGTAGGCCTCCTCCTCTTGGTATTCCTCGTTACTAGCGTCTATATACGAATACGAGGTATAAATACTAAACCAAGCTCACATACCAAACTAGAAACACTCAAAAGAGTTCACACACTAATCCTATCATCAATCAAACATGGCATGGTGGATTATTGGATTAGTCTTTATTTAAAAGAAGAATAATTTCCTCTCTTTATTCCTATGTCTTGAAGTTGGTATGTAGATCCTTTGAGGAAATAATTTCTTCTCATTACCTCATATTAAGATTTAATCTCTTCATATAATAATAAGGTATGAAATATAGGTTGACCCAAGTCAACATTTCATATCTATTATATGTGAGTAATTTTAATCGAAGTGCTACACTTCACATTGTTCTAATACTTAACATTTAAATGAATTAAAATCTCTAAGTAATACTTATCAAGGGTTCATTAGCCTAAGTCTTTCCCCCTGGTTATATTACTTAAGATCAAGATTTAAATGAGAGGTAGCTCTCATATTAGTTGTTGAATTTGAATTCCAAATTTAATTGCTCTAGAATTGACTACATAGCCATTTTATTTGACCTAGTCCATGATCATACAAATAACATGTCTATATTAGTGCATAATCAATTAGAGGACATCATTTGTGATTTATTAGAATTGGAATCAATTAAAAATCTATTCTGGTTAAATTTTAAATAAAGTTTGAATGTTCAAAAGTCCCTGTCTTGTCTTTTTTATCAAATTAAATCTACTATAAATTTGGAGGTGGGACCAGTGGCATTGGTTAGATAATTTCATGGGCTTTCCAACAGTATAAAGTTTGCTAAATTTGGTTTGGCAGATTTCAAACTATTCAAATTTTACTAAACCATCTGCAGCACAATTTGAAATAAGTTTAAACCTAAATTTGAATCGTGGGCTTGGGCGGGAAACCTTAACGGGCCGAAACGGTATTTAAATCTACTGCGCAGCCCAACAAGCCACGGGTGCGAGTGGGCTGCCCTGACGAGGTGGGGGCCACCCGTCAGTGGCTCTTAACCACGCGAAACGGTACGCGCGCTGAGAGGCGTTGGATTAGGGGAGGGATCGACGGCCAGCAATCGTCGTCTTCTCCGACGAGAAGGCGAGGTTCTGGCGGCGGACGTAGGGGGTCGACGGCCTCTACCGGCGTTCCCGCGGGGCTCTGCCGGTGGCGAGGTGGCGTTGTCGAGGATGCCGAGGCTCCCGGTAGCGAGTGGCGAGGCTCGGGGTGGCGTCAATCGATGGCGAGGATCTGCGAGCTCTGGCGGCCTTCGTCTTGCGATTGGAGCAGCTCCGGTGGTGTGGTGTCGAATTGATGAGTGGAGAGGAAGCAGGGATGAGAGGGGAGCAGATGTTGTGAAGAAATGGAGCTCGGAGCTCCTCTATTTATAGCGGGCGGAGATGGCCGTGAGGTGCTGTGGGGGAGCGGCCATGGCGCGGTGCTTGGGGTGCTCGAAGGGGCAAGGCAAGGACGGCAGCGTGTGGGAAAAAGAGCTTGATGGCGTGTAACTCACACGTTCGCTGGGAACCCCAAGAGGAAGGTATGATGCGCACAGCAGCAAGTTTTCCCTCAGAAAGAAACCAAGGTTTATCGAACCAGGAGGAGCCAAGAAGCACGTTGAAGGTTGATGGCGGCGGGATGTAGTGCGGCGCAACACCAGGGATTCCGGCGCCAACGTGGAACCTGCACAACACAACCAAAGTACTTTGCCCCAACGAAACAGTGAGGTTGTCAATCTCACCGGCTTGCTGTAACAAAGGATTAGATGTATAGTGTGGAAGATGATTGTTTGCAGAAAACAGTAGAACAATATTGCGGTAGATTGTATTTCGAGTATAGAGAATTGGACCGGGGTCCACGGTTCACTAGAGGTGTCTCTCCCATAAGATAAACGAGCATGTTGGGTGAACAAATTACGGTTGGGCAATTGATAAATAAAGAGGGCATGACCATGCACATACATATTATGATGAGTATAGTGAGATTTAATTGGGCATTACGACAAAGTACATAGACCGCCATCCGAGCATGCATCTATGCCTAAAAAGTCCACCTTCAGGTTATCATCCGAACCCCCTCCAGTATTAAGTTGCTAACAACAGACAATTGCATTAAGTATTGCGCGTAATGTAATCAGTGACTATATCCTCGAACATAGCACTAATGTTTTATCCCTAGTGGCAACAGCACATCCATAATCTTAGAGATTTCCGTCACTTCCCCAGATTCACGGAGACATGAACCCACTATCGAGCATAAATACTCCCTCTTGGAGTTACAAGCATCTACTTGGCCAGAGCATCTACTAGTAACGGAGAGCATGCAAGATCATAAAAAACACATAGACATAACTTTGATAATCAACATAACAAGTATTCTCTATTCATCGGATCCCAACAAACGCAACATATAGAATTACAGATAGATGATCTTGATCATGTTAGGCAGCTCACAAGACCCGACAATTAAGCACAATGGGGAGAAGACAACCATCTAGCTACTGCTATGGACCCATAGTCCAGGGGTAGACTACTCACACATCACTCCGGAGGCGACCATGGCGGCGTAGAGTCCTCCGGGAGATGATTCCCCTCTCCGGCGGGTGCCGGAGGCGATCTCCTGGATCCCCGAGAGGGGATCGGCGGCGGCGTCTCTGGAAGGTTTTCCGTATCGTGGCTCTCGATGCGGGGGTTTCGCAACGGAGGCTTTAAGTAGGCGGAAGGGCAGGTCGGGAGGCGGCACGAGGGCCCACACCACGGGGCCGCGCGGCCAAGGGGGGGGGCCGCGCCGCCCTAGGGTGTGGCCACCTCGTGGCCCCACTTCGTCTCCTCTTCGGTCTTCTGGAACCTTCGTGGCAAAATAGGACCCTGGGCGTTGATTTCGTCCAATTCCGAGAACATTTCGTTACTAGGATTTCTGAAACCAAAAACAGCAGAAAACAGACAAGCGGCACTTCGGCATCTTGTTAATAGGTTAGTTCCAGAAAATGCACGAATATGACATAAAGTGTGCATAAAACATGTAGATAACATCAATAATGTGGCATGGAACATAAGAAATTATCGATACGTCGGAGACGTATCAGCGGTGTCCTGGCGATGCGCTAGGTGCAGCTGACGCAGGAAAAGGGAGATGGGATCGATCGGTGGCTCGTTTCGAGTGCGGCAGTACCCGCGGTACTTCTCCGGCGAGGACGACGGTGACCATGCGGCGGCAGGCATTCGAGTATGTCTAGGGTGTAGAGGGCAGGGAGGCGATGCTCGACGCAGGCGTAGAGATGCAGGAGGAGGACGAGGGCGACGGCACGCGAGATGCTCTGGCGCGTCCAGAGCGCGATCACCGCATGCCTGGCACGTTCTGGCACGGTGCTGGGCGCGCGTCTCCTGGCCAATGCCGTGCCTGCACGAGCCTGGGCCGTGTACCGTTGTGATCACCATGGTCAGGGGCATGTACTGGACAAGGTTGGCGAGGGAAGGCCAGAGAGAGGGTGACCAAAGGTGGCCGGCATGGCAAAGTTTGGCATTGTTTAAGCTTGTTGCCATGCTTTAATCGACGGGGCAAGGACGAGTAGAGGTGCAGGGGATGTAGGAGAGGGTGATCATCACAAACCAAAAGTGGTTTAGTCCAAAATCTGCTGGACAAAGAGGTGTAACATCAAACCAGAAAACTGCCTGCCAAGTGTTCGACACAATGGCCGCATGAACTTTGAATTTGAATTTCGAAATTCTTTTTGGTGGAACTCAAACATAGTAATTACAGGTTAGTTTGGTGGTGGTGGGGTTCAATTTGGAGTTGTTTTGCAAAATGGCAAATGTGACATGATCTTCTCTTTATTTCAGCATCACTACTTGTCACCTTTATACTGGTCAACCTAGTCAACTCTAGCCATGGTGGTCAACATCAAAGTTACTCACCTTGACATGGTCTTGGATGACATGGCTTTGGTTGACCAAGTTTAGTTTAAGAATTGAGAAAACCAGAGGGGTAAAGTAGTGAAGAAAATATTTTTGGGCCATATGACCATTATCATATGTATGTAGAAATTTTCATTTTCTTGTGTTTGATTCTTGATCCAATGATGCAATTGTGTTAGTTTATCATATCTAAGTATTTTACAAGCAAGGGAGCAAGCAATTATGGCCTAGGGTGAAGAATTGCATTTTGGCATAATGTGTATGTAAGTGAAATATGGGTTTTTCCCATTTTCTTCATTTCCCCTCAAACTAGGGTTTGATGATCTTTGTTAGGGTTCAAATAGCAATTGATAAGCATACTAACACACATCATGGCAATTGCACAAAAGAAAAATCACTCAAATGCATGAATCTATATGTGGCACTATATGCATAGAAAAAGTTTTTGTTAATTGCAAATTTTGAGTTTGGGAAATTTTCTTTCTTGTTGATTTTTGTTGAAACTTGGGATGTTACAAACCCTTCCCCCTTACAAAAGATCTTGTCCCGAGATCTGCGAGAAAACTAGGTACTAAAGAGATCTGGGTACTCAGTCCTCATGAAGTCTTCTCTCTCCCAAGTGGCTTCTTCTTCGGTGTGATTACTCCATTGGATCTTCAGAAACTTGATACTTCGGGTACGGGTGGTTCTGAAAGCTTCTTCCAAGATGCGAATAGGTACTTCGCGGTATGTCAGATCTGAGTTGATATCCACAGCTCGATGGTCGATGTTCTTGAAAACCTCGGTCTTCTCGGGCACTTCTAAGCACTTCCGGAGTAGCGAGATGTGAAACACATTGTGCACCGCCGACATTTCTTCCGGTAACTCCGAGTTGATAAGACACTTCTCCTCGGCGACTCGGGACTTTGAAAGGTCCGACATATCGGGGTGCGAGCTTTCCTCTAAGCTGGAATCTCTGCATTCCTTTAAGAGGGGACACTTTGAGATATACGAAATCTCCGATCTCGAAGGTCATCTCTCGGCGTCTTTTGTCGGCGTAGCTCTTCCGTCTTGATTGGGCTGTCTTGAGGTACTCGCGGATCTTGTGAACCTTCTCTTCGGCTTCTCGGAGAATATCTGGTCCAAAGACTTGACTCTCTCCTACTTCCGACCAATTCGAGAGGGTACGGCACTTCCTTCCGTACGAGTGCTTCAAAGGGGGCCATCTCGCAAGCCGGCTTGGTAGCTGTTGTTGTACGAGAATTCTGCGTACGGCAAGCAGTCTTCCCACTTAGATCCATACTCTAGCACACATGCTCTCAACATATCTTCGAGTATCTGGTTGACTCGTTCAGTCTGTCCATCTGTCTGCGGGTGATAGGCGGTGCTGAAATTCAGACGAGTTCCGAGTCCTTCATGTACTTTCTGCCAGAATCTGGAGGTGAATTGGGATCCTCTGTCGGATACTATCGACTTCGGGGTTCCGTGCGGGCTGACTATCCTTGAGATATATAGCTCTGCGAGTCTCGGTCCTTGATAGGTGGTCTTGACGGGGATGAAGTGGGCGACTTTGGTCAGTCTGTCGACCACTACCCAGATGGAATCATTCCCTTTACTTGATTTGGGCAGTCCGGTGATGAAGTCCATTCCTACGGAATCCCACTTCCATTCGGGAATCCGTAGGGGTTGCAACAGTCCTGCGGGGCATTGATGTTCTGCTGTGACTCTTTGACAGATGTCACACTTGGCGATGTAGCTTCCAATTTCTCTCTTCATTCCATGCCACCAGAATTGTTCCTTCAAATCCTAGTACATCTTGGTCCCTCCGGGGTGAATGGAGTACAGGGTGTTGTGAGCTTCTTTCAGAATAACTTGCTTCAACTCTGAGTCTGACGGCACGCAAAGGCGCTTGTTATACCATAGCACTCCTTCTTCATCTACGGTGAATCCCGGTGCCTTTCCGGTGGCTATTTGGCTCTTGATTCCGTCAATGCTAGCATTTCCTTTCTGAGCTTCCTTGATCTGACTAATCAGGGTGGGTTGGAGTTCAATGCTGGCGAGGTATCCTTCGCTAACCAGTTCAAGCCTAAAGCTGTTCAAACTCTTCAAACGAGTCTGGGTTGTTCAATTGCTATCATGGAGTTCAACCGACACGGCGGTCTACTTAGAGCATCCGCTACCACATTGGCCTTGCCGGGGTGATAGTGGATTTCCATGACGTAATCCTTGATTAACTCTATCCATCTGC
Organism: Lolium rigidum; assembly: GCF_022539505.1. NCBI lineage: Eukaryota > Viridiplantae > Streptophyta > Magnoliopsida > Poales > Poaceae > Lolium > Lolium rigidum. The sequence goes on along the minus strand of NC_061513.1, from coordinate 249,599,864 downwards.
GTTGTCTCATATTCAGCTCCTTCGCGTGAAGATATACTTCAGGCTCTTGTGATCCGAGTAAACCTCGCATCGATTACCCATGAGGTAATGACGCCATACTTTTAGTGCTAACACCACCGCTGCTAGCTCTAAGTCATGGGTTGGATAGTTACTGTTCATGCTTCGCTTAGCTTGTCTTGATAAGTAAGATATTACTTTGCCTTCTTGCATCAGCACACATCCAAGTCCAATCTTGGAGGCGTCACAGTACACATCAAAGGGCTTGGTAATGTCCGGCATAACCAGTATTGGGGCTGTTGTCAATCTTAGCTTGAGCTGTTGAAAGCTCTCTTCACACTTGTCGGTCCATTCGAACTTCCGGTCCTTCTTCAACAATTGAGTCATTGGTCTTGCTATGCTCGAGAATCCTTCAACGAATCGGCGGTAGTATCCCGCCAATCCGAGAAATGCACGGACTTCGGTCTGAGTGGTTGGGGCTTTCCATTCTTCCACAGTCTTGATTTTTGCGGGGTCAACGGCAATTCCTCCGGTCGACAAGATATGACCCAAGAATCCTACTTCTTTCAACCAGAACTCACACTTGCTGAACTTGGCATACAACTGATGCTCCCGAAGGGTATCTAGGACCACTTCCAAATGTTGCTCATGTTCTTCTTCGAACTTGGAGTATATGAGGATGTCGTCGATGAAGACAACGACAAACTTGTCCAGGAAGTTCATAAAGATCTTATTCATGAGATTCATGAAGTAAGCGGGGGCATTGGTCAATCCAAATGACATGACATTGTACTCGTACAATCCATATCTGAGTGGTAAAGGCAGTTTTGGGGATAGCGGTGGCACGAATCTTCGGCTGATGGTATCCTGTCCGCGAGATCAATCTTCGAGAATACTTGGGCTCCGGTCGACTTGGTCAAACGGATCTTCTATCTTCGGCAACGGGTACTTGTTCTTGATGGTGACATCGTTGAGCTTACGGTAGTCCGTAACCAAACGAGTGGCACCGTCCTTCTTATCCACAAGCAAAACTGGCGATCTCCAGGGTGACGCACTTGGTTGAATCAGACCTTTGAATAGCATATCATCCAGTTGCTTCTTCAGTTCCACTAACTCTGCCGGGTTCATGCTATAGGCTCGCTGGGCTATGGGTCCGGTTCCAGGGATTAACTCGATCATAAACTCGATATCCCGATCTGGGGGCATACCGGGTAGATCATCCGGGAACACATCAGGATATCGACAAACGACCACGATCCGATCCAAGGTGGGTTTGGCTAGGCTTTGGTTGCGGGTAAACTTTACGGGCATCCTTTCAGATACGTGTTCGACTATTATTCCGGTGCTACTAGTCATGGTGATGGCCTTCTTGGCACAATCAATCAGTCCATGATGTTTCGCCATCGAGTCCATTCCCAGGACTACTTCCAAACCTTTGGCTCCCAGAACAATCAAATTTGCATAAAATTCTATTTCATGTATTCTGATTGGCACATCTTTGCAAATTTTTCTAGCTTTAGTTGTTGATCCAGGTATTTGAACTATCATGACATGCTTCAAACTGATGGGTTGAATCTTACTAGTGCATGCAAAATCTTCGGTAATAAACGAATGCGATGCTCCAGAATCAAACAGCACTCTTGCAGGTATTGAGTTAACGAGAGAACATACCCGGCACAACATCCGGGGCTTCCGAGCTTCTTCGCATTCATGTGGTAGAGGCGGCCGTTGCGGTTGTTCGGGTTGTTGGGGGCGAACTTCTTGTTGGTGGTGACATGACGCCTGCTGCTGCGCGAGGCCCGAGGTGTTGGCGGCGGTCTTGGCGAGCTTCTTGGGGCACTCATAGGAGAAGTGCCCCGCCACTCCGCACTCGTAGCAGTTGTAGGTGGACTTGTCCTTGGGGGTGATGGGAACAGCATTGCTCCCAGTCCTTGGAGCGGTGTTGGAGTTGTTGGAGTTGTTGTTGGGGGCGCGAGGTGGAGCGCGGTTGAAGTTGTTGTTGTGGTTGTTGTTGTTGTAGTTGTGGTGGCCTCCTGGCTCGGGGTTTCCTCCACTCCGGTTCTGATAACTCGGACGTGGATTCTGCATCGGGGGCTTGTTGTTTCTTGGGACGAACCCTCCACTTGAGCTGGGGCGATACTTGTGGTTATTGCTGGGCCCACTCTGGTTCATCATGCGACGCTTGCGGTTCTCATTGGCTTGGTGTATCTTCCCCTCCATCTGAATGGCGGAGTCAACGAGGGCTTCTAAGTCAGCGAAGGGGATATTGATCAGTACCGTCTGCATCTCGTCATGAAGTCCATTCAGAAACCTCTCCTTCCTCTTCTCGACGGTATCCGTCTCATCCGGGGCGTACCTTGACAAAGTGAGGAACTTGTCGCGGTATTCCACCACGGTCATTCTGCCTTGTTTCAGTTCCCTGAACTCATCCCTCATCTTCTTAATCAGGCCCGGGGCACGTGATACTTGCTAAACTTGAGTTTGAAATCTTCCCAAGTCATCATTTGCCCCGCATTTAATGCGCGGGCACTTGTCCACCAAGCACGTGCAGGTCCAGCCAGATAGTGGGTGGTGAACAACACCTTCTCGTTGTCCTCCACTCCGGCAACCTCGAGATTGTTCTCCATAGTTTGGAGCCAATCATCAGCATCGAGGGGTTCCTCTGTCTTGCTGAACACCGGTGGGTTGGTGTTTTGGAAGTTTTTCAGCTTCGACCCTGGGTGGTCGTGGTTTCCGTGGCCTTGATTGCCCTGAGCAATCTGTTGAAGTGCAGCTAGGTTGGCTTGACGGTCAACTCTCTCAGCTTCTCTCTCCGCCATCATCGTTGCAGCATTTGCAGCATTGCGGTTTCGCTGCGAGTTGGGGGTGCCATCTGAACAGTGATAGGGATCATGAGATGAGAGGGAAATTTCTATGGCTCATTTTGGGGATAAAATTTCACACAACTTAAAACTTGATTCATAATAATAATAATATTACACACACACAAACATAGTCATGGAGGTAGCAAATATTACAAGCCAAATGTTCCGGAGGGTTTGAAGAACCCTTTCAAAAAACTACGATACATGGGGCGGGTACAAAGGACCGATACATAACACGGGACGCAAGTGCTCAGACGGGACTACTCGCCATCGACGTTGATAGGGTAGACATTGTCTACCCCGGCAGCAAGGTGCTCGTGGCCATCCTCGTAAGGGTGGAACTCCAGGTCGTCGTCTTCCTCCTCCTCGTAGTCGTCGTCGTTGCTGACGTAGGAGTAGCCGTCCCCCTGGATGTTCTCCCCTTCACCTTCGCCTTCCAGCTCCTGGATCTGCTCAGCTTGGGTGGCGATGGTCGCCTTCAGAGCGGCGATCCTGGCCTTGAGGCGGTTGATGGCGTGATCCTTCTTCACGGTTAGCGCGGCGGAGAGCCCTGCGCTCCGCGGCGATAACCCTGATGGTGTCGGCTTGCTGCGCCAGCTGGATGTGAGTGTGGTTGGCGTATTCGCGGGAGTTGTCGAGGTCGATGCGGGTCCCATTCAACATGAAGTCGAGATGATCCACATGGTGGCGAAGTTGCGGGTGCGACGGCAGGTTCATTGGCACCCCGAGGGAGTTGTGCCTTGCATAGTGCACAAAGCGGCTATCCTCGAAGTCCATGAAGTTTTGCCCGCACAGACGTGCGAGCCCTTCCTGAAGTCCCCTTGCGAGACCATCCGCCCAGTTGTTCTCCCGGAAGGAGAACTGGATCCTTGCGCTCATTGGGAGCGTGAACCTTCCACGAAGGTCCACCGTGATCACCCACTGGAGTTGACCACCGGGCTGGTCATTGATCATTCCACCAAAGACTTCGGTGGTGGGCGCCGAGGAACTACGAGAGGGAGAAGAGGTCCCTCTCAAAGATGATCTCTCCACCGTTCCCCAAGCGATAGAACTCGGTGCTGGAGAAAGGGCTGCGCATCAACGACGTGATCCATCACGTAGAGGGAGTAGATGATTAATTTAGAGAAGTGCAAGTGTTCCAAATTTTAATTCACTCATAAGAAAGAGCATGAATTTAAAGTTTGCCAAAGACTCTTCAAGGTAAGAGGGGGAATAAAGTTTTCATAACTAGTCAATTCATGGAATTTGAAACTAAGTTTTTGAATGTCCATTCTAACTAGGGTCTCCTAAGGTCAAACAATGGCTCTGATACCAACTTGTCAACACCCGGATTTTTAAGTCCAGATGCCTATTATGCCGTACATCGTAATCCCAGGAATAATGTTTTTGCAAGACATAATAGTAAGTAGCATAGAGTCATCATTTATTACAACACATATTGTCTTACAACCATAGATCACATGATCCAATATTACACGAATATATTGTTCAACATCACAAATAGTAGCGGAAGCGAAGTAGTAGTGGACTATCTATTCCACGAGGCAACGCTTGACGTTAGAAGACGATCCTAGTTATCGTAGACGTCCTGTTGTCCAGTCATCCCGATCTCGGTGCTCTCCTTCATAGTCCGGCATTCGAATAGCCGGGGCAAAGCCATGAGTACTTTTAAAGTACTCGCAAACTAACTCTACAATAATTACTCATTAAGTGTAATAAGGGGGTGCTAAGCTCTAGGTTTATTTGCATAAAGCCAAGTTTTAGTTTGATAAACATTTAGTAAAGCCTTGTCATGTGCTAGACTAACTCAAGTGGGAACATTAGTGTCATTCCCACAACTCATATTGATTCACCACAATATCACCTTTCAATTCACCATTCATTTTTAAGATCAAAACATATTAATGATAACGGAGATAGTATGGCCTTTCCAATCGTCCGTAACCGTGGACACGGCTATTCGAATAGGTTTAACACTCTGCGAGAGGTTGTACTCTTGTGCCACAACTTTTGATTACATCCGTCGAGGATAACCCCGAATCATCGTAACACGAGTACGCGGATCATCAACCATAACCTTTCACTTATATATGCTAGTATGAGCACCTCTCCCCATGAGCTTGGCCTCCCGGTGAAAACCGCGGTTAACCCGAGAGCCGCACGGGGCTTGGGCCGTACATTCACCTCATATTAACATCATTCCACACTTAACGGGGGCAGCCTCGGCGTAACCCCTATGATGCTTGTTTAGAGGGAACCCATACTAAAATACACAAGTTTCTAGTTAAGCCCTACCCATAATCAGGTATTGTGGGGGTACTTGTATTATTGGAAGGGTATCGCATTCAAACCCAATCATCAATTTTATCAAAAATCGCCATCTTCTCTTGTTCAAATCCACCTCCACTTTACTTTCTTTCAAAGTCAAATCCACTTCACCATGTTCCCATCTAAAGTAGTCAATTTTAGTTGATTAGCACTAGCAACTATATGAGGGGTGCTATCTAGCTTTGAGTTGTGCTAATCTAATTTCAAGTATTGTTCTACTCTAGACCAAGTGAATCATAAATCAAAAAGAGTACTTTGAAATAATAAGCAAAAGTAAATGTAAGTAAAACATGGGATAGGTAATACATAAAAGTAGAGTGTGATGGTGCCTTTGCTCTGGTAGAGCTAAGCACTTGTGTTTAGCAAGGGTTAGCTTGCCTTGAGCTGAGTAGTTATCGAAGTTCTCTTCTTCCTGAGAGTAGGCCTCCTCCTCTTGGTATTCCTCGTTACTAGCGTCTATATACGAATACGAGGTATAAATACTAAACCAAGCTCACATACCAAACTAGAAACACTCAAAAGAGTTCACACACTAATCCTATCATCAATCAAACATGGCATGGTGGATTATTGGATTAGTCTTTATTTAAAAGAAGAATAATTTCCTCTCTTTATTCCTATGTCTTGAAGTTGGTATGTAGATCCTTTGAGGAAATAATTTCTTCTCATTACCTCATATTAAGATTTAATCTCTTCATATAATAATAAGGTATGAAATATAGGTTGACCCAAGTCAACATTTCATATCTATTATATGTGAGTAATTTTAATCGAAGTGCTACACTTCACATTGTTCTAATACTTAACATTTAAATGAATTAAAATCTCTAAGTAATACTTATCAAGGGTTCATTAGCCTAAGTCTTTCCCCCTGGTTATATTACTTAAGATCAAGATTTAAATGAGAGGTAGCTCTCATATTAGTTGTTGAATTTGAATTCCAAATTTAATTGCTCTAGAATTGACTACATAGCCATTTTATTTGACCTAGTCCATGATCATACAAATAACATGTCTATATTAGTGCATAATCAATTAGAGGACATCATTTGTGATTTATTAGAATTGGAATCAATTAAAAATCTATTCTGGTTAAATTTTAAATAAAGTTTGAATGTTCAAAAGTCCCTGTCTTGTCTTTTTTATCAAATTAAATCTACTATGAATTTGGATGTGGGACCAGTGGCATTGGTTAGATAATTTCATGGGCTTTCCAACAGTATAAAGTTTGCTAAATTTGGTTTGGCAGATTTCAAACTATTCAAATTTTACTAAACCATCTGCAGCACAATTTGAAATAAGTTTAAACCTAAATTTGAATCGTGGGCTTGGGCGGGAAACCTTAACGGGCCGAAACGGTATTTAAATCTACTGCGCAGCCCAACAAGCCACGGGTGCGAGTGGGCTGCCCTGACGAGGTGGGGGCCACCTGTCGGTGGCTCTTAACCACGCGAAACGGTACGCGCGGCGAGAGGCGTTGGATTAGGGGAGGGATCGACGGCCAGCAATCGTCGTCTTCTCCGACGAGAAGGCGAGGTTCTGGCGGCGGACGTAGGGGGTCGACGGCCTTACCGGCGTTCCCGCGGGGCTCTGCTGGTGGCGAGGTGGTGTTGTCGAGGATGCTGAGGCTCCTGGTAGCAGTGGCGAGGCTCGGGGTGGCGTCAATCGATGGCGAGGATCTGCGAGCTTCGGCGGCCTTCGTCTTGCGATTGGAGCAGCTCCGGTGGTGTGGTGTCGAATTGATGAGTGGAGAGGAAGCAGGGATGAGAGGGGAGCAGATGTTGTGAAGAAATGGAGCTCGGAGCTCCTCTATTTATAGCGGGCGGAGATGGCCGTGAGGTGCTGTGGGGGAGCGGCCATGGCGCGGTGCTTGGGGTGCTCGAAGGGGCAAGGCAAGGATGGCAGCGTGTGGGCGGTGTCCTGGCGATGCGCTAGGTGCAGCTGACGCAGGAAAAGGGAGATATGATCGATCGGTGGCTCGTTTCGAGTTCGGCAGTACCCGCGGTACTTCTCCGGCGAGGACGACGGTGACCATGCGGCGGCAGGCATTCGAGTATGTCTAGCGTGTAGAGGGCAGGGAGGCGATGCTCGACGCAGGCGTAGAGATGCAGGAGGAGGACGAGGGCGACGGCACGCGAGATGCTCTGGCGCGTCCAGAGCGCGATCACCGCGTGCCTGGCACGTTCTGGCACGGTGTTGGGCGCGCGTCTCCTAGCCAATGCCGTGCCTGCGCGAGCCTGGGCCGTGTACCGTTGTGATCACCATGGTCAGGGGCATGTACTGGACAAGGTTGGCGAGGGACTGGAGGGCCAGAGAGAGGGTGACCAAAGGTGGCCGGCATGGCAAAGTTTGGCATTGTTTAAGCTTGTTGCCATGCTTTAATCGACGGGGCAAGGACGAGTAGAGGTGCAGGGGATGTAGGAGAGGGTGATCATCACAAACCAAAAGTGGTTTAGTCCAAAATCTGCTTGGACAAAGAGGTGTAACATCAAACCAGAAAACTGCCTGCCAAGTGTTCGACACAATGGCCGCATGAACTTTGAATTTGAATTTTGAAATTCTTTTTGGTGGAACTCAAACATAGTAATTATAGGTTAGTTTGGTGGTGGTGGGGTTCAATTTGGAGTTGTTTTGCAAAATGGCAAATGTGACATGATCTTCTCTTTATTTCAGCATCACTACTTGTCACCTTTATACTGGTCAACCTAGTCAACTCTAGCCATGGTGGTCAACATCAAAGTTACTCACCTTGACATGGTCTTGGATGACATGGCTTTGGTTGACCAAGTTTAGTTTAGGAATTGAGAAAACCAGGGGGGTAAAGTAGTGAAGAAAATATTTTTGGGCCATATGACCATTATCATATGTATGAAGAAATTTTGATTTCCTTGTGTTTGATTCTTGATCCAATGATGCAATTGTGTTAGTTTATCATATCTAAGTATTTTACAAGCAAGGGAGCAAGCAATTATGGCCTAGGGTGAAGAATTGCATTTTGGCATAATGTGTATGTAAGTGAAATATGGGTTTTTCCCATTTTCTTCATTTCCCCTCAAACTAGGGTTTGATGATCTTTGTTAGGGTTCAAATAGCAATTGATAAGCATACTAACACACATCATGGCAATTGCACAAAAGAAAAATCACTCAAATGCATGAATCTATATGTGGCACTATATGCATAGAAAAAGTTTTTGTTAATTGCAAATTTTGAGTTTGGGAAATTTTCTTTCTTGTTGATTTTTGTTGAAACTTGGGATGTTACAATTGTCTTGAATAATATACTAGTGTTCCTCTTAAAGATGATGATTTGAAGACTTGGATGTATATCCAAGGTTTAGCTCCAAGTTTGTCATTGCTTCTCTAATAAATAATGTAGGACTCTCTTCCCTCTAGGTTTGATGAAATAATAAATTAGAATAGAGAAGGATTATATTCTTTAGTTGGATCTCCTTGTTCTTTTTCCAAGAATGAAGTAGAATGAATACCATGAGGTTCATGGTGGGATCATGGATTGGTTTAAGACATGGAAAAGCTAAGTCAAGAATAGTTTCTCCATTTTATTATTACTTGATTTGTATTTGAATTGGTGTTCATATGCTATGACAAGGATTACCATATTATAATCTTTTATAAGATCAAGCAATTGTTCATTGAGTAAAGTGTTGTTGTGTTGTTTATTAGTTCCAGTTGATCTAACCCCATAGATCAAATCATCTCTACTCAAAACAAGGTTTTAGCAATGTCACATTGAGGTTTATAGCGCTTGACTTGATGAGCTACTTCAATTCCACCAAGGTCAAGTGAAACTTCGATTCTTGT
>NC_061513.1:249387458-249590754 GCF_022539505.1 Lolium rigidum | reverse complement strand
TTCTTTCAATACAAAGTAGTATGTAATAATAATGCACACAAGCAATAGTGTTTGCTTTAAGATAGAAAGACTCAACAAAAGAAAGTAATTCTGTCGCTATGGCTACCGTCATGGAAACAATTTTGTCAATGGTAGTAATTCAGCCTCATGCACGCCTACGGGATTCTCCATGGATATCATGTCACAAAATTGAGGACGCGATTTGCTAGACTGATGATCCATAATCGGGACAAAATATAGAAAAAAACAAGATATCGGAGCTTAAGTATTCAACACACATTTCATAAGAGAGGATATGTCCAACCGAATATATATTTTTGTTATGCTCCAATGTTTTCCTCTTTATCATTATAATCAGCGAAATTTCTATTTTATATATACTCACATGATATCAACAGTTACCGCCAACAAGCAAAGAAGAAATAAGATTTACTATATACATATTCAATACCAATACGCTTTTAAGTTAGTTTCATGGTAAAAAGATAAATTCTTTAGGAGGTGGTATCATAATAGTAATTTATTTTTGAATGGCAGAGAAGACACATGTTGTGTAGCTATGGTAAATGGATGCACGATTCGCTTTCTTTTTATAGCAGTAGTAAACACAGTATGAATCGGCACGTTTCTGTTTCATGTGTGGTTTGCACTAAATGAATCCGTTTTGAGTTAGTCGCTTGTTAACTATAGCTTGAACCATATGGTTTAAAGTTGCCGCAATAGCACAGTTATATGTTCTGAGAGAAGATACCAAGTTGCCACGAGAGTTCTAAATGGGTATATGTTGGAAGCTTGCCACGTTTGTGACGAAGAAGGAAGTTTGTATTGTTAATTTTTTCATCGTTCCAGATCATATGTTGGAAAGTTCACATATACCATATGGTGCTCATGGTTTTGTGAAGATAAAAAGCGAAGAAGCTAAAAATCATCCCATTATGGGGAGCACCATCAAGACGCCACAACAAAACAATAATCAGAGAAAGTTTTTTCCATCGTCATCAGAAGCTCGTTTTTCGCAGCTGTTTAGTTGCCTTATTTCTATCAGCGGGCTCGAAAGTGAGTGGATCGCCGAGAGCTCAAATCCTTGTATCTTGCATCACCTTTCTTGGTTCAGTTTGGTGATCCATGTGATATTTAGCTGTTTCATCTCTCATGACAGTTCTAGTTCTTTCGTCAATCGATTGCGCATAGAGACACCTGTTGGCGCTAAGTTTTGATTTTCGCTTTATGTTGAAAGTTGCTTCTAAAATAATAGAAAATCATGGCCTCCATATTTTCATCCAAATAGTTCATCTCACGTTTTTGGAGTCTCTGTCTCAAAAGGAGATATTTTTGCCATATTGCCTGTGCAGTCAGGGGCCGCGGGTGGGCACTGACCATGGGCCGGAGGGTACCGCCGCGGGCCGGTGAGCCTCGAGTGGCCTGCAGGCACAGGCCGGAGTACTCGGCCCTCTTCTCCAGCTCGCAGCCACCCTCCGCCCTCGGCTAACATCGTCGGTAGTGTCTGCCGGGCCCGCGCTGCTGCACTCTGACGGGCGTAGGGCTGGGGCGAAGCTCCTCCTCTCTCACCTTGGACTGCTCTCCTCCTCCTCTCACATTGGGCAGTTGAGATCCTCCTCCTCGCCATGATTCTGCATCTTATTTGAGATTGAGACACTTTGACAAATCATTTGTGAGCTCCTCCTCTTAATTAGTTTTTGTTTTTTTGTTGAACAGACTTACTGGTGCACCAAGCGACACTGCGGGCGCGAAAGCAGCAAGGCTAAGTCTCTCAGACTGACTTGTGGCATCGCTTGTTGGGAGCCAGAGCCCCAATCTAAGGCCTAGCCGGCATTTTCTAGTGAAATCGGGTGATTTGGCTTAGGTCGAGATTGCAGGGTGTGTGGTGCATTGGGGTGATCTTGGTGCACAAGGTGACTTCTGCAGTATGCCGGCACAGATAGCACCGCAAGAGTGTGAACCGAGTCTGTTTTTCTTCTGCAGCCTCGGCTATATATACCGGTTTTGTTTATGCACTTACCTGCGTTTCGGTTATATATAATCTTGCCATCACATACTGTTGTATTGCTTACATAAGTTGTTGGTGCACATAGTGAACTCTTGCTTAGAATAGTTGTTGGTGAACATAGGAACTATAGTAGGCAGCGAACGCAGTTTATTCCCATTTGTTAGCTCATCCGCAAGCGAATGTTTATTGTTTTCTTCTAGCTATCCGCGTCCTTCTCGGTCATAGCACACGTTTTCCTTGTGCTCAAGTAATGTGCAGATTTTTAGAGAGACAATCATGCAAACTGCCGCCACGGCAAAGTTCACGCAAAAGAACATGCATTTCTGAGAATCACTGTTAAGTATCAAATTATACATGAGTTTACGCCATGAATACTAAAAAATCTAAACACAAGTACAAATGAAAAGCGAAGCACACGCATGAGAGAGAATGAAAAAATAATCAGAACGGGGCTACTACTACTGCATTCAAGTGCTAATATAAAAGATGCATTCGAATATGAAATACTAGAAAATTTTTGTTGATGACAGTAAATACGTGCAACGTCGTTAAACTCCCGTTATGAAGCGGGCAATGTGACAGCAGTTTTTCCTCAAAAAGTTGTTCGTTTATCACCAGCAGGAGCAAGGCACGCTGAAGTTGTATGGCGGAGGCGCAACACTGTGATTCGGCGCCAACGCAGGGAACTCGCACAATGCGTATCGCTTCTAATCGTTGAGGTTGTTTTCTCGCTTGTCGTAAACGCGATTGATGTAGTGTGGATGATGATACTTGTTTGCAAGAACAGTCACTCAGCAATACTAGACAAATCGTCCACGCCACTAAAAATTTCCCATACATAAATGAAGTGTTGGGCGAATCGTTGTAAAGCAATCGACAAGAACGAAAAAGAGTAACAATGCACATATTATATCATGATGAGTACTATGAGATTTAATCGTAGCCAATTTGGCTACTTTTGTGAGACGCTATCTGTACATGTATCTATGCCTAAAAAGTCCACTTTCGTTTTTGTCATCCAATTTCTTCCGAGAGCAGTTGTAAAGTAACAATAATAGAGCAGGCGTAATACCAACACAAATAATTCTCTTAGTGGCAACAAAGACATCAACCTAGAACTTTTCGTCATCGTCCACAATACTTTTCTACTGTCTTGCCGTATCGCAGCATGTAGCAACATAAACAAGCGATAGATTATTAACTTTTCAATATACTCACGGACTTCAACAGACAATATAAGCATACAATGACGATCGTAAGTTTACAAGAATAACACGATACAACATTATACACACCACGCTATGGACTCATAGTCTGTGTAGATCGATTGATCATCTTTATGTTATCATGCTACAGCACCCTGATATCTCTTCCCTCCCCTGAAATTTTGTCTCTAATGCACAGGACGTGGCAAAATGCGGGGAAATCTCTTCTTTGTGTTTTTCTAATCTTGCGCTTTGCTATGTGAAAGGCTCCCAGTATATCCCGGTGGAGCTGCATCATTACAGAAGACAACCATCTAAAGTCACTATCACGCTTTCTCCAACCAAATAGTATTTTCAACTTAGTATTTCGTCTCGAAGAACATTAAAGGATGCAAGCGGCTATTCACCACTATGTCATAGGAAAGTGTTTTAGCGCTTGTGTCGTTCTCCCCTCGAATTCCTATTGTTCAGAATGAAAATAACAAATGAAAATAAACACACTATTTCCAAGTAAAGTTATGACCTGAAATCAAAATATTTTCATGAGACAGAGAGGTGCATCGACATGAATAGTGGGAGACGGCATCTGCGCAGATGCTAATTTTTTGAAATATGGATAACATAGACATCCTGACTCCTTTGAAAACTGAACAAACCATTAGGTTGGCATAATCAAAAATTACATGTCTGTAACACAACATCATCTGACATTCGCCTCGTCGAGCAAGTTGTCTCATATGTGCTTAAATAAAGTGTAGAATCTGCCAACAGTCTGTAAAGACGATTTTTTAGAGGGGTACTTCAATACTCAGATTTTAAAATTCAGAGAGATTTTAAATTGGCAGATTTTCTACTACGTTCACGGACAAAGTAAGAAATTCTTGAAGCTTAGCGCAGAAATCACCACGATGCACAAAAATAAAAGAGGCAAGAGAGCTTTGTTACAGAAAATCAAAATAGGAAACAAAAAAATGATGGTTGCCTACGCTTTTTTAACGTTTTTCAGCTCTTGTGTTTTGCTAGTGAATCAAGTATTAAGTCAGCAGGATGAAGACGCACATCATACTTGTTCTAATAATAGTGCAAAAAATCTCATTTCTTTCTAGAGTGTTCTATACTTTTCTTGCAGAGGAAATTGATATTTAATATTGTCAATAGCACAACAGCCGGTTGTCTCCGGGAAAAAGATTTATCGCATTCAATACTAGTCAACAACGGGACAAGGTTTACACCATAATGCTAACACAACAACTTTCCCAAAGCTGTTTTTATAGTACATTGTTTTTTTCAATATTTGTCAGCAACATATTTAAATATGTACATAAAAGCATTACGGGGACTCATCTGGCTCAAAATTTCAAATCACTTGGCTTAGAATAGAAGTTCAAGTTTTCGCTTATTTGCTTGCTTGTGGACAGCAAGCTTAAAGCGTCAGTTTAGCACTAGCATCTTGCAAGAATCTCATAACCTCAGAGATGTGACAGTCATCACCCGTTGCTAATGGAATACAATCCTCAACGGAAAATTTCAGCAGCTTTACGCAGCTTCTCGATTTTTATAGTTTCATATTTGCATGCTTTGCACTAAAAGTCGGAAGATCAACCAATTATTTTTGAGGTAACATTTTTTTTTAGCATAATATAGCTAGTGGTGGTATTACAAATATACATTATTTGTTGCTATTTTCATTAATTTTCTTTTCACATTTAAGCATGTAATTGTTATCACAACTTATAGCTTCATTAATTTAATCTTTGGATGGCATTTGCTGTAACAATTTTATTAATAATATCTTATTGTAGCATCACTAAGTAGATTATGCCTATCGAATCTTGTAATTTTATCAGCTTTTTCTTTCAACAGAAGGCAGTTTGTGCAATTAATAATACGGCTCAAAGCACAGGGGGTACACTCTATATATTGGCATTTCATGTTTTAAATACCATACCATTACCATATAAGCAGATATTGTTATCAGAGTCTATAAGTATTGTTGTTTGTTTATTATTTAATGAATTACATCAACATAGTTATTTGGCAACCATATTTGGAATCAACATTATCTACAAAATTTTCACAAGCATATTATCAGCATCAAGAGGAAATCAGAATTTGCCTCTTATCTGTGGATTTTTCGCAAGCACATTCAGAGTAATTTATCATCACATCAATACGCCTCAAAGAGATGTACAGCTAGCGAACTCAATATATGCCTCGCGAAGAAGAGTCCTGCATAAAGTGTTTGATAATCATCCGTATCCATTAAGCAAATTTTCTTACCAAAGTTCTCACGTTAACATGTTCATTATCTAATTTCGCTTCGAAAGTTATGTTATTTCGAAAGATATTTTAGTGGAGATAGTACCTACCACAGCATCTTACATTTAGTCCATGAATCAATACTAATTTGTGTAGCAAACTACCTTTATTTTTAAGGGAGCAAAGGAAACAATTTTACTTTATAAGGATGTAGATGGTGACATTATAAAATTAAAATTGTTTCCTTTCTCCTTAAGAGGAAGAGCTAAAGATTGGTTGCTATCTTTGCCTAAGAATAGTATTGATTCATGGACTAAATGTAAAGATGCTTTTATTGGTAGATACTATCCTCCCGCTAAAATTATATCTTTGAGAAGTAGCATAATGAATTTCAAGCAATTAGATAATGAACATGTTGCTCAAGCATGGGAGAGAATGAAATCTTTGGTAAAGAATTGCCCAACCCATGGACTAACTACTTGGATGATTATCCAAACCTTTTATGCAGGACTGAATTTTTCTTCGCGGAACCTATTGGATTCAGCTGCTGGAGGTACCTTTATGTCCATTACTTTGGGGGCGGCAACAAAGCTTCTTGATAATATGATGATAAATTACTCTGAATGGCACACGAAAGAGCTCCACAAGGTAAGAAGGTAAATTCTCGTTGAAGAAACCTCCTCCTTGAGTGATAAGATTGATGCTATTATGTCTATGCTTGTGAATGGTAGATCTAATGTTGATCCAAATAATGTTCCTTTAGCTTCATTGGTTGCCCAAGAATAACATGTTGATGTGAACTTCATTAAAAATAATAATTTCAACAACAATGCTTATAGGAATAATTCTGATAACAACTATAGGCCATATCCTGCTGCTAATGGTAATGGTTATGGTATTTCTTATGGGAATTCTTACAACAATAATAGGAGTGTACCCCCTGGTCTTGAAGCCATGCTTAAAGAATTTATTAGTACACAAACTGCTTTTAACAAATCTGTTGAAGAAAAGCTTGATAAAATTGATATTCTTGCTTCTAAGGTTGATAGACTTGCCTCCGATGTTGATCTTTTAAAATTGAAAGTGATGCCTAATAAGGATATTGATAATAAAATTGTTACTACAGCAAATGCCATCCAAGTTAGAATTAATGAGAATATAAGATTGATGGCTGAATTGCATGCTAGGTGGGAAAGAGAAGAAAATGAAAAACTAGCTAAAGAGAATAATGTAGCTAAAGTTTGGACTATTACCACCACTAGTAATGATAATGCTTCGCATGTTGCTACACCTCCTACTATCAATGGTAAAATAATTGGTGTTGGCAATGTTTCTACTTCTAGTGCAAAGCATGCAAAATTGCCTGAAACTGCTAAAACTGCTGAAACTGCTTGTGATAAAACTGCTGAAATTTTTCAAAACGTTGGGGACAATGATTCCATTGCTGTAGGTCATAATGATTTAGACTTTGATGATTGTCACATCTCTGAAGTTATAAAGTTCTTACAAAAACTTGCTAAAAGTCCCAATGCTAGTGCTATAAATTTGGCCTTTACAAAACATATTACAAATGCTTTCATAAAAGCTAGAGAAGATAAACTGAAACTTGAAACTTCTATTCCTAGAAAGTTAGAAGATGGTTGGGAGCCCATTATTAAGATGAGGGTCAATGATTTTGATTGTAATGCTTTATGTGATCTTGGTGCAAGTATTTCTGTTATGCCCAAGAAAATCTATGATATGCTTGACTTGCCACCATTGAAAAATTGTTATTTGGATGTTAATCTTGCTGATAATGCTATAAAGAAACCTTTGGGGAGGATTGATAATGTTCGCATTATGGTTAACAATAACCTTGTCCCCGTTGATTTTGTTGTCTTGGATATTGAATGCAATGCATCTTTTCCCATTATATTGGGAAGACCTTTTCTTCGAACTGTTGGTGCTACCATTGATATGAAGGAAGGTAATATTAAATATCAATTTCCTCTCAAGAAAAGTATAGAACACTTCCCTAGAAAGAAAATGAAGTTACCTTATGATTCTATTATTAGAACAAATTATGATGTCGATGCTTCATCTCTTGATAATACTTGATTCACACTTTCTGCGCCTAGCTGAAAGGCGTTAAAGAAAAGCGCTTATGGGAGACAACCCATCATTTTACTTCTGCACTTTTGTTTTATATTTGAGTCTTGGAAGTTGTTACTACTGTAGCAACCTCTCCTTATCTTTATTTTATTGCATCATTGTGCCAAATAAAGTCTTTGATAGTAAGGTTGATACTAGATTTGGACTACTGCGCAGAAACAGATTTCTTACTGTCACGAAATTGAGCAGCCCCGTCTGTAGGTAACTCAGAAAAATCTGCCAATTTACGTGCGTGATCCTCAGATATGTACGCAACTTTCATTCAATTTGAGATTTTTCATCTGAGCAAGTTAAGTGCCTCTAAAAAAAATCGTCTTTACGGATCGTTCGTTTTGACAGATTCTGCCTTTTATTTCGCTTTGCCTCTTTTGCTATGTTGAATGGATTTCTTTGTTCCATTAACTTCCAGTAGCTTTGGGCAATGTCCAGAAGTGTTAAGAATGATTGTGTTACCTCTGAACATGTGAATTTTTGATTATGCACTAACCCTCTAATGAGTTTGTTTCGAGTTTGGTGTGGAGGAAGTTTTCAAGGGTCAAGAGAGGAGGATGATATACTATGATCAAGAATAGTGAAAAGTCTAAGCTTGGGGATGCCCCGTGGTTCATCCCTGCATATTTCAAGAAGACTCAAGCATCTAAGCTTGGGGATGCCCAAGGCATCCCCTTCTTCATCGATAACTTATCAGGTCACCTCTAGTGAAACTATATTTTTATTCCGTCACATCTTATGTACTTTACTTGGAGCGTATGTGTTCTTTTATTTTCATTTTGTTATTTTCATTCTCTGAATAAATTCATGCTTGTGAGGGAGAGAGACACGCTCCGCTTTTTCATATGAACGCTAGTGTTCTTCGCTTTTACTTTTAATGTTCATGGCGGAGTTGAAAACCACTTCGTTAATTGCTATTTGGTTGGAAACAGAAAATGCTTCATGTGGTAATTGGTATATTGTCTTGAATAATTTGATACTTGGCAGTAGCTAGATGGTTGTCTTCTCTATGGTCTGGCTCCACCAGGACTCCTCTGAGGCTGCCCTTCCGCCTATATAAAGCCTCCGTCGCGAAAACCCTAAAAGGAGAGCCACGATACGGAAAACCTTCCAGAGACGCCGCCGCCACCAATCCCATCTCGGGGGATTCAGGAGATCGCCTCCGGCACCCTGCCGGAGAGGGGAATCATCTCCCGGAGGTCTCTTCATCGCCATGATCGCCTCCGGATCGATGTGTGAGTAGTCCACCCCCGGACTATGGGTCCATAGCAGTAGCTAGATGGTTGTCTTCTCTTCATTGTGCTATCATGTTAGATCTTGTGAGCTGCCTATCATGATCAAGATCGTCTATTTGTAATGCTACATGTTGTGTTTGTTGGGATCCGATGAATATTGAATACTATGTCAAGTTGATTATCAATCTATCATATATGTTGTTTATGTTCTTGCATGCTCTCCGTTGCTAGTAGAGGCTCGGCCAAGTTGATACTTGTGACTCCAAGAGGGAGTATTTATGCTCGATAGTGGGTTCATGCCTCCATTAAATCTGGGACAGGTGACGAAAGTTCTAAGGTTGTGGATGTGCTGTTGCCACTAGGGATAAAACATCGATGCTTTGTCTAAGGATATTTGTGTTGATTACATTACGCACCATACTTAATGCAATTGTCTCGTTGCTTGCAACTTAATACCGGAAGGGGTTCGGATGATAAACTGAAAGTGGACTTTTTAGGCATAGATGCATGCTGGATAGCGGTCTATGTACTTTGTCGTAATGCCCTGATTAAATCTCATAGTACTCATCATGATATATGTATGTGCATTGTTATGCGTTCTTTATTTGTCGATTGCCCAACCGTAATTTGTTCACCCAACATCTCGTTTATCTTATGGGAGAGACACCACTAGTGAACTGTGGACCCCGGTCCTATTCTTTACATCTGAAATACAATCTACCGCAATTGTTCTTTACTGTTCTTCGCAAACAAACATCATCATCCACACTATACATCTAATCCTTTGTTTACAGCAAGCCGGTGAGATTGACAACCTCACTGTTACGTTGGGGCAAAGTACTTTGATTATGTTGTGCAGGTTCCACGTTGGCGCCGGAATCCCTGGTGTTGCGCCGCACTACACTCCGCCACCAACAACCTTCAACGTGCTTCTTAGCTCCTACTGGTTCGATAAACCTTGGTTTCTTTCTGAGGGAAAACTTATCGCTGTGCACATCACACCTTCCTCTTGGGGTTCCCAACGGACGTGTGTCTCACGCGCATCAGGCATCCCCTTCTTCATCAACAACTTATCAGGTCACCTCTAGTGAAACTATATTTTTATTCCGTCACATCTTATGTGCTTTACTTGGAGCGTCTGTGTGCTTTTATTTTCGTTCTGTTATTTTCATTCTCTGAATAAATCGGATCCTATCATGCTTGTGTGGGAGAGAGACATGCTCCGCTTTTTCATTTGAACACTTGTGTTCTTCGTTTTTAGTATTCATGGCGAAAGCTGAAAGTCGCTTCGTTGATTGCTATTTGGTTAGAAATAGAAAATGCTTCATGTGGTAAATGGTATATTATCTTGCATAATTTGATACTTGGCAATTGTTTTAAGCTCTCAAGTAGATCATGTTTAAGCTTTTGCATCATGTAGTTTTAACCTATTAGTGGAGAACTACCGTAGAGCTTGTTGAAATTTGGTTTGCATGATTGGTCTCTCTAAAGTCTAGATATTTTCTGGTAAAAGTGTTTGAGCAACAAGGAAGACAAGTGTAGAGTCTTATAATGCTTGCAATATGTTCTTATGTAAGTTTTGCTCGTTGAAAGGACACGGATGTCGCCTAGAGGGGGTGAATAGGCGATTTAAAACTTTTACGAGATGGGCTTAACAAATGCGGAATAAAACTAGCGTTTACTTTGTCAAGCCCAAAGCCTATATACTATGGTTCACCTATGTGCACCAACAACTTATTCTAAGCAAGAGTTCACCTATGTGCACCAACAACTTATGCTAAGCAATACAAGCAAGTATGTGATAGCAAGATATATATAACTTCAAGCACGATGGCTATCACAAGGTAAAGTGCATAAGTAAAGAGCTCGAGTATAGAGATAACCGAGGCACGCGGGAGACGATGATTTATCCCGGAGTTCACACTCTTGCGAGTGCTAATCTCCGGTAGAGAGGTGCGGTTGCTTAGTGCTCCCGAACGCCACAAGAGGCTCACCTTGAGGTGTGGTTGCTCGATGCACACCAACGCCACAAAGGCCTCACCCCAAGATGCGGTACTCACACCACACACCGAATGCCACGAAGGCGCCTCACCTAAATCTCCGGTGACCCTCGCCACAAAGGCCTAGGTCACGGTTCCACTAAGGGATTTCCTTCGAGGCGGAAACTGGGCCTTACACAAAGATTGGGGCACACGTCCACAACTTAATTGGAGGCTCCCAACAAATCACCACAAAGGCCTAGAATCCGTCTAGGGTTCCAAGAACCCAAGAGTAACAACCTTCTTGCTTTCACCACCACGAATCACCGTGGAGAACTCAAACCGATGCACCAAATGCAATGGCAAGAACACCACAAAGATGCTCAAGTCCTTCTCTCTCAAATTCCAACAAAGCTACAAAAGCTATTGGGAGAATAAGAGAGGAAGAACAAAGAGGAGAACACAAAATTCTCCAAGATCTAGATCCCAAAGATTCACTCACAAAGAGATGATTTGGTTTGGTCAAAGTGTGGATCTAGATCCCCTCAATCTTTCTCTCAAATAGATGCAAGAATCATGGCAAGGGGAGAGAGATCTCAAGCTTCAAAATGTCAACAACAATGGAGGAGAGAGGCTTGAGAGAGAGAGGAGGAAGAAGCAGTCCAAAAGGTGAGAGAGAGGGGGCTTAAAAAGGAGGCCCCAATTTTTCTGCCCGTTGGAGGCTGCAGCGCGCGAGGGAGAAGGGACCGGTAGTACCGGCCCTTGGTGGCCGGTACTACCGGCCAGTGTTGGCAGGAGGTGGCGGAGGGTGAGCTGCGGGCTGGGAGGGGGAGGCCGGAGCCTCCGGCCATGGTACCGGCCGGGGTACCGCCGAACCTCCCCACAACCCTGGAACGTCTCTGCGAGGCTTGGCGCTTAAGCGGTACCGCGGGCGGTACCTAGCCCGGAGGCTCCGGCCATGGTGAGGCCGGTGCTACCACCCGTGCCTCCGGCGGCTGCCCCTCCTCCCCTTTTTCCTTCCTTTGACTTTTCTTTCTTTTAAACCCAAATATGAAATGCAAATATCTTGAGATTGGAGAATCCAAACGAGATGAAACCAATTTAGTTGAAAATATGGAAACTAGTGGGGGTGATTTTCTATTATTTTTAGAGGTGCAACACCTCAACATGAGAAACCGAGAAAATCGCCAAACTTGAAAACGCAACAAGTGATCTATGCGAAATCCGTTTTCGAAGAACTAGAGCTTGTCATGAGAATAAGCACAAGCTCTAAAACATCACATGGATAAAACCCAAATAACAACCAAGAAAGGTGATGCAAGGATGCAAAGGTTTGAGCTCTCTCCGAACGATACGATCGAGTTACTCACTCGAGAGCCCTCTTGATAGTACGGCAACTAAACTATAAACCGGTCTCCAACTACACTATGAGACCGGTGAGAAAGAAACCCTATCAAGAGCAAACCTTATACTTGCGCATTCCACTTGAGCTCGATGATGACGATCTTGACCTCAACAAGATGGAACGCCTTTCTTGATTGTGATTGCTTGATGACGTCTTGTGGATTGCTCCCCCATAATCCACCATGGGAGAGTTTCTTCTTCGGCACATCTTCACAAAACCATGAACACCATATGGATGGCAAGCTTCAAGCATATGATCTCTTCGGGTTGGCTCTTCGGATTGCTTGATGACGTCTTGTGGATTGCTCCCCCATAATCCACCATGGGAGAGCTTCTTCTTCGGCACATCTTCACAAAACCATGAACACCATATGGATGGCAAGCTTCAAGCATATGATCTCTTCGGGTTGGCTCATCTTGAACTTGCACTTCATTTCTTCATTCTTTATCATGTTGATGTCTTGAGATAACTTGAGGGCTCACTTCATCTTCATCTTCAAGACATACTTGACACTTGATATCCTTCATCAATTTCTTCTTATTGCAACCTTTAAGCCAACATATGGTTCAAGCATTGCCTATGGACAACTCCTACAAATATAACTCAAAGCAAACATTAGTCCATAGGGATTGTCATTTAATTACCAAAACCACACATGGGGGCTCCATGCACTTTCAGCTGTACCGGTTCATACTTGTGTTTGCTTCAAACAACCTTGCTAGCCAAAGCCTTGTACTGAGAGGAAATGCTTCTCGTGCATCCAAAAACCTTGAGCCAAAACTCATGCCATTTGTGTCCACCATAACTACCTACTATGTGGTATTTCTCTCGCCATTCCAAAGTAAATTGCTTGTGTGCTACCTCTAAAAATTTCATTCCTTGTCTTTGCAATACATAGCTCATGGGAAAATAGCTTAAAAACTATTGTGGTATTGAATATGTTGCTTATGTATCTTATTTCTTATAAGTTGCTTGTTGAGCGGTAACCATGTTTCTGGGGACGCCATCAACTTTTTACACCTTTGTTGAATATCATGTGAGTTGCTATGCATGTTCGTCTTTTCTGAAGTAAGGGAGATTTCTCATGATTAAATGGTTTGAGTGTGCATATTGTTAGAGAAGAACATTGGGCCGCCAACCAAAGCCATGTATCATGGTGGAAGTTTCAGTTTGGACATTAATCCTCAAATCTCTTATGAGAATATTATCTGTTGTTCAATGCTTAAAGCATAAAAGAGGAGTCCATTATCTGTTTTCTATGTTGTCCCGGTATGGATGTCCTCAAGTTGAGATCTATCAAAACCGAGAAATCAAATGCGATCTATCTCCTTGGACCTTTGTACAGGTGGCATAGAGGTACCCCTTTGTGACACTTGGTTGAAACATATGTAATGCAATGATAATCCATGGAAGTCCGAGCTAACTAGGACAAGGTGTGGGCACTATTGGTATTCGATGCATGAGGCTTGCAACTTATAGGAGGTTTTATGCATAACACATATGAATTATTACTACCATTGACAAAATTGTTTCCATGTTTTCAAAATAAAAAGCTCTAGCACATGAGTAATCCCCGCTTCCTCTCGCGAAGGGCCTTTCTTTTACTTTATGTTGAGTCAGTTTACCTACTTCTTTCTATCTTAGAAGCAAACACTTGTGTCAACTGTGTGCATTGATTCTTACATACTTGCTTATTTGCATTTATCATATTACTTTGTATTGAAAATTATCCATGAGATATACATGTTGAAAGTTGAAAGCAATTGCTGAAACTTAAATCTTCCTTTGTGTTGTTTCAAAACCTTCTATTAAGAATCTATTGCTTTATGAGTTAACTCTTATGCAAGACTTATTGATGCTTGTCTTGAAAGTACTATTCATGAAAAGTCTTTGCTATATGATTCAGTTGTTTAAACATTATCTTTACCATTGCTTTGAATCACTTCATTCATCTCATATGCTTTACAATAGTATTGATCAAGATTATGATAGTAGCATGTCACTTCAGAAATTATCCTTGTTATCGTTTACCTACTCGAGGGCGAGTAGGAACTAAGCTTGGGGATGCTTGATACGTCTCAAACGTATCTATAATTTCTTATGTTCCATGCTAGTTTTATGACAATACCAACATGTTTTAGTCATACTTTATAATGTTTTTATGCATTTTCCGGGACTAACCTATTAACAAGATGCCGAAGTGTCAGTTCCTGTTTTCTGCTGTTTTTGGTTTCAGAAATCCTACACAGGAAATATTCTCGGAATTGGACGAAACAAAAGCCAAACTTCCTATTTTCCACGGAGGGTTCCAGAACACCGAAGGAGAGACGGAGAGGGGCCACGAGGTGGCCACCCCACCTGGCGGCGCGGCCAAGAGGGGGGGCACGCCCAGCTATGGTGTGGGCCCCTCGGGACTCCACCGACATCGCCCCTTCGCCTATATATTCTCTCTGTCGCGAAAACCCTAACACAACAAGTCATATTCCACGAAGAGTTCCGTAGCCGCCGGCATCGCGAAGACAAGTTTCGGGGGACAGAAGTCTTTGTTCCGGCACGCCGCCGGGACGGGGAATTGCCCCCGGAGTCATCTCCATCGACACCACCGCCATCTTCATCGCCGTTGCTGTCTCCCATGATGAGGAGGGAGTAGTTCTCCCCCGAGGCTGAGGGCTCTACCGGTAGCTATGTGGTTCATCTCTCTCTCCCATGATGTGATCTTTATGAATATGTAGATGTTACTCTTGTCTATTATGCACTCTAGAGGTTACTTTAATATGAACTCCGGATGTTGTGGAGCTTGTTTACTCCGGCTTGAGGTGTGCTCTTGTAGCCCTACACAATGAATGGTGTTTGTTATCCAACAAGAGAGTGTTTGAGAGTAGCACTTATTTGTTCATCTATGTGATCATAGGCTTTGCAATCTAGATGTCATATGCTATTCAAGTGTTTTATTATGTGAACTTTGGAGTTACTCGTGACCTCGGTGTAATGGTGACAGAGTGTGTGCGCCGTGTGTAACTCCCTTATGAATTGTGGTGTGTTAGTAGCTCCTATGAATACTCACGGTGACAGTGTGGGGTGTTTATTAGTACTTGGGAATACGCCTTTGAGGTGTGCTTTTGCACACTTGCCCAATGAATTTGAGTTCTTTATCCAACAGGAGAGTAGTATGATGAAGTGCTTATATTTGTATTCAATTATGATTGCAATGTTGAGAGTGGCCACTAGTGAAAGTAGGATCCCTAGGCCTTGTTTCCAAATACTGCAAACATCGCTTATTTATCGTTTTACTCGCATCTTTACTTCCTGCAATATTTACTTCAGATCGCAATTACCGTTTACCACCATCTATACCACCTGCGTTTTAATATCTCTTCGCCGAACTAGTGCACCTATACATCCGACAAGTGTATTAGGTGTGTTGGGGACACAAGAGACTTCTTGTATCTTAATTGCCAGGATTGCTTGAGAGGAATATCTTTGACCTCTACCTCCCTGAGTTCGATAAACCTTGGGTGATTCACTTAAGGGAAACTTGCTGCTGTTCTACAAACCTCTGCTCTTGGAGGCCCAACACTGTCTACAAGAATAGAAGCACACGTAGACATCAGTGACCCAATGTATGAGGCCTTTTCTGCTTCTGCAATTCTGCATTGGCCAATGATTTAAATATGACAATATGGAAGTCAAGGTGTTGCTCTCAAATTTAGTCGTGTGTGTCACATTTCTTGCACATTAGACTTAGTTCTAATGTTTTTATGTGCTTGTTCATCTAGTTGTGAGAAGCCACCTCTAACGACATGTGTTTTTGGTGCAGAGTGAGAAGATTCAGCTTGGGGCACCTGCGGAGGTTCCCGGCGAGGGACCGTCTACGAAGCGTCGAGGATGGAAGGCTAACGTCATCCACATCCACGAAGACGTAGGGTTGGACCACTTCCTCCGGATCATCTTCAAGCCCACATTCGGGAAGCTCATAATCCCTACCAAGTTCGTAAAGTGGTTCGGACCCATCCCTTTGAACATCATCGTCTGCAGCAACATTGGCTGCAGCTAGAGGATGACTACGAGGAAAGAAGGCAACGACGCATTCATCGACCAAGGGTGGGCAGCCTTCACCATCGTCCATTAGCTCAAGATAGGCCAGTTCCTCACCTTGAAGAAGGTATCCTCTTTTGAGTACAGTGTGGTCATCTTCGACCACACCTGCACTGAGGTGATGACCAGGTGCCCGGACCATGGCGATGCCAGCAGGTGTGTTGTCTTCGAAGAAGAAGTCTGAAGCTCTACTGGTATTGTGCCGCTGCTGGTATTACGTATCTCCTAACCAATGGTGTTGTGTTTGAACTATGGTGTCTGAACATGTGTCATGTCGTGTCGAGTACTAAACCTATTTCGTGTCATCTATGATCTTTCTAGTATCTTGCATTGTGTGCTTGCTTGTACGCTATTGATCACTGGTAACCTTATCAACGAAGGGAAGAGGTAACCAAAAGCTGATTTTGGATTGCAACCAAATAGCAGCATTCATGTTTTGGGCTGCTACTTGGCCTCAAAACCGACCTACCAAACGGCCAAAGCTCAAATCTCCACGGAACCGAAAAACTCTTCGCGACCTACCAAACGACAGGCCATTTCTGACCCGTGGCCCGTCAGAAATGTGTGCGTTATTTTCCCTGGCGAGGTAATGCAGAAAATCAGCCAGGCTACCAAACAGGCTCCTTATGAATGCAACAAAAAAAAAGGAACGAAAAAAATAAAACCCCCACTATGCACCTTAATTAGGCCTTGTTCGACAGAGGTAGATTTGTGTGTATTCTAGTGTATTAGCCACCGTGTTTTGGCTGAAAACACCTCAGTCACCCAATCCCCTCATATCCCTCTTCCATCCAGATCCGTATAATCCCTCTCTCCAAAACATTGGCTCATGGAGGAGGTTGGATCGCCGGTGGTGCTTTTGGTGCAGGTACACGCTTCCTTCGGCGGCGGAGTTCGGTGGAGGTCCGCGGTGGTGTGTCGGCCCCCTCCGCTTCCCCGGATCAGGAGATCTGGTGGGAGCGCCATCCCCCTCCCGGGGTTCGCGTGGCGGCGGATCTGGGTTGACGATTTCGAAGCCGATGATGTTGAAGGAAGACGAAGATGCAGCTGGAGTTGGGTGGAGGCTCCACGGAGTTTGAAGTCCGACGACTTCTCGTCCGCCAGGGGACGTCTTCTGATCCAAGGCTTGAAGGAAGACGCGGCGGCGGCGCGCCGCCGGCACGTCCTGCTCCATGTCGGCACCCTTGTGTTGCAGAAGGACTGGATTGTATTTTTCATCTTTGTTGGGTTCCTTTCTGTAAGGTTCTTCCTTTAATATTATCTTGGTTTCCTCGCAAAAAAAAACATTGGCTCAACTAATCAGCGATGTTTTCAACCGTTCCTGGTGCAGCCCGCCAAAACGCGAGGGGAGTGGAGCATTTCGTTTACACTCCAAACTGACGTGTTTCAGGGATTGCCCGGACTGACGCGCGATCCCTATTCTCCGCTCAACGAGGGAGCGAGCGGTCGCTCCGCTCAGAGCGGGATAGGGTTGGGCCGGCCCATTAGAGACGGAATTCGTTTTCCTTCGTTTTTTTGCTTCACTTTTCTCATTTTCTACCGGTTTTTTATCTGGTTCTGCTGGTTTTTTCCTCCAGTTTTTATGGTTTTGCCGATTGGTTTTTTCTGAAATTTCCAAAATTTGAACTTTCTCGTTTTTGAACGTTTTTAAGTTTGAATATTTTTAGATTTGAATTTTTTTTAAATTTGAACTTTTTTTAAGTTTAAACAATTTTTATTTTGAACATTTTTAGATATGAACATTTTTTTCTGTTTGAACAATTTTCATATTTTTTCTGTTCGGTTTTCTTCTTAGGTTTTTCCATCTTTCTTATTTTCTCTACTTTCTTTTTCGCAATATGAACAATTTCAAAACTAAACAATTTTGAAATTTAAAGTTGAATATTTTTAAAATTTGAACTTTTTTTAAGCTGAACAATTTTCAAATTAGAAGTTTTTTTTAATCTGAACAGTTTTCTAGTTTAAACATTTTTAAAATTTGAACATTTTTCAAATCTGAACAATTTTGTAGTTTAAACATTTTCGAATTTGAAAATTTCAAAATCTGAACAATTTTTTATTTGAACATTTATTTCAAATTAAAATATTTGTAAAATAAACACATCAGGAAACCGACAAGGATTCGCATCCAGCGATCCGAGTGCTGAACGACAGCTCATGCGACGAGGGACGCAGATGGGCCGGCCCATCGTCGTTCGGGACAACAGATCCCCTAAGGCTTTGTTTGGTAGCAGTGGATTTCTGTGTTTGGTAGCGTATTATTTAACGTGTTTTGGGTGGACACCCGATTCTCTTCTCCAATCCACAAAACACGAGTGTAAAAAACGCCATGTCCACCTCGCGTCTGGAAAACTGGTCAATCCGACGTGTTTTCACGAGTTTATCTGGGCTTACACTACTAGACACCGGCCTGCCAAACAGAAGTAGGGTGTATTTTCGAGTAACTGGATGGGCTGGTGTAATACACGTGTATTTGCTTAAAGACCGGCCTGCCAAACAAGGCCTAAGCGGACGTGATCTAAATCTTCGCTAGGCTTTGTTTGGTAGGAGTGGATTTCTATGTTTGGTAGCGTATTATTTAACGTGTTTTGGGTGGACACCCGATTCTCTTCTCCAATCCACAAAACACGAGTGTAAAAAACGCCATGTCCACCTCGCGTCTGGAAAACTGGTCAATCCGACGTGTTTTCACGAGTTTATCTGGACTTACACTACTAGACACCGGTCTGCCAAACAGAAGTAGGGTGTATTTTCGAGTAACTGGATGGGCTGGTGTAATACACGTGTATTTGCTTAAAGACCGGCCTGCCAAACAAGGCCTAAAGTGATCGATAGGAGCTCCCGGACTGACGCCTACCGAAAGTCTGAAACCGGCCGACCGAACGGCCCATTCGCGTTTTGTTGAGTTTTCAGATGGGGCGAGGATTATACTCAGCAAACCCTGCCGAACAAGCCCTTATCGGACCGGCCCACCGGTGGGAAGGCCTCCCTCCCCATATTTGCCTGTTTCCCCTCGTCCGCGCCACTATAAGTTCGAAATCGCGTCTCGTTTTCCTCTTCCCTGATCCAATCCCATCTTGAAAACCCTAGATCCCCAGGACAGTAGATAGTCGATGGGGAGACAATCTAATCATGCTGGTGTCGTTGATGAAAACGAGTGGCGGAAGCGTGAGGAGAGGAAAAACATGCTGGCTTGGATCGAGGACATGGAAAATACCATGGGGAGATACAAGACACCACCGCCAACGGAAATCGTTCTGTACCCAGGTATGAGGATTTCTGTTTATTCTCCCGTGATGAGATTCTGTTTTGTTATCATATTGAGAAAGGTTATGCCAACATTTGACATGTATTGCTGAAAAGATTCGATCCTTCCTGAATTTGCTCCATTTGTATTGGCTTTTCGATACGTTTAATTTTTTTGTTGATGCTTCTGGTTTTATAGAAGTTCTATAATTTGTTGAGTCCGGTAATAATCTATCTCTGACTAGTATACTTCTACCATTTGAAGATCTCATGGATAGAGCATGGGGATGGAGCAGGCTGGTGATCTATGAGGTGTCAGATACTACTGTTGAGTGGCCCACTTTTATGCAATACCTAAAGGAGTATTTCAATCGAAATGTTGCTTTTCTTTGCACCAGGAGTCAAGAAGCTGCCCGTTACGTAAGTTCTTCCTCCTGCCCATATATGTTGTAAGAAATACTGGTGCCCTAGCTTACCTTATTTGATAGATCGTGTTGCTAATAACTTCTTTGCATCGCTGCAAAACAATGGTGTCAAGTGTCTCAAGATGGAGAGGAGGTATCGCATGATTCATGCAAAAGATCTCAGTGCTGAAGACATAACCTTGAGCGACAGTATCCAGGAGCGAGCAATCTGTGTTTTCAACTCAGGGGTTAAATCGGTTGCTGCAACTGCTGGATTGATGGTATATGCCTGCCTAATAAATCAGATCAACCAGTGTTCTACTTAATTTATTCATTTTAGTTTTTGATGCTTATTAATTTGTTTGCGCTAATTGAGAAAACTCTTGTTTAAGTGTATGGCGGAGGAGGCCAAGCTGATGTCTGACTTGCAAGGAGATCATTTCAAACACATATCCGTCTTTTCGAGCTATATCCGGCAGAGTGCCCTGCATCTTACGCACTACCAAGGGTCTGAATCTGATGTCATTGCTGCTTCCCTTCTGGTATGTATGCCCATGCCTCTACCAGAACAAACTGCATCTCGGTTATATATATCTAGCGAGACTTACTAATTTTGTAGCAACAATGGTTGGATTGAAGGGTACGATGAAGGAGACTATCTCTGTGCGTAGGTTGATGAATCGAGGGAACACCGACATCGGTGTAGAAGAATTAGAGTGTGGATTTATCCGAGAGGCTGTTGTTCCACTTCTAGAAAAACTTGAAAATTTCTTTGCTCGTGAAATTGCTGGTACAGTGGATGAGCATGCCAGTTCGCTTAGAGGGTATATTGATTTTCTTGTTTCTGTAATTGCACATATGTTTTTGGGGGAAAGTGTCTATGTCTATTTATTGTGCTTTACTGTTATCAGGGATAACAGTAGTGTTGAGGAATTCAAAGCTGACAAATCGGAGAAGCCTATAAGGTATATTGAAATTTTGTTGGTTTTTTCTTGTTGAATTCATATTGCTTGGGGGTAACTTGTTGTGCTTTACTGTCATCAGAGACAGCACTGTGGTGGAGTTGAAACCCAATGCAAATGAAAAGCCAAAGGATACAAATGAACGTTGTGCAAAGAACAAGCTTGGAAATGGAAAGAGGAAGAGGAAGAGGAAGAGGAAGAGGAAGAGGAAGAGATCGAAGAAGACCTAATTCCTTTTGCTGCTTATAAGGAAGTTTTAATTCCTTTTTTGTTGCCGAATTGCTGTGAACTGTTGACATAGCTTTGGCAGCATCTAAGCTATCCATTGTTAGTGCAACTTAATTAAATGGCCCTTTTCTTAATTAATGTGATAATTAGCTTACATATTTTTAGTTGAATATGTCTTGATGACAAACATGTGATTTTTCTTCAATTCTCTTTTCAAGATTAGTGTGTGATTATATGCCTCTTATTAAACATAAAGCTGCGTCTATTTAATATGGATGGTTGACATAGAACTAAGTTTATTTTTCTGCTTTGATGATGTCATATGTTTTCATGTGTTATTCATGTGCAACTCGTAAAAAGGATGTGCAATTGCACACCCGTATGCAATTCTCATGTGCGCAAATCGTGATGCAAATTTAACGGTCCTAGAGGTGTATCACTAGCTAGAGACCAACCTTTACGAAGGGAAACAACCTCCCATACGACGCACGACCGAACAACACGTGTCCTCATGGAAGCGCGCAGGGGAATCCGGGCGCGGCGTCGCGCGAGCTAGTACGCGGGCGGGCGCAAGAGCGAGTACCTCAACGTGCGAAAGCGAGTACGCGGGCCGGGCGATCGAGGATCGAGTACGCCTGGGCACGGACCGAGCTCATGCATGTGACGCTCAAGTATCAAGCTCTGCCACAACGAGTACAACCCATAGCTGATGGATCACTAGTTAAAATATACACTTGCATATGCGGCACTTGACTACTACAACATTAGTATATTTAAAGACGAGTACAACTCAATCAACACACTAGTGCAGTTGAACACACAGGCGAGTACAAGTACAGTCGCGAAGTCGTGCACACGAGTAGGTACAGTCACGCACAACACACGAGTACAGTTGAACACACGAGCGAGTACAAGTACAGTCACGCACACGAGCAGGTACAAACGCGCATACGAGCAGGTACAGTCGTGAACACGAGCAAGTACATGTACAGAAGTACAGTGGCGCACACGAGCAGGTACAGTCGTGCGTAAGTACAGGTACAGTCCCGCACACGGGCGAATACAGTCAGCGAGTAAAGGAAAAAATTGCATCAAATACACTAAAAACAGAAGTACTTATCAGTTGAAACAAGAGTACAGTTAGGTACACACCACAGGTACAATCATAATATTATTGGAAGTACGAAAAAATAGTATCTCCAAACCTATCAACATGGGATCTAGTTTTGAAGATCTCGATACGAGGATCTCAAAAGTGAAAACGGTTCGCAATTTGGACTTACGCTTCTCAAGATATTTCATTTTGAAAAAAACGAATCTAAAAGAAAAAGTGAAATACTGACACAACACAGTCTTCTCTCTCCTCCCCCATCCCCACCTTGCTTTCCTGATACGTCTCCGACGTATCGATAATTTCTTATGTTCCATGCCACATTATTGATGATATCTACATGTTTTATGCATACTTTATGTCATATTTATGCATTTTCCGGAACTAACCTATTGACGAGATGCCGAAGTGCCGCTCCTCGTTTTCTGCTGTTTTTCGTTTCAGAAATCCTAGTAAGGAAATATTCTCGAATTGGACGAAATCAACGCCCAGTGGTCCTATTTTCACACGAAGCTTCCGTAAGACCGGAGGAGATACGAAGTGGGGCCACGAGGTGGCGCCACACTAAGGCGGCGCGGCCAGGCTAGGGCCCGCGCCGCCCGTTGTGTGGGTCCCTCGTGACTCCACCGACCTTGCCCTTCCGCCTACTTAAAGCCTCCGTCGCGAAAACCCTACCACGTTCGACGAAACCAGAGAAAACCTTCCAGAGCCGCCGCCATCGCGAAGCCAAGATCTGGGGGACAGGAGTCTCTGTTCCGGCACACCGCCGGGACGGGGAAGTGCCCCCGGAAGGCTTCTCCATCGACAACACCGCCATCTTCATCAACGCTGCTGTCTCCCATGAGGAGGGAGTAGTTCTCCATCGAGGCTCGGGGCTGTACCGGTAGCTATGTGGTTCATCTCTCTCATATGTGCTTCAATACAATAATCTCATGAGCTGCCTTACATGATTGAGATTCATATGATGATGCTTGTAATCTAGATGTCATTATGCTAGTCAAGTGGATTTTACTTATGTGATCTCCGGAGACTCCTTGTCCCACGTGTGTAAAGGTGACAAGTGTGTGCACCGTGTGGGTCTTTTAGGCTATATTTCACGTAATACTTATTCACCGAGTTATGATTTGAGTTGGATATCTCTATGAAATTGTGGTGTGTTAGTACCTCCTGTGAATGCTCAAAGTGACAGCGTGGGGTGTTCATTAGTACTTGGGAATGCATCTTTAAGGTTTGCCTACATGATGAATTAGTGTTCGTTATCTTGCCAGAGAGTAATTCAGAGTAGCATAGTGAAGTGCTTATTTATATCTCTTTATAATTGCAATGTGTTTTGTATCACAATTTATCTGTTTGCTACTCTAGTGATGTTATTAAAGTAGTTTATTCCTCCTGCACGGTGTAATGGTGACAGTGTGTGCATCGTGTAGTACTTGGCGTAGGCTATGATTGTGATCTCTTGTAGATTATGAAGTTAACTATTGCTATGATGGTATTGATGTGATCTATTCCTCCTTTCGTAGTGTGAAGGTGACAGTGTGCATGCTATGTTAGTACTTGGTTTGGTTATGTTGATCTGTTATGCACTCTAAGGTTATTTAAATATGAACATTGAATATTGTGGAGCTTGTTAACTCCGGCATTGAGGGTTCGTGTAATCCTACACGCTTAGTGGTGTTCATCATCCAACAAGAGGGTGTAGAGTCTAGCATCTATCTATTTATTCTGGTATGTGATCAATGTTGAGAGTGTCCACTAGTGAAAGTATGATCCCTAGGCCTTGTTCCTAAATATCGCTATCGCTGCTTGTTTACTCGTTTTACCGCATCTTTACTTCCCGCAATATTACTACCATCAATCGCACGCCAACAAGCACTTTTCTCGGCGCTCGTTACTACTGCTCATATTCATTCATACCACTTGTATTTCACTATCTCTTCGCCGAACTAGTGCACCTATTAGGTGTGTTGGGGACACAAGAGACTTCTTGCTTTGTGGTTGCAGTGGTTGCATGAGAGGGATATCTTTGACCTCTTCCTCCCTGAGTTCGATAAACCTTGGGTGATCCACTTAAGGGAAACTTGCTGCTGTTCTACAAACCTCTGCTCTTGGAGGCCCAACACTGTCTACATGAATAGAAGCACCCGTAGACATCAAGCTATTTTCTGGCGTCGTTGCCGGGGAGGAAAGGTAAAAGGCACTCATACTCCGGTCCCAGGTAACTAAGTACTTTTCTGTTGCCGTTGTGTGTGTGCTCGAAGCTATTTCCTTTAGATCCTGCAATTGCATCTTTTTGTTTCTTGTTTACACTAGTTAGGCATAATGGACAACAATGAGCTTCTTATTCTATTTCCTGATTTAAGACATGGATGGTTTGATGCGAAAATTAAAAAACCTATGGAACATATTAGTATGAACGCTTTGAACACCATTGTTGCTAATGATATGGAAAATTCTAAGCTTGGGGAAGCTGGCTTTGATGAGCATGATATTTTTAGTCCCCCAAGCATTGAGGAGAAAATTTACTTTGATGATAATTTGCCTCCTATTTATGATGATTATAATGATATTGGTCTTTTAGTACCGCCTGTTATGGAGGATAAATTTGATTATGATTACAATATGCCTCCTATATTTGATAATGAGAATAATAATGATAGCTACTTTGTTGAATTTGCTCAAACTACAACTAATAAAATTGATTATGCTTATGTGGAGAGTAATGATACTTTTATGCATGTGAATAAGAATGCTTTATGTGATACTTATATTGTTGAGTTTGTTCATGATGCCTCTGAAAATTATCATGAGAGAGGAAAATATGGTTGTAGAAATTTTCATGTTACTAAAACACCTCTCTATATGCTGAAATTTTTGAAGTTACACTGGTTTTATCTTTCTATGCTTGTTACTTTGCTCTTCATGAACTTGTTTATTTACAAGATTCCTATGCATAGGAAGCATGTTAGGCTTAAATTTGTTTTGAATTTGCTTCTTGATGCTCTCTTTTGCTTCAACTACTATTTCTTGCGAGTGCATCATTAAAACTGCTGAGCCCATCTTAATGGCTATAAAGAAAGAACTTCTTGGGAGATAACCCATGTGTTTTTTTTACTACAGTACTTTGTTTTATATTTGAGTCTTGGAAGTTGTTACTACTGTAGCAACCTCTCCTTATCTTTACTTTATTGCATTGTTGTGCCAAGTAAAGTCTTTGATAGCAAGGTTCATACTAGATTTGGATTACTGCGCAGAAACATATTTCTTGCTGTCACGAATCTGGGCCTAATTCTCTGTAGGTAACTCAGAAAATTATGCCAATTTACGTGAGTGATCCTCAGATATGTACGCAACTTTCATTCAATTTGGACATTTTCATCTGAGCAAGTCTGTTTCCACTTTAAAATTCGTCTTTACGGACTGTTCTGTTTTGACAGATTCTGCCTTTTATTTCGCATTGCCTCTTTTGCTGTGTTGGGTGGATTTCTTTGTTCCATTAACTTCCAGTAGCTTTGTGCAATGTCCAGAAGTGTTAAGAATGATTGTGTCACCTCTGAACATGTGAATTTTTGATTATGCACTAACCCTCTAATGAGTTTGTTTCGAGTTTGGTGTGGAGGAAGTTTTCAAGGGTCAAGAGAGGAGGATGATATACTACGACCAAGAAGAGTGAAAAGTCTAAGCTTGGGGATGCCCCCGTGGTTCATCACTGCATATTTCAAGAAGACTCAAGCATCTAAGCTTGGGGATGCCCAAGGCATCCCCTTCTTCATCGACAAATTTATCAGGTTCCTCCCTTGAAACTATATTTTTATTCGGTCACATCTTATGTACTTTACTTGGAGCGTCTGTTTGCTTTTGTTTGTGTTTTTGTTTGAATAAATCCTTGTGTGGGAGAGAGACATGCTCCGCTGGTTCGTATGAACACATGTGTTCTTAGTTCTATCTTAATGTTCATGGCGAAGGTTAAAACTGCTTCGTTAATTGTTATATGGTTGGAAACGGGAAATGCTACATATAGTAATTGATAAAATATCTTGGATAATTTGATACTTGGCAATTGTTGTGCTCATGTTTAAGCTCTTGCATCATATACTTTGCACCTATTAATGAAGAAATACATAGAGCTTGCTAAAATTTGGTTTGCATAATTGGTCTCTCTAAGGTCTAGATAATTTCTAGTAAAGAGTTTGAACAACAAGGAAGACGGTGTAGAGTCTTATAATGTTTACAATATGTCTTTTATGTGAGTTTTGCTGCACCGGTTCATCCTTGTGTTTGTTTCAAATAACTTTGCTAGCCTAAACCTTGTATCGAGAGGGAATACTTCTCATGCATCCAAAATCCTTGAGCCAACCACTATGCCATTTGTGTCCACCATACCTACCTACTACATGGTATTTCTCCACCATTCTAAAGTAAATTGCTTGAGTGCTACCTTTAAATAATTCAAAATTTATCACCTCTGATTTGTGTCAATGTTTTATAGCTCATGAGGAAGTATGTGGTGTTTATCTTTCATTCTTGTTGGGCAACTTTCACCAATGGACTAGTGGCTTCATCCGCTTATCCAATAATTTTGCAAAAAGAGCTGGCAATGGGATTCCCAGTCCCAAATTAATTAACCTAAATAGACACTCCTCCATGGTATGTGATTGTTGGACGGCACCCGAAGGATTCGGTTAGCCATGGCTTGAGAAAGCAAAGGTGGGGAGGAGTGTCATCATAATAAAACTAAAATAAAAAGGCACTCCTTCATGGTATGAGATTGTTGGCAGGCACCGGAGGATTCGGTTAGCCATGGTTTGTGAAAGAAAGGTTGGAAGGAGTGCCACCCAAAAATAAAAATAATTCATGGGAGCCGCTCTTTGAAGGTTTGTCTGGCAAGGGGGTTAGAGTGCCCACTACCATTCGTTGACAACAACAAACACCTCTCAAAACTTTACTTTTATGCTCTCTTTATGTTTTCAAAACCAAAGCTCTAGCACAAATATAGCAATCGATGCTTTCCTCTTTGAAGGACCTTTCTTTTACTTTTATGTTGAGTCAGTTCACCTATCTCTCTCCACCTCAAGAAGCAAACACTTGTGTGAACTGTGCATTGATTCCTACATACTTGCATATTGCACTTGTTATATTACTTTACATTGACAATATCCATGAGATATACATGTTATAAGTTGAAAGCAACCACTGAAACTTAATCTTCCTTTGTGTTGCTTCAATACCTTTACTTTGATTTATTGCTTTATGAGTTAACTCTTATGCAAGACTTATTGATGCTTGTCTTGGAGTACTATTCATGAAAAGTCTTTGCTTTATGATTCATTTGTTTACTCCTGTCATTACCATTGTTTTGATCGCTGCATTCATTACATATGCTTACAATAGTATGATCAAGGTTATGATGGCATGTCACTCCGAAATTATCTTTGTTATCGTTTACTCGCTCGGGACGAGCGAGAACTAAGCTTGGGGATGCTGATACGTCTCCGACGTATCGATAATTTCTTATGTTCCATGCCACATTATTGATGATATCTACATGTTTTATGCATACTTTATGTCATATTTATGCATTTTCCGGAACTAACCTATTGACGAGATGCCGAAGTGCCGGTTCTCGTTTTCTGCTGTTTTTGGTTTCAGAAATCCTAGTAAGGAAATATTCTCGGAATTGGACGAAATCAACGCCCATGGTCCTATTTTCACACGAAGCTTCCAGAAGACCGGAGGAGATACGAAGTGGGGCCACGAGGTGGCGCCACACTAAGGCGGCGCGGCCAGGCTAGGGCCCGCGCCGCCCTGTTGTGTGGGTCCCTCGTGACTCCACCGACCTTGCCCTTCCGCCTACTTAAAGCCTCCGTCGCGAAAACCCTACCACGTTCGACGAAACCAGAGAAAACCTTCCAGAGCCGCCGCCATCGCGAAGCCAAGATCTGGGGGACAGGAGTCTCTGTTCCGGCACGCCGCCGGGATGGGGAAGTGCCCCCGGAAGGCTTCTCCATCGACACCACCGCCATCTTCATCAACGCTACTGTCTCCCATGAGGAGGGAGTAGTTCTCCATCGAGGCTCGGGGCTGTACCGGTAGCTATGTGGTTCATCTCTCTCCTATGTGCTTCAATACAATAATCTCATGAGCTGCCTTACATGATTGAGATTCATATGATGATGCTTGTAATCTAGATGTCATTATGCTAGTCAAGTGGATTTTACTTATGTGATCTCCGGAGACTCCTTGTCCCACGTGTGTAAAGGTGACGAGTGTGTGCACCGTGTGGGTCTCTTAGGCTATATTTCACGGAATACTTATTCACCGAGTTATGATTTGAGTTGGATGTCTCTATGAAATTGTGGTGTGTTAGTACCTCCTGTGAATGCTCAAAGTGACGAGTGTGGGGTGTTCATTAGTACTTGGGAATGCATCTTTAAGGTTTGCCTACATGATGAATTAGTGTTCGTTATCTTGCCGTAGAGTAATTCAGAGTAGCATAGTGAAGTGCTTATTTATATCTCTTTATGATTGCAATGTGTTTTGTATCACAATTTATCCGTGTGCTACTCTAGTGATGTTATTAAAGTAGTTTATTCCTCCCGCACGGTGTAATGGTGACAGTGTGTGCATCGTGTAGTACTTGGCGTAGGCTATGATTGTGATCTCTTGTAGATTATGAAGTTAACTATTGCTATGATGGTATTGATGTGATCTATTCCTCCTTTCGTAGTGTGAAGGTGACAGTGTGCATGCTATGTTAGTACTTGGTTTGGTTATGTTGATCTGTTATGCACTCTAAGGTTATTTAAATATGAACATTGAATATTGTGGAGCTTGTTAACTCCGGCATTGAGGGTTCGTGTAATCCTACACGGTTAGTGGTGTTCATCATCCAACAAGAGGGTGTAGAGTCTAGCATCTATCTATTTATTCTGTTATGTGATCAATGTTGAGAGTGTCCACTAGTGAAAGTATGATCCCTAGGCCTTGTTCCTAAATATCGCTATCGCTGCTTGTTTACTGTTTTACTGCATCTTTACTTCCTGCAATATTACTACCATCAACTGCACGTCAGCAAGCACTTTTCTGGCGCCGTTACTACTGCTCATATTCATTCATACCACTTGTATTTCACTATCTCTTCGCCGAACTAGTGCACCTATTAGGTGTGTTGGAGACACAAGAGACTTCTTGCTTTGTGGTTGCAGGGTTGCATGAGAAGGATATCTTTGACCTCTTCCTCCCTGAGTTTGATAAACCTTGGGTGATCCACTTAAGGGAAACTTGCTGTTGTTCTACAAACCTCTGCTCTTGGAGGCCCAACACTGTCTACAAGAATAGAAGCACCCGTAGACATCATTCCCCTTGCGACACGTGGCGAGTAGGGAGACCACTTCCCAGGAATTTTCTGGCACCACAACGCGCCACTTGTCGCGTGCGGAGCGAGTTGTCTTCCCTTCACGAAGGTCGGCCTTTTTTTAACGATTTCGGTCCTAGAGTCCACCTAGAACTAACTTAATTTTCGGTCAATCTAGAACTAGCAAAAGAGATTTAATATTGTGCAAGACTCTTTTCTTATTACTATTAGCCCTTTCCTTTTTATTGATATATATGATTTCATGCTTACTCTATTAAACCTAAGGGCTTTACTGAACCACAGATAATCTCTTCTCTATCTCTATCTCTACTATATAAAAAGGAAGAACTGGTCCTGTTTCCTCCGGTCGAAGGTTTCGTCCTACATATTTTCATTTGACTATTTTACCCTCCCACCGAATTATATACTTCCTTTGTTTTCATACTCATAAGGCATAAAGAATCTGCGGCGATTAAGGAGTGTCCGCAGCGAAAATTCTTAATTTCCTCCCTTATCCCTACATGCACGCGTTGACTGCCATCTCCTTAATTCTCTGCTTAATTTCCTTTCCTTATTTCTCTGTCGATTAGTTGGCAGGTCTCCTCCTTCCCCTGCAAGCACGTTTATTGCCCCTCTCTATCTCTGATCATGCTCTCTCTCTCTCCCATTCGCCCAACAACACCATGCACGCGCACGCCATCCCCCTACCCACTATCTCCACGCCGAAGTGGAAGACTCGCTCACTCGCCGCCCGCCGTCCGCAGCAGCATGCAGACCGCCATGCTCACCACTAACTCATGCCGGTCATCTTGCTCTTCCAGCAAGTGAACGCCATGAACGGCGCAGCAGCAAGAAGGCCGCCTTGCCCACTACCTCTCATGGCGCCAGCGTCGTTGCTCAGAGCACAGAGGCCTCCTCCCGCGCCATCGTCCTCCGTTCCGATGGCTGACGGTAGAGATGGGAAACGCACAGACAAGGAGATGAACGGGGAAGAAGATGGATTCATGCGACATCTTTTTCTTAATCCGGACAGCGCGCG
This sequence comes from Lolium rigidum, assembly GCF_022539505.1. Lineage (NCBI taxonomy): Eukaryota > Viridiplantae > Streptophyta > Magnoliopsida > Poales > Poaceae > Lolium > Lolium rigidum. The sequence goes on along the minus strand of NC_061513.1, from coordinate 249,560,085 downwards.
GTGCAGTAATATCGCTTCTCGGAATTCGAACGAGTAGCGGTGCCGCTTGGTTTAACTGCTAAAGAGTTTCGAGGAGTCCAGAACAAGGGTGGAGGGCCAGTTTCGGTAGGTTACGATACTTTCTTCACTGGCCTTGCTTGCGTCTTATTCTTACTCCTTTCGATCCTTTTTATATGTAATTGATTCAAATTTAGTACTCCCTCCGAACCAGATTAACCGGCGCCCTTGCCAAAACATGCAGTTTCTTTTTCCCTGGCTGATTTAGGCGCATAGCATTCACTGTCGTTTAATTAGCGCGTCCATTCCTTTCGGCTTCTGTGCGCCTCGCGTAGGTGTGACTAGGACAAAACCCGTTCGTTGCTACGGCGTCACAATAAGAGCCACGATAATTCAAATGAACAATCCATCCGTACGTCAATCAATTCCAAACGACTTGGAGTTGTATCTCGTCCATAGGGCATACGTAACTTCTAAGTGGACAACATCCGGGGGCAAACTCTCCGCTTATTTTCTTGCACTGAAAAGCAAATTCCCCATGTTCGGCGACAACGTACAGTGGCCGACGATCACCGTTGAAGACCTTACATGGCTGTGTGTGACAATATCATCCTTGAAGATAGGCCGATGAGTGCCAGAGCTGGGCACTCGAGAGTTTGTGATTAATAGAGGCAGTGTAGGCTGTCACCAGTTAGCATGCAATATTTTCTCTGATTTGTGTAGCTTAACTGCCAATCTTAGGCGAATTATAACTCCACCGGGATTAATAGGGTCACCACTTTAATTTTTGAAAATTGTCTCCAAAGGAACTTCACCGAGAAGAGTGAAGAGACTACATGCATTTTTACATGGTCCTGAGTTCTTTAACTGAAAATACCGTTGCTAACAAATCACAATATATGTTTTATTATGTAAAGTTATTTGACTGTCCTACAATTTTACCGTTAATCTGATATTTAAGACTAATGGTAATATACTTAGTCAATATATGGACTACAACATCAAAATGGATCTTGGATCCACACTATTCAGGTTAATATACCACCACAATAGTGAAGATAATGAGAAATCAGTACAGTACATACCGAGAGGTTTGCAGTTTTCTAACAGTTGAACGTAACTCTTAACAGTTCGCCTTTTTTTCACAGGTGCGGTCTTTCAGCTGCATCTCTCTTTGTGCCGCTAGGCGTTGCAGAGGCTCCGCATCAGTAGGGCGTACAACACAGTTTTCATCTACACGCCCCGGCACACTATCTCGTTCTTGATCCGCCTCGCTGCAATGCATGTTGAAGGTGACCACCAGTAGGACTCCACCGACTGCCAGCTCTGATCCATGGCGTCCGGCCTTGCTGCAGAAATAGCTTCTTGGGAATCACATGTGCAGAAATAGACTCTCAAATCTGTAGATGAAATAATCAGACAATCAGGCTCCAATGTTCCATCATACTAAGTATATACAAGTACATCCACTAATTAATTCTCGCTACACATAACCATTGGTCCGCTCCTTCTCCCATGTGCAATAATGTGATTGAATCATCATCCCAAAATAGTTAAGTATGTTAACCTTCGTATCATGCAGGTCGTGTGATTTGATGAATGAGCACTTGTGAATATAACTGGAAGCCAGTCTCAAGAAAGATCAATCCAGGTCCGTTGCTTTGCCCTGACTTGGGAAACATCCCTGTACTCGGCCAGTTGAGTAGTAATTATGGTGATCTCAAGTGCATAATCATCTGCAGCAGGTGCTCCATCGAGAAGAGAGGACCTGGAGGCTGGAGCTGCTGAAGGCACCATGCCGCGTTGTGTGCGCGCGGCGCCGCCGCACTGCTGCAGTAACCACGCGACTGCAGGGGAAGCTTAGGCTGCTTCCTCTCTTCTTGAGGGAGCAGCTGCTGCAGGGGACCATTGGGACAGCGGAAGTCCCAGGCTGCGCGGGTCTTGGGCGGCAGCAGCGGGAGACGGAGAACGCGCTTCACGCATCTGCCTGAAGAGCGAGACGACGTGGAATCCGCGAGCCTGAGGGTCTTCTCCTGGCGGCCTCCTCAAGGCGTGTATTGGTCGCTGGACAGCGGCGAGATCCGCGCGGAGTGTGAAGGCCTCGTCTGGGACGACGCGGTGAGGGCAGCCACGGCGAGGACGGTCGGCCGGAGATCTGGGGTGGGAGCGGCAACACCGGAGATCTGGGGTGGGGGCGGCAACACCGGAGATCTGAGGTGGTGGCGCCGCTCGCGGGAGATCGAGGGATGGAGGCCGGTTGGGAACGAATCCAATCGCTGAGTTTTGTTAGGGTCGAGTGGGAAGAAAAAAAGTAGAAACCAACTGGTACGATGGCAATTCTTAGTAGTATGTGATTTGGTGGGAGGGCAAAACGGTCTAAATAAAAGTTGGACGAAAATTTTGGCAGAAACCTTACCTCCTTTATTATTATGTATAGATTTGCATGCAAGTGTGATTTGATCTTTGCATGTGCAAGTGGGAACGGAAGATGGTGTGAACGCGCAGCTGCATAGGACGGAAGTGCATGCAAAACTACTGAAAGGTGGGGCCTGTGCATGATCCTTAGCATTCGGTAATTACTTCCTCATCGCTCCACGCGATAAAACCGTTTCTCTTCTCGTTTTTCACAGCCAACCAGAAAACACTTTGGTCCCAGAGATTTCTCAAGTGCGCCGGTTAATCTGATCCGGAGGTAGTAGTATAAAGTTGTACTAAATCCGAGTCAATTAAAAGAGATAGGAGAGAGTACACCCTAAGCTTCGAAACGGAGGGAGTAGTACGCACACATGCCTTCCTTTATATCTCCACCGCCACCGCCGAATCAATCTGGTTAGGAGAAAAGACCGCGCTCACAGGAATTTTGGTTTCAAGCGCGTAGGACTTAGTACGAGCTAATCTCGGTCTCCTTAGTTCTCCGTGAAGTTCTCAGATCGAATTGTGTGATGTACTGTTGTAGATAAAAGTATATATATTTTAGTGCAGTGCCATGTATTTGTATGACACAAGTGTACTTGCATGTCGTCAATTTTATTAGTGTTCTAAACTTATCTTTATAGTCCAGTTCCTGTGTTGATTGTTCCTAAAATTCTCGGAAGAGTATTTTGTAAGGTCCTTTCTTTGCAATGAAATATTTATTCATACATCACATGTTACCTTATTGGAAATGCTTATTTGATGATATCGCCGCATTTTTTCATTTCGATTTTTTTTGTCACGTTATGAAGCTACATTTTTTCCTTTGATGATTCCCTTTGGCTTCTCTTTAGAGAGCAAGACAATTGTTATTGGTAGGTTATTAAAGGTTTTCATGATGGAGGAAGTCGGCTGCGGAGAAACTGGTGGAGAATGTCGTCCTCGGTAACATCCAATCTGCCTCCCCTTGGGGCTGTATTCGCTTCTATTTTTAAGATACTATTTTTGTGCAATAAGATAGGATCTTTGTTTTTTTTTCATTATTCACCACTTCTGCGTGTCGTTTGCAATTGGGCTTTAGCATTTCTCAAGTGTCTTAAAGAATGATTTAGTTGATAAACTGATTTCAAGGTTGACCAAAAATTGCTAAACTGCTATGTAAGTTAACATATATGCAACCAGAGTCGATAAAGTGTAGTGCAAGATAGGCACAAATGAGAAAAGATTCACATCACCCGTTGTTCTTTAGGTAAATGCTTCTTCTTTGTGACCACTGTTGGTTTCATGGCCAAGAGTGTTCCGAAGAATGGAAATTAATAACTTTATTTGTTGCTTTTGACACCTGCAGGGACGGGGTCTATTCGGTGTTGGAGATGGCACACGTGCAGAGTTGTCTTGTGCCGCTCTCTCTGCAAGGTGGTGCATGTGCTTATTTCTTGAATGTGGTATGCATGTTCTTGAGGTAAAAATATGATGCATCTAACTACTTGAGGAGGAACTTTATACCTCTTTTCCATTGTAAGGGTCACGTTATGAAGCTATGTTTTTTCCTTTGGCATCTCTTTAAGTATGAGTGGTTTCTTTACATGATTACGAGAGCAAGACAATTGTTCTTGGTAGGTTATTAAAGGTTTGCAGGATGGAGGAAGTTGGCTGCAGAGAGATGGTGGAGAATGTCGTCGTTGGTAACATCCAACCTGCCTCCCCTTGGGGATGTAGTCGATTCTTATTTAGATGCTATTTTGGGGCAATAAGATAGGATCTTTGATTTTTTTTTTCATTATTCACCACTTCTCCATATGGTTTGCAATTGGGCTTTAGTATTTCTCATATGTCTTGAAGAATGATTTAGATGATATACCGCTTTTTAGGTTGACCAAAATTTGCTAAACTGCTATGTAAGTTAACATATATGCAATTAGAATCGATAAAGTGGAGTGCAAGATAGGCACAAATCAGAAAAGATTCACATCACCCATTGCTCTTCGTGTAAATGCTTCTTCTTTCTGACCACTCTTGGTTTCATGGCCAAGAGTGTTCCTAAGAGGGAAATTAATAACTTTATTTGTTGCTTTCGACACCTGCGGGGACGGCGGCCCATTCGGGGTTGGAGATGGCACATGAAGCAGAGTTGCCTTGTGCCACTCTCTCTACAAGGTGATGCATGTGCTTATTTCTTGGATGTGGTATGTATGTTCTTGAGGTAAAAATACAACGCATATAACTGCTAAAGGAGGAACTTCATACCTCTTTCCATTGTAATTAAGCTCTTCGATATGAGGATGATCTTCGTCTCTCTGGAGATATTATAATTTGCAGCTTCCTGGACAACCCAACGCCTCGCAAGGTCCAGATCTTCCTATCCCTGCCGGTTCGGGTGGCGGCGGTCGCATTGCCAGTCGTGACAACTCGAACCCCTCATGACTGGCGATGAGATGCAGGCAGTGCTGTGAACAATGCGACATCATTGTACCCAAGCTTCATCGCCCAGAAGAATAAGTACTTGGAAGCCAACGCCATCCTGTACCTGCTGAAATCCATGGCCATGTCATGTATGTCATCACAACAGTGCTGACCTTTTGCGAGTAACTTCTGAGCTCCTCATCTCTGCTAGCAAATTGCACCATCTACCTGCTGAAACCCAGTACAAGCATTACATAACTTGCAAGAATTGACATGATCGTCTGTTATGATTTTAGATCATCACATAATGTTATTTGTTAGAAATTTTGCATTGTGTAAAATATTACTTTTTGCAACTCATAGTTTATTAGATGTGATTGTCATGGAGCGGCATGTTACAGCTTCAGCCTGAAGTGTCCAAGTTCTATAAACTAGAATCTGAAAACTGCTAGACAATGCTCTAAAAAATGGAGAAGTCTTACCTTAGAATATGTACCAAACTTGTCTAATATGGATGGTCAGTTGTTCACTCTTGTGAACCTATAGATTTTCAACAATAGTTGTGATGTACCATGGATTGATATTCCTCAATTAACGGGATGTCATTTATTGATATAGAAAATGGTCTAAATTCAAGCATCAATTTAAAAACTTATGATGACTCGCTGATCCCATTTATTTGTGTTGATTTCTTTGTCAAGTAATGTAGATTTAGAACAGAGATATTGCTTCAGAACCTGCATGCTGACATGAATTTTTTATCAAAAGAAGAAAAAAAGTTCATCTCTATGCCAAAGTATGCAGGCACCGTGCATGAGGTGCCAGTTAGTTTCATTTGTGAGAGATGCGGTGTGATGTCTACGCACGCTTCTATTCCTGTAGACAGTGTTGGGCCTCCAAGAGCAGAGGTTTGTAGAACAGCAGCAAGTTCCCCTTAAGTGAATCACCCAAGGTTTATCGAACTCAGGGAGGTAGAGGTCAGAGATATCCCTCTCAAGCAACCCTGCAATTATGATACAAGAAGTCTCTTGTGTCCCCAACACACCTAATACACTTGTCAGATGTATAGGTGCACTAGTTCGGCGAAGAGATAGTGAGATACAAGTGATATGGATGAATATGAGTGGTAATAACAATCTGAAATAAATATGGCAGCAAGTAAACATGTAGCAGAACTTGTTGGAAACGGTGTTTCAATGCTTAGAAACAAGGCCTAGGGATCATACTTTCACTAGTGGACACTCTCAACATTGCAATCATAATTGAATATAAATATAAGCACTTCATCATACTACTCTCTTATTGGATAGAGAACTCAAATTCATTGGGCAAGTGTGCAAAAGCACACCTCAAAGGCGTATTCTCAAGTACTAATAAACACCCCACACCGTCACCGTGAGCATTCATAGGAGGTACTAACACACCACAATTCATAAGGGAGTTACACACGGCGCACACACTGTCACCATTACACCAAGGTCACAGTAACCCCAAAGTTCACATAATTAAGCACTTGAATAGCATATGACATCTAGATTACAAGCTCATCATATGGATCTCAATCATGTAAGGCAACTCATGAGATCATTGTATTGAAATACATGGGAGAGAGAGATGAACCACATAGCTACCGGTAGAGCCCTCAGCCTCGGGGGAGAACTACTCCCTCCTCATCATGGGAGACAGCGATGGCGATGAAGATGGCGGTGGTGTCGATGGAGATGACTCCGAGGGCAATTCCCCGTCCCGGTAGGGTGCCAGAACAGAGACTTCTGTCCCCCGAAACGGAGTTTCGTGATGGCGGTGGCGTCCCTGGAGTCTTTCTGGAGTTTCGTCAATTGGTATCGAGGTTTTAGGTCGCGAGGGGTCTTATAGGCGAAGAGGCGGCGCAAGGGGGCGCCTGGGGGTCCCACCCCATAGGGCGGCGCGCCCCCCTTCCAGGTCGCGCCGGCCTATGGTCTGGGGACCCCAGGCCTCCCCTCCGACTCTCCTTCGGTGTCCTGGTCCGTCTCGGTGAATTATGATGTTGGGTCTTCGTTTCGTCGAATTCCGAGAATATTGCCCGAACAGCCTTTCTGGAACCAAAAACAACAGAAAATAGGAACTGGCACTTCGGCATCTTGTTAATAGGTTAGTTCCGGAAAATGCATGAAATCATCATAAAGTGTGAGCAAAACATGTAGGTATTGTCATAAAACTAGCATGGAACATCAGAAATTATAGATACGTTGGAGACGTATCAAGCATCCCCAAGCTTAGTTCATGCTCGCCCTCGAGTAGGTAAACGATAAAAAGAATAATTTCTGAAGTGACATGCTACCAACATAATCTTGATCATACTATTGTAAAGTATATGAGATAAATGAAGTGACTCAAGGCAACGACCTATAGTTTGCTAACAAATAGATAACATATAGCAAAACTTTTCATGAATAGTACTTTCAAGACAAGCATCAAAAAGTCTTGCATAAGAGTTAACTCATAAAGCAATACATTCAAAGTAAAGGCATTGAAGCACACAAAGGATGATTAAGTTTCAGCAATTGCTTTCAACTTTCAACATGCATATCTCATGGATAATTGTCAGCACAAAGTAATATGATGAATGCAAATAAGTAAGTATGTAAGAGTCAATGCACAGTTGACACAAGTGTTTGCTTCTAAGATGGAAGGAAGTAGGTAAACTGACTCAACATAAGGTAAAAGAAAGGTCCTTCACAGAGGGAAGCAGGGATTAAATCATGTGCTAGAGCTTTTCAAGTTTTGAAATCATATAGAGAGCATAAAAGTAGAGTTTTGAGAGGTGTTTGTTGTTGTCAACGAATGGTAATGGGTACTCTAACAAACTTATCAACCAGACTTTCAAGAGCGGCTCCCATGAAGGACGTTATCTCTACCAGCAAGGTAGATCATCCCTCTTCTCTTTTGTTTACACATGTACTTTAGTTTCATTATTTATGGATGACACTCCTCCCAACCTTTTGCTTACACAAGCCATGGCTAACCGAATCCTCGGGTGCCTTCCAACATTCACATACCATGGAGGAGTGTCTATTTGCAAAATTAAGTTGCTTACTGATAGATCAGGGCAAAACACGTGAAGAGAATTATTAATGCAAGTTAATTAATTGGGGTTGGGAACCCCATTGCCAGCTCTTTTTGCAAAATTATTGGATAAGCGGATATGCCACTAGTCCATTGGTGAAAGTCTGTCCGAAGTAAATGACAAGATCGAAAGATAAAACACCACATACTTCCTCATGAGCTATAAAACATTGACACAAATAAGAGATAATAGCTTTTGAATTGTTTAAAGGTAGCACATGAAGTATTTACTTGCAATGGCAGGAAATACCACATAGTAGGTAGATATGGTGGACACAAATGGCATAGGTTTTGGAGGCACGAGAAGCATTCCCTCTCAGTACAAGGCTTTGGCTAGCAAGGTTGTTTGAAGCAAACACAAGTATGAACCGGTACAGCAAAACTTACATAAGAAGAAATTGCAAGCATTATAAAACTCTACACTGTCTTCCTTGTTGCTCAAACACTTTTACCAGAAAATATCTAGACCTTAGAGGGACCAATCATGCAAACCAAATTTCAACAAGCTCTACGGTAGTTCTCCACTAATAGGTTTAAACTACATGTTGCAAGAGCTTAATCATGATCTACTTGAGAGCTCAAAACAATTGACAAGTATCAAATTATTCAAGACAATATGAAGCATTTTCTGTTTCCAACCAAATATCGATAAATGCAGCAGTTTTCAACTCCACCATGAACATTAAAATAAAGCTAAGAACACATGTGTTCATATGCAACAGCGGAGCGTGCCTATCTCTCATACAAAGAATGCTAGGATCCGATTTTATTCAAACAAAAACAAAAATAAAAACAAACAGACGCTCCAAGTAAAGCACATAAGATGTGACTGAATAAAAATATAGTTTCACTAGAGGTGACCTGATAAGTTGTCGATGAAGAAGGGGATGCCTTGGGCATCCCCAAGCTTAGATGCTTGAGTCTTCTTGAAATATGTAGGGATGAACCACGGGGGCATCCCCAAGCTTAGACTTTTCACTCTTCTTGATCATATTGTATCATCCTCCTATTTTGACCCTTGAAAACTTCCTCCACACCAAACTCGAAACAAACTCATTAGAGGGTTAGTGCATAATTAAAAATTCACATGTTCAGAGGTAACACAATCATTCTTAACACTTCTGGACATTGCACAAAGCTACTGAAAGTTAATGGAATAAAGAAATCCATCAAACATAGCAAAACAGGCAATGCGAAATAAAAGGCAGAATCTGTCAAAACAGAACAGTCCGTAAAGACGAATTTTTCTGGGGCTCTTAACTTGCTCAGATGAAAAAGCTCAAATTGAATGAAAGTTGCGTACATATCTGAGGATCACGCACGTAAATTGGCAGATTTTTCTGAGTTACCTACAGACGGGGCTGCTCAATTTCGTGACAGTAAGAAATCTGTTTCTGCGCAGTAATCCAAATCTAGTATCAACCCTACTATCAAAGACTTTACTTGGCACAATAATGCAATAAAATAAAGATAAGGAGAGGTTGCTACAGTAGTAACAACTTCCAAGACACAACAAAATAGTAGCAAAATAAAAACATGGGTTATCTCCCAAGAAGTGTTTTTTTTATAGCCATTAAGATGGGCTCAGTGATTTTAATGATGCTCACGCAAGAAATAAGAGTTGAAGTAAAAGAGAGCATCAAGAAGCAAATTCAAAACACATTTAAGTCTAACCCACTTCCTATGCATAAGAATCTTGTACACAAATAAATTCATAAAGAACAAAGTGACAAGCATAGGAAGATAAAACACGAGTAACTTCAAAATTCTCAACATAAAGAGGGGAAACTTAATATTTTTAAAATGCATATAACCATGTTTCCCTCTCTCATAATAACTTTCAGTAAAATCATTGATGAAATCCACAATATATCCATCACTTAAAACATTCTTATCATGGTTCATGTGCATAAAAGTATTATTATTTTTGGCATAAGAAAAACTCTTCTCATTAATACTAATTGGAGCAGGATCATTATCAAGAATTTGAACACGGTAAACAAGTTGCATACTAAGGGAATGGTTTTTGGCAATCCCATCATAACTATGACAAGTTTCATAAGGATAATTATAACATGTGTCATATCCATCTCTATAACGATTATCTAAACCAGAATATATAATATCATCATTCTCACTAAAAGTAAAGGTATCAAATATAGGATCTTCAAGCACAACATCCCCAAGCTTAGAGCTTTCAATATCAACGTTTGAGGGAACATGAATAGTGCTAACATCATTACTTTCATAATCAGTACCAAAGATATTTCCAATATCAAAGGTAGTGTGCTCTTCCAAATCATGATCACTAATATGGGTAAAGGGCATAGGAAGATCATTATACTCAGATTCATTATCATAATAATCATTAGGAGCAACATACTTGCGGTTACCTATCGTTATCTCATACACGCGGGGATATGCCGTTACCTCTTTCTTTTTATTCCCCTTCTTCTTCTTCTTCTTCTTCGTTTCCTTCTTCTTCTTCTTCTTTTCCTTCTCCTCGTTCCCTTCTTTAGGAGGAAGAGGCTTGAAGGGAGGCTTTTCCACAGAACCTGATTTAATTCCAGAAACAATAGAAGAAACTTGGGAGGATTCCTCCTTTTCATTAATAAGTTTAAAACACACAGCGGTCCTATCATATTTTGGCAAAGTGTCAGCTTCTAAGATATTCTGTATGTAAGTATTTGTATGGCAATTATTAATGCAATAAGAAAGACACCCATGCGGGACATCATCAATATCAAGATCACTCATATGTAACAAAGAGATTTTTCTTGATAACTCTTCACACCCCAAAAATAAAGTAAGTTCATCATGCTGATTAGGAAGGATTTCATCATCACAATACAAATTTGCAGCACTCATGGGGTTCGAATTATCATTGGAGGAGCATTGAAAATTAAAATGACCCACTCTATGGCAAAGTTCACAAATAAAAGGATAGAGGGCACAAACTTTTTTACCAAGATCATATAGAGCCCTAAACCACTTTCTAGTTTTTTCATTCCTATGATGGATACAATATTCATCTTCGATTTGATTAATTCCACAAGGTCTATGCATTCCACAAAAATTAACATGCTTATAAGAAATAGTATTTTCAGAAGTTTGGGCATGTTTATTGCAATCATTGATAACAGTTTGATCCTTCATGCAAGCATCTTTAAAAGGTTCATGATACTTATCAAAATTCTTCCTAGGCAATTCAAAATGAGAGGCAAAAGCTTTATAAAGATTTGCAACAACTTGAGAGTCAAGACCATAAGTAGCACTCATATTTCGAATTTTATCGGTATCCATAAAAGTTTCAATGCATTCATAATCATAATTTATACTGACTCTCTACCTTTGTCGTTCTCCCAATCTTCGGCGTTCTCCTCAATCCGATCAAGAAGGTCCCTTTTAAAATCTTCTTTGTTGCGCGTGAATGATCCAGTAACAAGTAGTATCCAGCAAGGTTTTATCTTGAAAAGAAAGTCTTGCATAGAAATTATCAATGATGATATTACCAGGAAGCTCATGAATGGGGCATTTGAGCATTAAAGACTTCAACCTTCCCCATGCTTGGGCAATACTCTCTCCATCATGCCAGAAATTGTATATGCGGTTTCGGTCTTTGTGAATTTCACTTGGAGGATAGAATTTAGAATAAAATAGAGGCACAATATCCTTCCAATCAAGAGAATGCCCATCCTTCAGCAGTTTATACCAATGCGCCGCTTTACCAGACAACGACATAGAGAATAATTTCTTCCTAACTTCATCCATAGAAATACCTGCACACTTGAATAACCCGCATAATTCATGTAGAAACAGTAAATGATCTCCAGGATGAACAGTTCCATCCCCTTCATAGCGGTTATCCATAACAAGTTCAATAATTTTCATGGGTATCTTGAAAGGAAAACTTTCAGTAGGTAGATTTAAAATATCACAAGCATTATTAGAATTATCGCATATGGGAGATAAAGCATTATCAGAGCAAATTTTCTCCCCTAAAGATGGGAAGCTAAAAAGATCACAAAAACTAGCTTCCCCAAGCTTAGACTTCTCCATAGCATTAGCAGTAATTGCGTTCATACTAATAACATTGCTACTAGCATGCAAATAAGGTTCCATAGGTTTTTAAATTTTCGCATCACATAATTCATGTCTTATTTCAGGAAATAGATTAAAAAGCTCACTGTTGTTTTCCATTATGCCTAACTAGTGAAAAATAAAAACAAGAAACAAAAAGATGCAATTGCAGGATCTAAAGGAAATAGCTTCGAGCACTCACACACCGGCAACAAGTGCTAGGAAATAGCTTAGTAGTCGGAGGATGTGAATACCTTTTACCTTACCTCCCCGGCAACGGCGCCGGAAAATAGCTTGATGTCTACGCACGCTTCTATTCCTGTAGACAGTGTTGGGCCTCCAAGAGCAGAGGTTTGTAGAACAGAGCAAGTTTCCCTTAAGTGAATCACCCAAGGTTTATCGAACTCAGGGAGGTAGAGGTCAGAGATATCCCTCTCAAGCAACCCTGCAATTACGATACAAGAAGTCTCTTGTGTCCCCAACACACCTAATACACTTGTCAGATGTATAGGTGCACTAGTTCGGTGAAGAGATAGTGAGATACAAGTGATATGGATGAATATGAGTGGTAATAACAATCTGAAATAAATATGGCAGCAAGTAAACATGTAGCAGAACTTGTTGGAAACGGTGTTTCAATGCTTAGAAACAAGGCCTAGGGATCATACTTTCACTAGTGGACACTCTCAACATTGCAATCATAATTGAATATAAATATAAGCACTTCATCATACTACTCTCTTATTGGATAGAGAACTCAAATTCATTGGGCAAGTGTGCAAAAGCACACCTCAAAGGCGTATTCTCAAGTACTAATAAACACCCCACACCGTCACCGTGAGCATTCATAGGAGGTACTAACACACCACAATTCATAAGGGAGTTACACACGGCGCACACACTGTCACCATTACACCGAGGTCACAGTAACCCCAAAGTTCACATAATTAAGCACTTGAATAGCATATGACATCTAGATTACAAGCTCATCATATGGATCTCAATCATGTAAGGCAGCTCATGAGATCATTGTATTGAAATACATGGGAGAGAGAGATGAACCACATAGCTACCGGTAGAGCCCTCAGCCTCGGGGGAGAACTACTCCCTCCTCATCATGGGAGACAGCAATGGCGATGAAGATGGCGGTGGTGTCGATGGAGATGACTCCGGGGGCAATTCCCCGTCCCGGCAGGGTGCCGGAACAGAGACTTCTGTCCCCCGAAACGGAGTTTCGTGATGGCGGCGGCGTCCCTGGAGTCTTTCTGGAGTTTCGTCAATTGGTATCGAGGTTTTAGGTCGCGAGGGGTCTTATAGGCGAAGAGGCGGCGCAAGGGGGCGCCTGGGGTCCCACCCCATAGGGCGGCGCGCCCCCCTTCCAGGCCGCGCCGGCCTATGGTCTGGGGGCCCCAGGCCTCCCCTCCGACTCTCCTTCGGTGTCCTGGTCCGTCTCGGTAAATTATGATGTTGGGTCTTCGTTTCGTCGAATTCCGAGAATATTGCCCGAACAGCCTTTCTGGAACCAAAAACAACAGAAAACAAGAACTGGCACTTCGGCATCTTGTTAATAGGTTAGTTCCGGAAAATGCATGAAATCATCATAAAGTGTGAGCAAAACATGTAGGTATTGTCATAAAACTAGCATGGAACATCAGAAATTATAGATACGTTGGAGACGTATCACGGTGCTGATGGAGAATCAGAGATTGAGAATGCACGGAGAGCCAGAAGTTAGGCGACAAGATCACGATGCTTCAAGGGCTGGTTTCTCTCTCGAAGTAAGTAAAACATGCATGTTGTGGTTGTGTGAGAGATTGAGAGTGGAGAGACCTGAGTGAGTGTGTTGTTGCGATGAGTGATGACGATTCCCTCAGTGAGTGTTGTACTCATGTTACTTGAAATAGTATGACTGGCTTAATTCTGAAAGTGCTAGACTATAGATCAGGAATTGCACGAAGGGGCATTTTATTAGTTTGTTTTCAGTAGATCATGGTACTTGATATGTTCAGTTCAGCTATTCTTAGTTTATAAATGAAAACTTCTGGTGGTATAGCTTATGCTCATGTGAATTTCGGATTCTATTGTACTCACGTTACTTGAGATGATTTTATCGCCCCCTATGCTCCATGGAGCTGCAGCATCTGTTCAAATGACGATGTTGTGAACGGGATTGAGCAGTACAGTGGTTGTTTTGCTTGAGGTCTTCACAATATATTTTAGGTAAAGCTGCCACAAGTTTTTTGCAGATAATGATGGTACCATTGCTACTTTTATTATATCGCTTGAAAGTCCCTAAGTGCTCATAACCGGATCTGTAGACAATTTGTTTCTTGGATTCTTTTGCCATTGATTGAGAGTTGACACTTTGCAATGAATAGGGTAAAAAACATGCCTACTTACTGATTCTAAATTATACAGGTACCTAATGTACTATTTTTCATGATTTTGGATTTTTCTCTTTTGAAGCAGTTTGGATAAATACAACATGTGTTTTCGACTTTCACATTATTTGTATTATTGTTTTGTCTTGATAGAGTCGGAAAATGTACAACGTCCTAGACATTATAGGAGAACATATAACTATGTCCTCAATTTATATTCACATAACGATGAAAAAGGAACCGTATCGACGCACAGACATTCCTTTTCTGCAAAGGGTTTCGAGAAAAAAGTGTTAGGATCGTGTAATTTGTAATTAATAAGATTTTATTGTAATTATATTTTCTTTGGTGGCAATTATTGTCACGGAGCTTCCTTGTATTAGTCGCACATATTATCTTGAGTACAAAGTGGGTTATGTTTACAAAGATACACAAAAGACAAAGAAACTCCAAAAGGGGTCAAAACAAACAAAAAAGTTAAAAGAAAATGACACAATGCAATACCTATTTTTCTTTCACACATCCTCACCCTTGAGTCTATCCATGAGTCTATCCATGGTTTTAGCATAGGAAGTTTAGCAGCCATTTGTCAGCAGAAATGGCAAAGCTAGAGAGCATAAGTGTTGTTTCAAGTGGTACACAAAATAGCATTATATTGTCGCGACCAAGATCATCATCGTGTATTTGAGTATTCTAAGATACCTTTCACAAGTTCACATACCTTTCTTATAATATTATAAAGAGTAACATTAGTCAAATTCATGCAAGGTAAATTTAATTCTTGTTCTCATCCTCATAATAAGAAAGGCATCTCCGGCTCTTATTCGCTGCCTAAAAAATTAGCGTTCACAATTCCACACCACTGGCCTGCCGACAGAGTTTTTTACACCAACAATTATTGAAGATTTGCTAATCCCCTTTTGTATGTCTGACACAAAAGGTTACGATCTAAAGTTGTATCCGTATATTTATAAATATCAAAGTGTTGTTTGGACTAATAAGAAAAAAGTATTTCTTTAGTTATACTTGTGTTTGCAACAGCCACCTTTTATGAGACAATAGTACATCCAAAAGGAGAGATTGTTGTGTTGACAGCCCATAAGACATGTGCTTACCACAGAAGAGTAACAAGAAGACTTAGAATTTGGAACACACATATGCACAACAATGTTGTTTTGTTATTGTGTTTGATATTATCATGTTGTGGTATATTATGATATCCCTGATTTGTTTTGAATTTTTATAGTGAGTTGTTAATTATATATGTTCACTGGGAAATGAAATTTAAGGACCCGTGGCAACGCACGGGTATTTGTACTAGTGTACTTCAAAGGAGCAATGAACCCGGAAGTATTCTATGCAGTAATTGTCACCCGTCACTGTTTTCTCTTCGGCTAACACTCAGATCATCTTCAGCCGTGTCTCCCGTAGCGTCCTCTAAAGGTATTTGGGGCGCGTCGGACAATTTTTCGTTCCCAGCCGCGCGTCCCAAAGCCTCCTTCCGTCCGGCGCGGCCCAATACGACGTCCGGCGCCCCGAGTCCATCCCCGGTCCACAGGAGACGCTCCGGGCGTGTCGGACACAACGAAAAGCGAGGCGGGGAGTGGTGGGCCCAACGCATCAGTGACACATAAAAATTCGACCCCCCTCCCGCCACTTCGCGCCTCTTCCACCGCACATTTCTGCCCTCCCAAAAGATTTCACCGCCTCTCCCGCCGATTCATTTCTCCCTCCCGTCGTCGTTACTCTCTCCCTCCCGCCGCCGCTACCCTCTCCCATCCATGGCGCCGCCAACAGGCCCCAAAAAAATGGACAAGATAGCGGCTACCAAGCCGTCGGGCAATGAGGCAGCGACGAAAGGGCCGAAGGCGTCCTTCGCGAAGCCGCAGAAGGCGCCGACGGCAAGGAAGAAGCCGAAAGGCTGGACCAATGAAAGGTGGGAGCAAGACTGCCTGCGGCGCAAGCTGTTGACGGCGGAGCGGAGGGGACGGCGGGTGGTGCAGCAGGATAAGAAGTCGGTGGCGGCGCGTGTGCACCAGAAGACGCTGGCCGCGTATATCGCGGCTACCAACGCGAGCCCATGGAGTACGTCGGGCAACGTGCACATTCCGGGAGTGGTGTCCCCGTCGACACCCGGTTTCTTCAGCGAGGGCCCTTTTGCCACTCCCGGGTGCGTGACACCGAACTTGTCGCCGCGGTACGAGGATGCGCTGCCGCATGGCAGCTTCAACCCCAACGCCATGTTCTACTCCCAGGCGTACGACCCAGCGCCAGCCAGGCCCCGTTGCGAACGGCGCCCCGTTCACTGGCTGCAGGGGTCGCTCGAATTCGGGGGCGCCGGTAGTGAGGAGGAGGAGGAGGGGGGGGACGAGGGGGTGGAGGACGACGAAGAGGACGACGAGGACGAGGATGCCGCGGAGGATGCAGAGGATCTCGTGGAGGTTGACACGGCCGGCGTGAGGAAGAAGAAGGCGGCCTCGGGCACACGAGGCCCCAAGTGGAAGGTTTTGGAGGATGAATGTCTCTTCGAGTCGTGGTCGATAGTGAGCCATGACTCCGTCATCGGCGCCAACCAAAAGTGCGGGAAATATTGGGCGAGGATCAAGGCGGAGTTCGATGAGCGCAAGCTAGTCAACAAGGATTACCGCACGATGACAATGAAGAGGAGCCAAAAGGCAATGTCGACGCGTTGGGTCATCATCCAGGCATCGGTGAACATGTTTCATGGGTTCCATAACGAGCTCGAGAGCAGAGGCGACAGCGGCACGAACGCCAGCGATACGGTACGCCTCTTTCTACGAAAAGTTTTAGCGCCTAGTTTAATCACGATCTGATTGCACTTCCTTTGGATTAGTTCGACCGCGCCATGGCGATGTACCGGAAGAACTCGGAAGGGTTTAGGCCTTTCGTGCTGCTGCATTGCTATAGCAAGCTCAAAATGAATGAGAAATGGCGGTTGACGTGTATTTCATTGTCGAAGGGGAAAGATGCCATTGATCTGGATGCGCGGCTCGCAACATCGGTAGGGTGCCCTATCGGCAACAAGGATGCCTTGGCCGACGCAGCGGCGACCCAGAAGACGCAGGCGTCGGTCACACAGTGCCTCACCGAGGTCTCCTCGACCCTGCTCGATCCGGCGCTGTTGGGGTCGCTTTGGGGACGCGGCTGAGATGCTCTTAGTTTCGTAGTTATGAGCCTTGATCATCTTAAGTCAAGACACCTCGAGAACAGTATAAAATATGCTATTTTCATGTACCATGCCGGATTATATTTTGTCATATTCTGTTGTGTTACTTCTCTGTTATTATTGATGAAGAGCAGTGTTTTACGTAACAGCTAGATGTGGTTCCTTCTTTTTTGCAAATTAAGGAGTAGTTTTCTTTTTGCGAATTAAATAAGAATGGTGGTGTGAAATTAATCCACAAACCCCTTCTATCTGAACTATCTTTTTCTAACACATTATAGGTTGCTTCATTGCCGAACCTCGCAATATTATAAGATTAGTAACACTAAGCTACTTCTTGGCATATGCTAACCGTTTCAAATCTGACGGGTCTTCCATCAGGTTGATTACCTGCATCAGTTTCAGTTTCAGTTTCCACCACTTAACTCCGTCTCAAATTGAAGAGACTGTGCTTCGATGATTAGCAAATTAGCTGCATTGTCGTATCACAAGCTTGGCCTCTAACGTCTGATGTCATTGAAGCGAATCTATATCTATATTCTATATTTATTTATCTGTATCTCTATATCTATCTATCTCTATATATATAAAATCGTAATTACACAGGCAAGGATTGATCAGTATAGCATACATTCAACAAAATATATTGGTGATAGAGCTGGGCAACATCCAAGTAGTCAGAACATTTCCACAAAGTAAAAAAGGAGGGGAAATCCAAACAGACAGGTATAATGAAATATAGGATTCTAAAATAACAACAAACAAAGCTTCAGGTATATATATATACTCTACTTTAAAAGAATGGAATTGCTCCGGTTCCTGGCAACCGTGGTCTGTTTGGTTGAGCGTTCTGCCCCAGGCTTCGTCACACCCCCTTGCTCTGGCCCCATCGCCCCAGGTTTCGTCGCACCCCCTCGCTCTGCCCCCAGGTTTCATGTTGTAGGATTATGGACGATCTGATTGGTGGTTTCCGAAGTGTGCTCACACCTTGCTCAGGGGAGACAGCCCGCGCCGATCCTGCCGCCGGGCCTGGCTTTGCCAGTCTGTGCGCCCAGAGGAGGGGGATAGGCGGGGAGGGGCGGTGGCTGGCGGCTAGGGTTTTTCCCTCCCGTCGCCTCGCGGGGGCGAGAGGATTGAGAGCCAGAAGGCAAGTCTGGTAATGGAGGAAGCACTATATTTAGAATGCGGCATTTTCTTTTCCACGTTTGTGTTTCATCAGTATTTGCGCAATCCAATGCCACAGCTTGTTCTGCCTGCAGCAACATAGCAGTGTACATAATAGCCTGCAGAATGTAGAAGACGAAGGGATTAGGTTCGAAATTCTACTAACACTGAGCATATTAGTAGCAACAGTTGCCAACAAAAAAATCCCTGCATGCTTCGCACTGACAAGAAAGAACCAAGAATCTTCATCACAAGACCTTGTCAGGAATTTATTTTTTGCACCTATACTCAACAATGATTTACATCACTATGCAGAGCTGAAGTTCCTAACAGTTGCTAGAATACAGATGAAACAACACTGAACGAAATCGAAATCTGGCAGAGATTCAACCCTCGGGTGTTACATAAATTAACCACAGAAAATCCAGATCTAGATTAAAAGGTAGATGATAACAGCACAAGGATCAAATCAATTGTATATATACATCTGCTATAGTTCACTCTGAACTATGAAGTAGCTTTCAGGTGCTAAATATATCCTGCAGCACAGGTTAGTTAGTAGCTGTAGCACTGTCTGCCATCTTGTTAACCAGCTGAAAGACAGTGAGAGTAACGCCTTCGACAGTCTACATTCAGTGTGCAACATGATTTCTCGCACATGGGATCCTTGGTTAGGGCTATTTACCATATGACTCGGATGTGGGATAAACCCTTCGATGAAGAGGCCAAAGTGGCTCGCAAGCTGAATCTCTTATGAAGCGAACGGGGATGATTCTTCAATTGATTTCTGGTCTGTGGGCTTTAGCTCCCAATTACGAAGACTGCTAGTTGGTGAATCAGACTTTGAAATGTACAAGACCTTGTTGTGGAACCTGTGAAGTGTTTTCCGGTGACCGACGCTTATGTATGTTATTCCTGCAGCTTCGATCTGACTGTATAGATGAACCTGTGCCAGAGGCGAAAATAGTCAAAGTGGTATTGAAGTAAAACTGTCTGTGCAATTAATTCAGTACATGATAACTGCAGACTTGGCCTTTTCCGACAGTTCGTGGTAGGAAGTAACTCGCAAGAATAAAACAACTACAACAGCAGTATATGGATTGTTACCTCGTTTGTATCATCTAGTGCACTTGTGGACTCGTCCAGAAGGACAAGAGTTGGTTTTGCGAGTAACAGCCTAGCAAATGCAAGACGCTGCTGCTCCCCCAACGAAAGAACACTGGCCCAGTCATGCATAGAATCCAAGCCATTGAAACGAGGTAATATATATCCCAGCCTAACAACCTCAAGTACTCTGATCAGTTCATCAGTTGAGGGCATCTCAGGCTTGGCACCAACTCCATCTGACGTGGAGACTTCAGACAGGAACGGAAGAGCATCTGGTATTCATAAAAATACACAACTTCAGGAAAAAAAAACAATTAAGGAGTTTTTATTGACACAAACGTTGCATCAAGGCGATATAAGTGCATAGACTTCGCACCCTACCTCTGCATAACAAGAAGCACACAGCCCAAGAACCGAAAACAAAGTACCAGAGGGAAAACTAAACAACATTAATTAGATAGCCTAAGGTACTGGAGGCCCAATCCGAAAACTACGCCATCATCCGTGCTGAGTAAATTCTCCTTGGCCGCAGGCGGAAGAAGAGACCAGCTACACATGAATGTCTCAAAATGTGGTATCCGCTTTCGCAAAAAAAAAAAAAAAAAGAATGTGGTATCCGCAAACAATCGTAGATTTGTACAGTTGTAACACATCTAACAACAAAAAATAAAGAAATGTAGTACTCCTGCATCACTATTAAGAACAGCATGATGCAACTACAATGATCAGACAAAATAAACAGAAGCAACTACTACAACTTTTGCATTTTACTGCTGTTAGACATTATTGTTCTGCAGTGTATTAACACTGGCACGAACTTTGCTAAAATACAGAACTCACGCATGGTACTATCTAAGGCATAAGCTGTAACACCTCAAGGTCCAAAATTTGCTAAAGCAAACGTCATCATGCAACGGACCACCGAATTTGCCTAGGGACCTCCCCTCCCGACTTTGTCAAGAAAAACGTACACGTTGTAAGTGCCAAAAACTTAAAATGCATGAAAAAGCACATGCACACAAGTATACCTGGGCATTTTTCGGGCCAGGTCTAAAAAAGCCCGAAGCTAAAAGTCTAGGCCCGAGCCCGGCCTGGCCCGGCCCGACCGTCAGGCCAAGAATCCTGGCCCGAAGCCCAAAAAACCCGGCCCAGCCTTCGGTAAGTCGCACATTTTGCAGGCCCGAGGTCTGGCCCGGGCCCGACCGTCGTGCCAAGAATTCAGGCCCGAGCCCAGCCCGACGTGCAAACTTGGCCTGGCCCGGCCTGGGATTTTCGGGTCGGGCCGCCCACATGCCCAGCTATACACACAAGTCACACATCTATCGAATAATTTTCTAATTCACGACATAAAAAGCATAGTGGCAAAGAACCAGCCGCGCAGTACAGAGACTGTGTGGCCATTCAACCAACAGGAAGCTCTTATACTTAATAGATTGTATAATTTTAATTTAAAAACAAATTAAAGTTAGCAAAAACAAAACAAGAAGATCAGTGTGATCATATTAGTAATGTTTCCACCTTTCCTTCTTTTAGTACATGTGCATATTTCTCTTCTCCAAAATATTAAAATTTTCATGTTGCAGTTACTTTTAGGATTACCATTGTACAATTTGTTCAGAGTTTTCATGTTGACTGAATAGCCACACATTCTCTAGGGTTTTTTGCACCCAGATGGTAGTTTCCACGTACTCAATAGCTCCCGATGAAACAAAATACCTTTTTTCTGAGCATCATTAGTTGGTGATAGAAGAATATCTTCAGTCCATGTAGGATACAGCAATTGCTGACGAAGAGTGCCCAAAACCATATATGGTCTTTGTGGGACAAAGAATATGCCATTATCTCTTCTTTGCTTGGAACTTTGTAGTAGCTCTTGACTCCTTGGCTTTATGTTGGATGGCTCGCTAGAACTGAAATTTTCTGTTTGAAGCTCCGTAGAATCTCTCGTATGGTACACAATATTCCCCGAACCACTAGTCCAAAGGCCAGCGAAAGCACGCAGCAATGAAGTCTTTCCACTTCCGCTGGGTCCCATGACCTAAAAGTAAAGATAAGATCATCATACTAGCCAGATGTCACCAGTACTATTTATGTTGCTGATTGGGTCACTAGCTAAAGCAATGAAATACCAGTAGGTGATCCTTTTCTTTTAGTTCCATACTGAAGTCAGTAATAAGAATATTTCCGCCCCTAGGTGTTAACAATGTCAAATTACAAATCTCTAGAACGACGCCTTGATCAGAATGCATTTGTGATCCATTAGAACTAAGAACCGAAGGACTGCCACTCTTGAAAACAATGTTGATCCCTTCAATGCTATCACGTCGGGATGATAGAGAAGGCTCATTTGCATCCAACAGATCATCAAATTCACCTGAAGTTTTAAGTTAGATTAGGTTAATCTAGTTGTCTTAGCAAGTAATCCACACACATACAAAGCAAGAGAGAGAGAGAGAGAGAGAGAGAGAGAGAGAGAGAGATGTGACCTAAACGATCAATGACTGCTGAGAATGCACTAATTGACTGAAATCGGAAAACAATGAGAGAAAAATCACTGAGGATGTGATTAAAAGCAGACACTGATTGGTTTATTACTCCAAACTCAATTTTTCCTGCGAAGAACATTGGAGCAACAACTGCAGCTGGCAGGATTTGAATTAAATATTGGTAACCATTAGTGAAGAACTCCAGATTCCGGGATGCTAGCAGTAATTCCTGCAGACATAACATACAAAATCAAACATTCGCACGTAAACGAATATAAATTCAGGATAAGTTTCTGGATGTACATAAACAATGTAGAGAGAGAGGGATAGAGAGACAGACAGACACAGATACACAGACACACACATGCAGAGAGAGACTGTTTTCAAGAACGGTAGTGCATTCTCTCACGAGAGCATAACAGTATAACCGTGGAACAGTTTTGGGATTCAAAAATTATCTTACTTTCGATAATGATTACTAGGCATAGTATTAGTATAGTGGCAGTACAAGATGTGTCTGCCCATGCAATGTCAATGTTATTACAGCCTGATAAAAAAACATAGTAATAATAAATTTACTTTATAAACATATAAAGGGGTATATTTATGTTGAAACGTAACTTATGTAATATCACATCGAGAGGGATGCACATTTTAAGATGTTCAACATGATTTTACCGCTGCTAGCTACTTGCTAGCATGCCATCTTATTTTGGTTGCAAATTTTGATGACACTGAGGAGATCATAGCGGCACCTCAACTTGTGCATCTTCAACAATGCACAGACAGACCACAGCATGCTGGTAGAGTAGATCTTGGACGAGGCAGAGATGTGGAAGTGACCACCTGTCAGATTCCTTTTTAGAATTTCGGCTTAGGCTCTTTTGTACAGCTATGTGGCAGCTTCAGGCAGCAGTTTTGCTAGTTAATTGTCAGGTTCTTGGTCATCTTTGGGGAACTTGGGTCATCGTCACCTTATGGCTTATCATTTGCGCTTTCTCAGTGCATTCTTCAAATGCAAAAACATGTATTGCGATAGTATGGAAAGAATGTCGAAGATATATAAGATACGAAAAACAATGGAGATGATACGGAGGATGTGAGAGAAGAGTGAGGAAAAATAAAGTGAACAAAACAAGAGTATAGAGAGATGGAAAGGTATATGAAAATAAAAGATGATGTATGAAGATGTAAAGAAAAAAATATCATTTATCTTTATTCTATTTCTTTTATCTATTCTTCATCAGTTCTACTTTTCTTTTCCGCCACAGTATCATCATAGTTAAGAATCTTTTGGGGAAATTAGAAAAACTGGTATCTGTGTGTTACAAAACTATATTCAACATGAGTTGCATTTTGCAGGAGATTATGAAAGATGAACAAAGCTAGACTTTTAAACTGCTAGTATCCTGCTTTCTGGTGAAATACATTATAAAAGAACGTTAAGGATTTTTGAGAAAACCATCCAAATTATCATAATATTCTTTGGCAAAATATAATTAGAGTTGAAAATAAACAAGCTGGTGGATGGATGTAGTTTATTTGCAGGCTCACATCTCTATCCTTGGCATGTTAACCCAGTGTACACGGTCCAACAGTAACGTCGGATCAGAGCAAAATAAACAGGACAGCTTATACATGAAATGCTTACACTTAGGTTTTGGTAAGCCCTCCTGAACCGGTCCAATAGAAGTTGCAATTCATTTTCCTCACCACCATAAAAGGCAATTGATTCAGCATTTTCTCTAACACGGACAAGCCCATAACGAAAATCAGCTTCTTTCTTTTCTTGCATGAAGTTCAGGTTGACCAAATTCTGTCAACACAAGCATGACAATTGTTTGAATGGGGAAAGAGTGAACAATTATATTTACTTTGATTCAATCTAGAGACGGTAAAGCTTTACCTTACCAAGGAAGACACTAATAACAGTCCCTCCAAAAGAATACACAATAAGAACAATGAATAATGGTGGATAGATTCCATAAAGGATGTTGCTGAATGATACTAAATCCACAACAGCATTGAGAAGTGTCAAAGAAAATGCGAGCGCTGTTCCGGTGAATGAACTTAGATCATCATTAATCCGCTGGTCTGGATTGTCTATTAGTGATTGAGACTGAATCTTATAGAATGTTCTGTTCTTAAAGTAGCGCTTCATGTAATAACTTGTCATCCAAGATCGCCATCTTAAAGAAAGGACTTCTCTTGCATAGTCCCTCAAGACAAAGAACTGTATAACAGTTCAAGCAGGAAATTGCAAAATCAGAACATATAAATCTATTATAAGGTACACCAGTTGCTAGCTCTGCAACAAAAAAAAGTAAAGTCGCAAGTACATTTCCTCTAATGATGAATGGCAATAGGGACATAGCACTTCCAGACAATGCTGGAAACCAGGAACAAGAGCAAGATCCTGACAGTTTAATCCTCTGGTGCAGAAATGACTAAGCTAATGTGTATTACTTGTACCAAGACATTTTGTTAAATAGAAGAGATAATTTGGTGAATTTTAGGCATCAGTCCGTTCCGAATTGGAAGATGTTCTAGCTTTTTCTGAATTGTATGTATCTAGATGCATTTCAGTGTGTCTGTTCACTCATTTCAGTCTATGTATGTCCATACTGAAATATCAAAAACATCTTATAATTCGGAACGGATGGAGTAGAATATAAAAAATGAAGCTTCTGAGACGGCTGGAAAATATGAAACTGTGGATCTAGACACCCTTGGAAAGGATACCTATCATGATACACAAATCACTGATACTTACATAGGAAACCACAAGTTCACAACTATGTTCTTTTTAAAAATGTTAGTAGTGCACTGATACAGAAAATATTACTCCTAATTACATCATCTGACATTTTCACTAGTCATGTCTAGGTGCTACAGATATTCATGAACAAGCTAACAGCTTGAAGATCAATACCTACAAAGTAGCAGCAATATGCTCACCGGAATTCCTACAGCGAAACCTCCCAGGTAGTACAGCAGTTGCTTGGTAAACTGTTCCTGGTCCTTGTCTTGCAAGAAAAAACACTAAGATGTATTAACAAATAAAAATATAAGATGGCGTGCAACCACTTTGAATGCTATGAAATGTCACCTTCAATTACACCCGTACCAAAGACTGAAATGCAAATTCTTGTCTAATTTGGTACTGCAGATGGTACCCAAAGATTAAACTGAGGTAGTAGTGTGTTATTTTTAGTAAAACTCTGAGAATTTTAATGTGAAGCAAAAAGAGTTAAACTCCCCCTCTCCTTCATCTTATCACATGCACTGGCAAGTCTGCGTCTATGTATACTTTTTTATTCAGAACGCTGACATTCAACCTACAAGATTGTTACGTACAGTTTTTAACAGAACACAAGACATACCGGCAAGGGCATTGTAGAAGTCGCGTCCCAGGAAGTTGAATCCAACACTAATCCCGGTGGTTGCCAGTGTGAGAGCAAATACAGCAGCAAGCTGCAGCCTTGCTTGGACTTTGTCCTCTGACCACCAGTAAGGGGCAGCAACTTTCCAAAATCTTCTAGCTAGTGTTTTGAGGTCGGTACCGTCTCTCTGTCAGCAAAGGAAATATGCATTCATTAGCAACACAATAAACAGCAAACCAGCACAAGAGGCATCAGCATTAACAGAGTGACATGCACGATCTCCAAAATGCCATTGGCTGCAATGACATGGAACGTTGCACATTAGAATCCGGGTCAGAGCAAATCTAGGGCCAGTGACCACATCATAAGATTAACCGAAAAAAGTATGATAAATGAACTTAAATTTCGACCTCTTTTCCCTAAGAGAAACTGCGGCTAATCGTTCGCAGTGTCTTAAGTGTGGAAACTCGTGCAAAAAACTAGAGTTGCATACATCCCAAAGCTCATACCATTTGACCTTGCAAAATCAACCAGGTTGAAGCATATTATGGCGACATCACAAGAAGAGAGCAAACAGGCTGGCGTTTGCTTATGCATGAGCAAACACTGGTTTGGGATCTTATCGCTCTGAACTTCATAAGCCACCTGCTGAACTGCAAACCCACAGCTGCAGGTCGCACCAGTCTGTGACTCTGTATGCGTGTAATCTAAGTTATATTCAGACAACATGTGTAATCTACTAATGCAGCAGGAAGCTAAAGCTATTGTTAAGCTACACGAGCCGGTAGCATGGCAGACCAAAACCTCCGAAGTCAGAGCACAAAATTTGAACTCTAGTAGGGACTGTAAAGCAATACTCCTAGCTACGACTAGTAAGCTCGAAGCAAAGCCCCGAGCAGAGCAGATCACACCCAGAAAGCCACAGCTGCAGCAAAACGTAATCACCTTGTCCTCGCCTCCTGGAGGGCCAGGGGGGTCGCTGGAGGCCTCCCCCGCGGCGGCGGCCGCTGCCGGAGGAAGGGGCGCAGCCCCGCGTCGCCCGCGGTGGCGCATGGAGGATGCCACCACGACCCTTGGGGACGAGAAGGGGAGGCCGACGCGCGGCGACGGGGAGCAGAGGAGGCGAGACGGCCGCCGCGGAAGGGGAAGTGGTGGTAGTTGCGGAGATGAAGTGGAGGGGAAGCAGCATATCGGCACGAGCAGGTGCATCTTTCCCTCCCCTTTTAAAATCTTTTTTTCTCCCTAGGAGCTTAGCACTTTAGCTGCTGCCTCGTGGGACACCGACAAGTCCAATAGGCAGGACAAGCTTGTGCTCGTCGTGGCGAGTAATGGCGACCGGCCGCGGCGGTGGAGGCGGCCGGTGGGAGAAGCGTGTTGGCGAAGAGAGACGTTCCGGTATGGAATGCACTGCTTCTAAACGCCGGACAGGCGAATGAGTCGCTGACATCCTGGTCCCAGGCAGATTGGGTCCCGCCAGCAGTGAGAGGATGAGGGCGGAAACGTCTCTGCCGGGGGTATGTGTTAGCAGCACCACACGTATCCTATCTGAACAACAGCCAACAAATGCAGAACGGAACAACAACAACTAGAGTTCCCAGAGGAGAAGCTCTTCTCAACAGAAGATCACAGGAAATGTATTGCATTGCATCCAGTTAGAAAATTTATTTTCTCTATTATTTCACATGGAAAGCATGAATTCATTACAGCAATGAAGAATTTACAACAGCTAGCTGGCTGTGGCTGCCAGTTACGACGGTTTTTATCTAGCCTGGTGAATGAACCCTACCTCGCTATGTCTAACAAAATTTGTGAACAAAAAACACAAACTTGTTGCACTACTATGTTGACAGCCACGCATGAGAAGATGATCAAAGAATCTGGATGAATCTGTGAATGCGGCCCTTTGGCACGGTAATTGGGGTTAGTCCTTGTGAGCGGTTTAGTTCATGTATCCACGGCAGTTAGGAGCTTTACACAGACAAGGGACCTTGCGATCCTCCGACTCGTCCTGGTCAAATTTGTAGTCATACCTGCGCAACACAAGATGAAATGGACGCATCAGAAGATGATAAACATAAGTTTCATCGATATCAGTTATACGTGTAAATCAAAAGCAGACTCAGTTAAGAAACAGTACGTCAGTTCTTCTCCTGCGGAGACGTCTCTTCTGGCAATAAGGATGATCTGGCTCTTGTCATCGCTGACACTCATGATCCTAGCATAGCAGTTAGGCACGCACTGCAAGAGCGAGCAGTGTACTTAGTTTACCATTTCTCTGGCTATTAAGAATGCGACGAGATGCAGGTGTGGAAGCCTGGAGGATTACCGAGTGATTAATTAGACGGGCTATGTTTCCTCTCTCCGTAGCGTCAATCACAACATCTTCGCTTATCTTGAACAGCTGCACCACAGCAAAATGAGAAAATCAATATGCTATGCCAGAAAACCAATATGCAGTATTTCATGTAGTCTTGTCTATGAGTAACAACTTTGGTTAGCTATGAGTAATTGTCATCTAGAAAGGATTGCCTGACCATGAAAAGTATAACAGTAAAAGTTGAAAGTATAACGCTATATAAAATGAAAGTAAAAAAAAAAGACTCACATAGCAATCTTTATTTTCCCTGTGATATCGTGCTTCCCTCAAATCAGCAACACTCCGTCTAACTTGGTCCCCACGATATTCGATAACCTGCACAAGTCTTGTTAGCTGAAAAACTACAAATAAAACCCTCATGTGCAGATGTACAATGAATTTTGAATAAGTGATTAATAAAATAAGCAAACGCATTTTCATGGTAAAACATTAAACTCTATTGTAGGACAAAGAATGAAAATGATCTACCAAAATGCTCACGCTGGCAATTTAGGTAAAGCATGAATTTGTTACAGCAATGAGAATTTATGATGGTTATGGAGGTCAAGAAATGCAAACCAAAAGGTGTCTGCTGTAGTTTAGACAGTAAGCATTTAATCAAATTGTTGCCAAAGACAAACTGCAGTTGTTTTACTTATGCTTTGCGACCGGATTAACATGGCGTCCCAGTGCCCGTGCCTAAGGTCATCAGTATGAGCTTTGTTTTAAATGTATAAGTAGCCTGAAGTGATATACCATTTGCCCCTCTTGAATTTTCTTAGCAGCAAAGAGCCCCCATCCATGTACTCCAGATCGACCATAACAGACCCTCTTATTTTCAGTTTTCTGAAATAATTAACATGGAGTTTATCAGTATGATCACATAGCCTTTTAAGAACTGGAATCACTCAAAAACTAAACCTGTAAATAGTGAAGCCGATCTTTGAATGTAGAAAAATGTTGGTCATCCTTTTGATCCTGTTAGCAAACGAACACGATGCTAGTTATTTTAGCACTCAAAGGGAACTTCAAAAAAGGAAAATGCCAATGCTCAGAATAGCGTAATTACCATGCATGCATTCAAATCCGCAATCAAATCCTGGGAGTGGTGTTGGGGTCCCATTACTCGATGGGGAATTGCCTTTCCTTGTCCTTTCTGGAAAATGCAGACAAATTAGTACTAAAGTTTTTCTGACAAAAAAACAGCAACTAACACTACAAAATCATGATAACTTCACATGAAACGGTGAAACTAATAGTAATCTAAGTTTGGCATAACATAATGCAGCTGAAATTTGAAATTCAACACATGCCCACACAAAGACCAAAGAAACTGTATATGAAACATGTAAACATGGTCAAAGTATAAATGAACTAGAAAAGAAAAATGATTGGTAGATGCAAATGGTTGTATAGACGCTTACAAATTTATGCACAAAACACAATCAGAAATATATTTTCTCTAATCCTGTGACTCTGATGGGGGAGTAAGGGTGGGGCGCACATAAACAAGATGACTGAAAATACCTTGTTTCTCAACATATCATAAGGTAGGCACCTTGCAGCTGGGCAGTCGGAAAATGTAGCAGGAACCTGCTGGTTTTCGTTATTGGTCAATCGTGCAGGAGACTGCTTCTCATTGTTTTGGATGAAAAATTTGGTAGAGAAAACTCCTTCAGGTGTCTTCACTATCAACACATTATCTGGGTCGGGAGTACTAAAATGCAAAAGAAAAGTATAGCATGCATCAGTAACAAACGTTTGTGATAATTCATCCTTTCAGGTAAATTTACACTTCTGCAAATAATATTGTTCCAAGATCATGCCAGCTCCATGGATCACATTGGTCATTGTTTTTTTCTTAAAACAGGTTTGATGCTAGTATTTGAAATCAACACCAACAGAGATAGAGAACAAACAAAGGGAAGCCTATATAAGGATCATGAAGCTAAGTTAGAATTGTTTTTTAGAAAAACAGAAACAACTCGTGAAACTTACATGAACTTGATAAAAAGGGACTAAGCTGGGAGAATAATATTACCTGTGAGACGCACAGAAGGAAACCATTTTTGTCACTTGCCTACCATTTCTTTCAGTGTATTGCAACTACAAGCACACAGAAAAAATGACAATTTAATCAGTTTTTCAGTTAAAATAGGTTGATAAAAAAAAGGCTACGCATCAAATGAGGCACAGCTTAATCGCTGTAACAAGTTATGCTTAAAAACAACTTATTAAGATGCTTTAGGCATCAGCTCCAATGGAAGTACTTGAGCAATGATGCCAACAAATTAGCCACAAAGGAGAACTTTTCCAGAAGATAGTTTGAACACAAAAGGTGGTAAAACTTGCTGATCCACAGTAACACTGCATAGCAGCCCAAATTATAAGGCTGCTAAGTGGTATATGATGAAAAACTAATCTTCCAGCAGAGCATTATATAGCTGATAACATGCATTTTTGTTTTCATATAATAGAAGATTGTGCAGGTTGCAATAAAAAACATACGTAAACATAATAGTATGATCATAATTTCCACTACAAATGGCAGTCTACCTCCATGCGATATCCTGCTCTCGACGCACACATTGCATGATAAGAAGTAGAGCACTTGTAGCACTGGGTGCAGGCCCCATGCATCTGCTTGCATATTACACATGTCTGGAGTTTCAAAGAAAACATAAACAAAAAGTAAGGTGAGATTTGAACACATAAGCACATACAGTAATTTACTACGGGTAACCTTGCAAAAAAATATCAAATCAAAATCCTAACCTTCTTAAAGTACTCAGAAGGAATGCTCAATACGCCCATAGCTGGCTCCATTGTCTCGTCAATAGGAAAAGAGACTTTAGGCTGGTACCAAGCACATGTGACATGAACCCACAGTTGGTCAACATCAGTTGGCTTGAGAGCACCGCCTGGAGGGGGTCCAAAAAAGTTACAGGTTAACAGCATTAACAATCCATAAGCAACATGATATCAGATACCACAAGACAAGAGAAAATTATAATATCAGATACCACTGTGCACCAAACAGAACTTATCACATAAAAGGTAGACAGCTAAACATGACTGTGAGACACACTAAAAACCTCAATACTTTAGGCTATTAGTAACCATGCATGCGCAAAGCACATTTGAGAAATATAATTGACACTTGGAACAGGTACATTCTCCACTTCCAGATATTCACTAGTATAGATGTGGAAGAAAACATTTAACTGTACACATTTTAGGAAAGCTCATTACAAAATTTTAAAGATCGCATAGTTTGATGTTAAATTCGTAAACATTGGTTGAAATCTAAGATAAATTCACATCTTGGAAAGGCATGATAATTTTATTAATTAGAGCGTATATTTAAGAGGTTGTAACCTCTTAACTCTTATAAGTATATAATAAAGACAATAAAGATACCAGGCAGCTCAGATCAAAATTATCCCAGCCTAACTCCTGCTTTTTATACTGGTAGACATAGACATAGATTACTGAAATTCCCAATAATTCCATGTTAACTATGTAGCATATACAATGTGACCCTGTTTGGGATGCAACAATTTCACAGGAATTGTTTCTTGTCGAAATTATGAAAAGAACAAGCATTTCAAACAATGTATTGTATGATAGTCATCAGGACAAAAATACCTTTTACAGGACATAAACAGCATTCTCTTTTCTGTTGGGGCAATTCACATGTTCGACAAACCCAATTGGTAAGATCCTCTAGGGCACGTGCTCCATAGCACTCCTGATGGACAGCTATTTGACATCTGAAGTAACAATTTTGGGGAGAAACTTTTGTGAGCTACTAATCGTAGCAATTTACATACAAGGTAGTCTTAAAACATCAAAGGAACTCTTGAATGAAAGTGGCGAACAAAAATCTAAATGATTGCAGGAAATACCTGTTACAAATGATAATTTTGTTGTAGTCCCAATCCTCAACCCACCGACAGACAGCACAACGTTCAGTTGTCCATTTAGCATAGACTGGACTATAAGAGTTTGCTGCAGATATTGGAAAAATCAATCACATGAAGTCATGTTGCAACCATCACCTACACGAGCCAAGAAAAAAATAAAGAGCCAACATACCTTGTAATGAAAGCAACTCTTCTTTCTTAATACCTGGGGTAAAAGACTTGAAATTCCCACCAGGAATGTCTTCAAGCTGGAGACAATGACAAAAAAGGAACCTTGTCAGTTTTGTACATCTAGGGCATGCTTATTGCTGTAGATATCCACATATTATGCTGGCGAATGTTTGAGTTGATAAAGATCTTGAGAGCTTACCAAGTTGATTAATGGTTCCCCGGTGCTCTTGAGTTTAATACTCGTCTTCCATTTCTTCTTCCTTGAGCCAGTATGTCTCTCCCACTCATTCAGAGTCATCAGCCTTTTCTTGCAAGACTTGCATGGACATAATATCCTGCCAGAACCAATAACAACTCAAATACCAATAGTGGTTCAAAGTCAAACACACATAAGGAAATCAATGTACTAGCAGCTTCAGAATGGTTTACAGTACTTCTGGTCGCTGTGCAACATTTCAGCTGCCATCACAACAAGTGGCCTACTAAATAATCCTAAAGGTGGCTTCTACAGTAACAGTGAGAACTAAGAACCTAAGAAATACTTGATTATGCACCAAGCTTTACTATTAAAAAGGGGAGTTGGTGAATGTCTTCACTTGCAAGATTATGCACTCGTCAGCTTACATGAAAAGCGGAACAATCCTTACTTTAAACTTCTCTCATATGCTATTAAAAAATTAACAACCGATCCATCAATCCCTACTCATCTTGTTGGAGCGAGAAGAATTAAGGCTTCCTTCTGCTCATGGTTGCTTCCTTAGTCAGAAGTAGTAAATGGGCAGTTGTATTTGGCAGGGATTGGCTTCGTAGTTGCACCCATGTCAAGAGGACTATATCATTTTACTGAAAGATGATGGCTTGCCGGTCCAGCAGCTACTGCCCGGCACAACAATCATATATACCATATTAAATTATGCACAATCACTTAGCAGAACTGAACCAGGGTGGTCAGAGAAAGATTGAGAGAAGGCAACCACGGGCAATTAGCAGTGGCGGACCTACAGGGTATGCCGTATATGCCATGGCATACCCTGAGGCCCAGCTCACTCTCTTCCTGAAGTGCTAGATCACGTATGCTGCTAGCTCTAATTTGCTAGTTCAAGCGATTGAGCTAGCTCTCGTATGGCCAGCGCTCGCTTAAACTCTTGCTATGCCAGCTCACGTAGAGTTCTTGGTCGCTCTCTTGCTAGTAGTAACAAGTGTGTTAGACTGAAACTAGATAGAACATACTAGAACTCAGGTATGCTAGCTAGCTCTATTTAAACTCAAACACAACTCAGACCAGTATTTGTACGTGTAAACTAGTTCACTAACCTAACCAAGATTAATTCTAGCAGATTATGCATGTCTCATTTTTCCGATTAAATCCAGAATTCAATAGGTTTGTTTTGCTGATTCAACTGCCTCACTCGAATTTTGAACCATCTGGAGTTCCAGACGGCATTGTCCAGCTGCCAGCTAGCTAGGAGAGGATCGAAATGCAGCACGCCTGTCTCCCGGGCCCACACCCGCACAACGCCCGCCAGCCCGTTCACCCTTCGTCGGCCGTCAGGGGCCCATTATTTACTGATTTAGTTAATTTTGTGCTTTGGTAAATAGGTGGAACCAAAATGTAAGTTAATCTTTTTTATTGTGGCATACCCTATAATAAAATCCTAGGTCTGCCACTGGCAATTAGCCAGTTGAGAATTAAAGGACCAGTTGCGAATATACAGCAGCCACTTCAGTTTCCATAGAAGTGGATGGTACTTTAGACCTCAGGTAAAATTCAAGCTCAAAATATTAACGAGAAGATAAAACTTAATGCTCCAAGAAAAGAAAGAATGGCACATATATAAATTTCTTATTACTTTCTGAAAAGTTGGCTTCTTCAATTTGGGAAATTGACCAAATTAATATATACATTAAATTCAGATGTACAGTATTGGTAAATAAGCGCATTTAAAGAAACATGTAAACTGAAGATTCGGGATAAGATATGCTAAATGCTTACATGTGCTTCTCAGTTAAGTACAATGCTTCCATCCCAGCGCAGCACACAGGTATGGACTCAGGCAATTTTTCCTTTGAAGTGCTAGCAAATCTGTGCCGAGACATGTTAGAAACTGGCACTCTTATATTTATTAAACAGTCAAACATCAGTAGGTTTGAGGAAGAAAGAGACAACTCACTCTGAACTGTTCGACATGCTCACTTGTTCAACTGCCAATGTCTTCTTGCGTTTTGACTTGCAATCAGGACAGAAATACTCTGCATTTTCTAAATCCTGCAAAGTAATGGAAGGTCGGTGAATTCTATACATGGAAGCATTGCAAATATATCAAACATTATGACGTTAAACTGTCAACACCGAACAAAAATGAACAACAACCTCCAGTTCGTTGCATGTCCGATCGCATTCTACATGAACCCAAATCTCGCACTCATCGCAACACACCTGGCAAGAAGTGCATTGCAGATCAGTGCCTATATTAATCAAGAGAAGATAATCCATAACATCACCAAAGCACATATCTTTCTAGGCTTACCCAGTTTCCACCATCTGTGTGGTGCCAGATTTTCTTGCATATGCCGCAGTATTGTTTTGACTGCAATAGCTGCGGAAATGGTAATGTTTACACATGTAAGGAACTAAATAGAAAGAAACAAGTTGCTAAAACAAACAAACACGTGGTTCACAGTCACGCGCCAGATACATACCTTTTCACAGTGCCTACAAAGTGACTGCTCTGCTTCTTGCTTCTTTTTCTTTGTAATCTTGGATGGAAGACGATTACCACAACTATCACAAGATGCTGCTGGTTTCCGAACAGCCTGCACCACAGAAGATTAGATAGCAGCCTAGCTGATGAAACGTGATTAGTGAGATGGCTAAGCTCGATTGTAAGTACTTCA
Source organism: Lolium rigidum (assembly GCF_022539505.1). NCBI lineage: Eukaryota > Viridiplantae > Streptophyta > Magnoliopsida > Poales > Poaceae > Lolium > Lolium rigidum. Next base: position 249,525,035 of record NC_061513.1, on the reverse strand, counting down.
CACAGCAAGTTACCTCTGATTGGCACTCTTGCTCGGTATTAGACCCAGTCACTTCATGTGTGCCATCGGCGACAGACTGCTCGTTGACAGACTTCTCCAGAGAGCAGACGCCGTCTATTTGGAGGTCAAAGAAACCGCGCTCGGCAAGGAAAGCTTCCTCAATCGCTGCGCGGAATTTGCTTGGCCTGAGCTTATACAGGGATTGTCCCTGAAACCTGGTAGAAAGAGGGAGGAACTTGAGACACAGCCAAGTAGGTAAAGCTTACGTATGCCAGAAGAAGGCGGAAGTTGACCTGTCCAGATACTCCACAAAGGGGAAGAGCATCCCCTGCTTAACCCATCCATAGTCCTGCGAAAGAATATGTATGGAAAACGCTTAGGAAAAGCAGCTTAAAGAATGTGGTTTCGTTTCATCATGGAGCAGCAATTCAACCAAGGGAAACAAACTGAGAGATTGGTCAGGCAGGAGGTTGTAATCCGTTATTACCCTGCTGTGGCCGCTGGCAGAGTAGCCGAAGAACATGACGCAGAGCGCGCCGGGGACGCACGAGTTGAGCACGACCTCCGGGGCGTGCAGCAGCGGGTCGATGACTAGCGCGGGCCACGCGGGGCACTTCTTCCCGGACCTGGCCCAGACGACGTCGCCGAGCACGAACTCCTCGGGCCAGTAGAAATCCTCCTTCCTGGCGCCGCACTCCTTCTTCGGCTTGCACTCCACCACCACGGGCTTCCCCTCCGGCTCGCGGCTTGGGCCAGCATTGCTCAGGGACGTGACCACGCTGCCCACGGCCGACCCGCCGTTCCCAGCAGCATTGCTGACGGACGTGACCTGAGGCTTATCCTCCAGCTCGCATTTCACAGTGGCGTTGCTGAGGGACGTGAGGACGCTCCCGCTGCCGCAGCCCGGGCTGCCGATGTTCCGGCAGGCCCGGTAGAGGTCGTGCTCCGTCTGCGCGGGGGGCTGGTCGTCGTCGCCGGTCCAGACGTCGGTCTGCACGGCCCCAAAGGCTTCGCCTTTGGGCGCGACGGCGCGCACCTCGACCTCGTACACCTCGCCGCCGTCGTCCACGGCGGCGGGCGCGGGCTTGCAGGGCTTCTTGGCGAGCGGCAGGACGGCCGAGTCGCGGAACCGCGAGGGCACGACGCGCTCGCGGCGGCGCTTGGCGGGCGGCGCGCCCTCGGGCGCGGGGGGTTCCATCGCGCACGGGCCCGCGGCGGTGCAGCGCTTGAGCGGGGCGAGCATGGCAGTGGCGCCGGCGGCGGCGGCTAGGGCATCGGGGGCGGGGAGCCCTAGAATCGCGAATCGGGTGGGCGGATTGGGCGGGGGGACGGAGGAGGCTTAGGGTTCCGGCGGCGCGGAGTTGGGATTTAAGGTCGGGGGATTGTTGGGGGCCGAGATTGGGGATTTGTGGGCGGATTGGGACGGAGGAATGCGCGCCGACGCGGGGCCGAAAAAATTGGGGTTCCCTCCGAGGCTAGGCGAGGCTACGGGGGATGGATGTGCGGGTTTTTGAATGAAAATTTGGAACGCGATGTTGGGGTCGGAGCAGGGGATGCGAGGAGAGAAGGGCTGGCTGCTGGGGGAGTGAGGTTGTGGGGAAGACGACCCGACGTCGGGACGCGAGTTGGTCCGGTGGGGACGTCGTGAGTTTTCGCGCGGATCTGGGCTCTGGATGATGCCGTGTGGCGAGCTCTGACGTGGGACTCTGGTGCTCTGCTTTGTAGGCTCGGATCGGATCTGGGACGAAACCGACAGGAACTCCAGGTCGTCAGCTACCACACCAGCGCCGCCTCTCCTTTAGGGCATCTCCCGACCCAACGCCCACGCGTCCGTATGTGTTGAACCGGACAAAAACCCGGTCCAGCGTGTGGACCTATCCCTAAAACGGATGGCCGCATTTGCGTGGCCGCAGACACGGAGGGCTGCCCTCTCGCGTCCTCCCCTGGCCCGCCTATCTGCCTCTCAAAACACACTCACTCCACTCCACTCCTAAAACTAGAGATGGCCGACGAAGCTCCTGCCGCCGCCGCCGCCGCCACCATCGGAGACGAGACCCAGCTCGCGGACGTTGTCGCTCCTGCCGTGGAGGCGGCTCCTGTCCTGGACGCTCCGGTGGTCCCGGAGCCCGGGCCGGCGACGAAGAAGGTGAAGCCCGAGCTCAGCGCGGAGCATAGGGCGATCGAGAGCAAGAAGCGGGTCGACCGGCGCAGGGCGCACGACCAACGGAAGAAGGAGGCCACTGCCGTGGAGGAGCGGCAGAGGGCGGCGGAGCAGCTCCTCCAACTCCAAACAGAGACGAAGGCGAAGGCCATGCAAGAGCATGACATGCTCTTTTACGTACACGCCGCGCTCGCTAAGCACATGATCGTCCCGGGCGCCGGCACGGCCTCGGTGGGAAGCTCGGCCTCGTCCGTGACCCGGCCCCTTCCTCCAAGGTCAACAGCCCCGCCGACTGCCCAGTTTGGGTACACGCCCGGCGCGTAGGAAATGGTGGCGCCGTCGGGGCAGTACGTGTACCCGTCACGGGATGGGTCACCGGAGGTGGTCGAGTCCATGACGGGGTCGTCGCCTTCGTCCATTGACCTCAACAGTGCGTCGGCGCACTCCAAGGCCCCCAAGCACCTGGGAGCAGCAGCGACGACCGGTGCCCGCAACCTGCTCGAGGATTTGTCGGCCGAGCGCGCGCTGCCATCTATGCAGGCAGCGTCCACCGTGCAGGCCCCTCCGTCTTACCCGCCGACGATGCCGACCACCGTGCCATATCCGTCGACCGAGCAGGCTCCCCCGCCACCTCCCATTGACATAGAGGAGGACATCACTGGCCATCCCGACACCATGAACATCGACCAGGAGCTGTTGTTCGGTGAGGAGTGATACGTCTCCGACGTATCGATAACTTCTTATGTTCCATGCCACATTATTGATGATATCTACATGTTTTATACATACTTTATGTCATATTTATGCGTTTTCCGGAACTAACCTATTGACGAGATGCCGAAGGGCCGCTGTCAGTCTGTCGTTTTTGGTTTCGTAAATCCTAGTAAGGAAATATTCTCGAATCGGACGAAATCAACGCCCAAGATCTTAGAATTGGACGAAGCTTCCGTAACACCCGAGAGTCGCGCAGTGGGGCCACAGGCCCACCAGATGATAGGGTGGCGCGGCCCAGGCCTTGGTCGCGCCGCCTTACTGTGTCGCCGCCTCGTCGCCCCTCCGACTCCGCCTCTTCGCCTATTTAAAGGTCCCTGACCTAAATCTTCGGACAGAAAAAGCCACGGTACGAGAAACCATCCAGAGCCGCCGCCATCGCGAAGTTAAGATCTGGGGGACAGGAGTCTCTGTTCCGGCACGCCGCCGGGACGGGGAAGTGCCCCCGGAAGGATTCAAGGAGAGTGAAAGCTCTAAGCTTGGGGATGCCCCGGTGGTTCACCCCTGCATATTTCAAGAAGACTCAAGCGTCTAAGCTTGGGGATGCCCAAGGCATCCCCTTCTTCATCGACAACATTATCAGGTTCCTCTAGTGAAACTATATTTTTATTCCATCACATCTTATGTACTTTGCTTGGAGCGTCGGTTTGTTTTTGTTTTTGTTTTGTTTGAATAAAATGGATCCTAGCATTCATTGTGTGGGAGAGAGACACGCTCACGTCGTTGCATATGGACAAATATGTTCTTAGGCTTTACTCATAGTATTCGTGGCGAAGGTTGAATCTTCTTCGTTAAATTGTTATATGGTTGGAATCGGGAAATGCTACATGTACTAATTCTAAAATGTCTTGGATAATTTGATACTTGGCAATTGTTGTGCTCATGTTTAAGCTCTTGCATCATATACTTTGCACCTATTAATGAAGAAATACATAGAGCTTGCTAAAATTTGGTTTGCATAATTGGTCTCTCTAAGGTCTAGATAATTTCTAGTATTGGGTTGAACAACAAGGAAGACGGTGTAGAGTCTTATAATGTTTACAATATGTCTTTTATGTTGAGTCAGTTCACCTATTTCTCTCCACCTCAAGAAGCAAACACTTGTGTGAACTGTGCATTGATTCTTACATACTTGCATATTGCACTTGTTATATTACTTTGCATTGACAACTATCCATGAGATATACATGTTATAAGTTGAAAGCAACCGCTGAAACTTCATCTTCCTTTGTGTTGCTTCAATACCTTTACTTTGAATTATTGCTTTATGAGTTAACTCTTATGCAAGACTTATTGATGCTTGTCTTGAAAGTACTATTCATGAAAAGTCTTTGCTATATGATTCATTTGTTTACTCATGTCATTCACCATTGTTTTGATCGCTGCATTCATTACATGTGCTTACAATAGTATGATCAAGGTTATGATGGCATGTCACTCCGTAAATTATCTTTGTTATCGCTTACCTGCTCGGACGAGCAGAAACTAAGCTTGGGGATGCCGATACGTCTCCGACGTATCGATAATTTCTTATGTTCCATGCCACATTATTGATGATATCTACATGTTTTATACATACTTTATGTCATATTTATGCGTTTTCCGGAACTAACCTATTGACGAGATGCCGAAGGGCCGCTGTCGTTTCACTCGTTTTTGGTTTCGTAAATCCTAGTAAGGAAATATTCTCGAATCCGACGAAATCAACGCCCAAGCATCTTAGAATTGGACGAAGCTTCCGAACACCCGAGAGTCGCCAGAGGGGGGCCACAGGCCCACCAGATGATAGGCTGGCGTGGCCCAGGCCTTGGCCGCGCCGCCTTACTGTGTCGCCGCCTCGTCGCCCCTCCGACTCCGCCTCTTCGCCTATTTAAAGGTCCCTGACCTAAATCTTCGGACGAAAAAAGCCACGGTACGAGAAACCATCCAGAGCCGCCGCCATCGCGAAGCCAAGATCTGGGGGACATGAGTCTCTGTTCCGGCACGCCGCCGGGACGGGGAAGTGCCCCCGGAAGGCTTCTCCATCGACATCGCTGCCATCTCCACCGCCATCTTCATCAACGTTGCTGTCTCCCATGAGGAGGGAGTAGTTCTCCATCGAGGCTAAGGGCTGTACCTGGTAGCTATGTGGTTCATCTCTCTCCTATGTACTTCAATACAATAATCTCATGAGCTACCTTACATGATTGAGATTCATATGATGATGCTTGTAATCTAGATGTCATTATGCTAGTCAAGTGGATTTTACTTATGTGATCTCCGGAGACTCCTTGTCCCACGTGTGTAAAGGTGACAGTGGTGTGCACCGTGTGGGTCTCTTAGGCTATATTTCACAGTAATACTTATTCACCGTTATGAAGAGCATAGTGAAGTGCTTATTTATATCTCTTTATGATTGCAATGTGTTTTGTATCACAATTTATCCGTGTGCTACTCTAGTGATGTTATTAAAGTAGTTTATTCCTCCCGCACGGTGTAATGGTGACAAGCAGTGTGCATCGTGTAGTACTTGGCGTAGGCTATGATTGTGATCTCTTGCAGATTATGAAGTTAACTATTGCTATGATAGTATTGATGTGATCTATGCCTCCTTTCGTAGCGTGAAGGTGACAGTGTGCATGCTATGTTAGTACTTGGTTTGGTTGTGTTGATCTGTCATGCACTGTAAGGTTATTTAAACATGAATATCGAATATTGTGGAGCTTGTTAACTCCGGTATTGAGGGTTCTTGTAGCCCTACACAATTAGTGGTGTTCATCATCCAACAAGAGAGTGTAGAGTATAGCATTTATCTATTCTGTTATGTGATCAATGTTGAGAGTGTCCACTAGTGAAAGTATGATCCCTAGGCCTTGTTTCCAATATCGCTATCGCTGCTTGTTTACTCGTTCTCTACCGCATCCGTACCGTCTCGCAATATTACCACCATCAACTACACGCCTGCCAAGCACTTTTCTCGGCGCCGTTACTACTGCTCATACTTATTCATACCACATGTATTTCACTATCTCTTCGCCGAACTAGTGCACCTATTAGGTGTGTTGGGGACACAAGAGACTTCTTGCTTTGTGGTTGCAGTGGTTGCATGAGAGGGATATCTTTGACCTCTTCCTCCCTGAGTTCGATAAACCTTGGGTGATCCACTTAAGGGAAACTTGCTGCTGTTCTACAAACCTCTGCTCTTGGAGGCCCAACACTGTCTACAAGAATAGAAGCACCCGTAGACATCAAGGAGCTCACACAAGCCGCAGCTGCACAAACTTGAGGTCACCGGGTTAGCAAAAGAACCAGCAACTACACGACACTGGAGGACAGAATGATCGTCGACGCATGGTTGACCATTGGGTAAGATCCATTGACATGTGCCGAGCAGAAGGGGGCCGCATTCTAGCGCAGGGTCCATGACTACTTCCATGAACATCGCCGGTACGGAGAGGAGCCATTTGACAGCTGATACGCGTACAGCACGCGCCCGTTGGGAACCCCAAGAGGAAGGTGTGATGCGTACATCGGCAAGTTTTCCCTCAGTAAGAAACCAAGGTTTATCGAACCAGTAGGAGCCAAGAAGCACGTTGAAGGTTGATGGCGGCGGAGTGTAGTGCGGCGCAACACCAGGGATTCCGGCGCCAACGTGGAACCTGCACAACACACAAAATTACTTTGCCCCAACGTGACGCTGAGGTTGTCAATCTCACCGGCTTGCTGTAACAAAGGATTAGATGTATAGTGTGGATGATGATTGTTTGCAAAAACAAGAGAACGAGTATTGCAATAGATTGTATTCGATGTAAAGAATGGACCGGGGTCCACAGTTCACTAGTGGTGTCTCTCCCATAAGATAAATAGCATGTTGGGTGAACAAATTATAGTTGGGCAATTGACAAATAAAGAGGGCATGACCATGCACATACATGTTATGATGAGTAGTGTGGGATTTAATTGGGCATTACGACAAAGTACATAGACCGCTATCCAGCATGCATCTATGCCTAAAAAGTCCACCTTCAGGTTATCATCCGAACCCCTCCAGTATTAAGTTGCAAACAACGGACAATTGCATTAAGTATGGTGTGTAATGTAATCAACAAATACATCCTTAGACATAGCATTGATGTTTTATTCCTAGTGGCAACAAGACATCCACAACCTTAGAACTTTCTCGTCACTCGTCCTGCATTTAATGGAGGCATGAACCCACTATCGAGCATAAATACTCCCTCTTGGAGTTACAAGTATCAACTTGGCCAGAGCCTCTACTAATAACGGAGAGCATGCAAGATCATAAACAACACATAGATAATAGATTGATAATCAACATAACATAGCATTCACTATTTATCGGATCCCAATAAATGCAACATGTAGCATTACAAATAGATGATCTTGATCATGTTAGGCAGCTCACAAGATCCAACAATGATAGCACAATGAGGAGAAGACAACCATCTAGCTACTGCTACGGACCCATAGTCCAGGGGTGAACTACTCACTCATCACTCCGGAGGCGACCATGGCGGTGAAGAGTCCTCCAGGAGATGATTCCCCTCTCCGGCAGGGTGCCGGAGGCGATCTCCTGAATCCCCCGAGATGGGATTGGCAGCGACGTCTCTGGAAGGTTTTCCATATCGTGGCTCTTGGTACTGGGGTATTCGCGATGAAGACTTTAAGTAGGTGGAAGGGCGGAGTCAGAGGGCTGACGAGGGGGCCACACGCTAGGGCCGCGCGGGCCCCTCCTGGGCCGCGCCGCCCTAGTGTGGCGGTGCCTCGTCGCCCCACTTTGGTTCCCTTTCGGTGTTCTGGAAGCTTCGTGGAAAAATAGGCCCCTGGGCGTTGATTTCGTCCAATTCCGAGAATATTTCCTTACTAGGATTTCGAAACCAAAAACAGCAGTAAAACAAGAATCGGCTCTTCGGCATCTCGTTAATAGGTTAGTGCCTGGAAAATGCATAAATATGACATAAAGTATGTATAAAACATGTGAGTATCATCATAAAAGTAGCATGGAACATAAGAAATTATCGATACGTTGGAGACGTATCAGCATCCCCAAGCTTAGTTCCTACTCGTCCCGAGTAGGTAAACGATAACAAAGATAATTTCTGAAGTGACATGCCATCATAATCTTGATCAATACTATTGTAAGCACATGTAATGAATGCAGCGATTCAAAGCAATGGTAAAGACAATGAGTAAACAATTGAATCATATAGCAAAGACTTTTCATGAATAGTACTTTCAAGACAAGCATCAATAAGTCTTGCATAAGAGTTAACTCATAAAGCAATAATTTCATAGTAAAGGCATTGAAGCAACACACAGGAAGATTAAGTTTCAGCGGTTGCTTTCAACTTGTAACATGTATATCTCATGGATATTGTCAACATAAAGTAATATAATAAGTGCAATATGCAAGTATGTAGGAATCAATGCACAGTTAGCACAAGTGTTTGTTTCTTAAGATGGAGAGAAGTGGGTAAACTAACTCAACATAAAAGTAGAAGAAAGGCCCTTCGCAGAGGGAAGCATTGATTGCTATATTTGTGCTAGAGCTTTTATTTTGAAAACAAGAAACAATTTTGTCAACGGTAGTAATAAAGCATATGCATTATGTAAATTATATCCTACAAGTTGCAAGCCTCATGCATAGATTACCAATAGTGCCCGCACCTTGTCCTAATTAGCTCGGATTAACATGGATTATCATCGCAATACATATGTTTTAACCAAGTGTCGCAAAGGGGTACCTCTATGCCGCATGTACAAAGGTCTAAGGAGAAAGCTCGCATTGGATTTCTCGCTTTTGATTATTCTCAACTTAGACATCCATACGGGGACAACATAGACAACAGATAATGGACTCCTCTTTAATGCATAAGCATTCAGCAACAAATAATATTCTCATAAGAGATTGAGGATAGTTGTCCAAAACTGAAACTTCCACCATGGATCATGGCTTTAGTTAGCGGCCCAATGCTCTTCTCTAACAATATGCATACTCAAACCATTCAACTCATGATAAATCACCCTTACTTCAGACAAGACGAACATGCATAGCAACTCACATGATATTCAACAAAGGGTAGTTGATGGCGTCCCCAAGAACATGGTTATCGCTCAACAAGCAACTTATAAGAGATAAAATACATAAGTACATATTCAATACCACAATAGTTTTTAGGCTATTTGTCCCATGAGCTATATATTGCAAAGGCGAAGAATGGAAATTTAAAGGTAGCACTCAAGCAATTTACTTTGGAATGGTGGAGAAATACCATGTAGTAGGTAGGTATGGTGGACACAAATGGCATAGTGTTTGGCTCAAGGATTTTGGATGCATGAGAAGTATTCCCTCTCAATACAAGGCTTAGGCTAGCAAGGCTATTTGAAACAAACACAAGTATGAACCGGTACAGCAAAACTCACATAAAAGACATATTGTAAGTATTATAAGACTCTACACCGTCTTCCTTGTTGTTCGACCCTTACTAGAAAATATCTAGACCTTACAGAGATCAATCATGCAAACCAAATTTTAGCAAGCTCTATGTATTTCTTCACTAATAAGTGCAAAGTATATGATGCAAGAGCTTAAACATGATCCTTATGAGCACAACAATTGCCAAGTATCAAATTATTCAAGCCATTCTACCAATTACCACATGTAGCATTTCCCGTTTCCAACCATATAACAATTTAACGAAGCAGTTCAACCTTCGCCATGAACATTATGAGTAAAGCCTAAGGACATATTTGTCCATATGCAACAGAGGAGCGTGTCTCTCTCCCACACAATGAATGCTAGGATCCAACTTTATTCAAACAAAACAAAAATAAAAACATACGAACGCTCCAAGTAAAGCACATAAGATGTGATGGAATAAAAATATAGTTTCACTAGAGGAACCTGATAATGTTGTCGATGAAGAAGGGGATGCCTTGGGCATCCCCAAACTTAGATGCTTGAGTCTTCTTGAAATATGCAGGGATGAACCACCAGGGCATCCCCAAGCTTAGAGCTTTCACTCTCCTTGATCATATTGTATCATCCTCCTCTCTTGATCCTTAAAAACTTCCTCCACACCAAACTCAAAACAACTCATTAGAGGGTTAGTGCATAATCAAAATTCACATGTTCAGAGGTGACATAATCATTCTTAACACTTCTGGACATTGCACAAAGCAACTGAAAGTTAATGGAATAAAGAAATCCATCAAGCATAGCAAAACAGGCAATGCGAAATAAAAGGCAGAATCCGTCAAAACAGAACAGTCCATAAAGACGAATTCTTTAGGTGCACCAGACTTGCTCAGATGAAAATGGTAAAATTGAATGAAAGTTGCGTACATATCTGAGGATCACTCACGTAAATTGGCAGAATTTTCTGAGTTACCTACAGAGACTACTGCTCAAATTCGTGACAGCAAGAAATCTGTTTCTGCGCAGCAATCCAAATCTAGTATGAACCTTACTATAAAAGACTTTACTTGGCACAACAATGCAACAAAATTAAGATAAGGAGAGGTTGCTACAGTAGTAACAACTTCCAAGACTCAAATACAAAACAAAGTGCTGTAGTAAAATCATGGGTTGTCTCCCATAAGTGCTTTTCTTTAACGCCTTTCAGCTAGGCGCAGAAAGTGTGTATCAATTGTTATCAAGAGACGAAGCATTAACAGCGGGGTTTGGAGTTTTCTCAACCATGCATTGTATTTTGTACACGTAAGTTTCAGAGGCTCCCTTTTCATTAATCTTAGGCTTGCTATTCTCATCAAATAAATTTTCAGGGACAAGCCAAGCATAATTATCTTCTAAAGCTTCATGAATTCCTAGGAGCTTGCAAGGTATTGGTGCTGTAATCTCCCCACCATCATTAACATTATTAGTGAACCTTATTCTATCCATGTCCATCTTTTCAAGTGTTCTTTTAAAATCGGTGAACATACCAAGCCTCTTATGCTTAATAAAAAAATTCCTAGCTTCTTTAGCTATATCTTCAAATTCTCGAACAAGGACTTTTAAAACAAAATCTCTCTTTTCTCCCCTCTCCATATCGAAAGTGTAAGAAACATGTGTTGTATCATGGGGTTGAGACTAATAAATCTAGTTTCTATCATGTGTACCAAACAGTGGAGGTACTTTCATAGGTAGGGACAGCTTTTGCCGTGGGTATATCTTCAAGATCTTCATTCATGCTAACATGGGTGAAGAATTCTTCTATATTATCTCTTCCAATTATAGACCCTTGTCCTACCGGTATATCTTTAAGAGTAAACTTAGGAGGAAACATGATGAAATAAGTAAAGTAAATGCAAGTAACTATTTTTTTTGTGTTTTTTAATATGGAGATCAAGACTGTAAATAAAGTAAAGCTAGCAACTAATTTTTTTGTGTTTTGTTTTTAGTGCAGCAAACAAAGTAGTAAATAAAATAAAGCAAGACAAAAACAAAGTAAAGAGATTGGAAGTGGAGACTCCCCTTGCAGCGTGTCTTGATCTCCCCGGCAACGGCGCCAGAAAAAGTGCTTGATACACGTACAGCACGCACCCGTTGGGAACCCCAAGAGGAAGGTGTGATGCGTACAACGGCAAGTTTTCCCTCAGTAAGAAACCAAGGTTTATCGAACCAGTAGGAGCCAAGAAGCACGTTGAAGGTTGATGGCGGCGGAGTGTAGTGCGGCGCAACACCAGGGATTCCGCGCCAACGTGGAACCCGCACAACACAACCAAATTACTTTGCCCCAACGTGACGATGAGGTTGTCAATCTCACCGGCTTGCTGTAACAAAGGATTAGATGTATAGTGTGGATGATGATTGTTTGCGAGAAACGATAGAACGAGTATTGCAGTAGATTGTATTCGATGTAAAGAATGGACCGGGGTCCACAGTTCACTAGTGGTGTCTCTCCCATAAAATAAATAGCATGTTGGGTGAACAAATTACAGTTGGGCAATTGACAAATAAAGAGGGCATGACCATGCACATACATGTTATGATGAGTAGTGTGGGATTTAATTGGGCATTACGACAAAGTACATAGACCGCTATCCAAAGCATGCATCTATGCCTAAAAAGTCCACCTTCAGAGTTATCATCCGAACCCCTCCAGCATTAAGTTGCAAACAACAGACAATTGCATTAAGTATGGTGCGTAATGTAATCAACAAATACATCCTTAGACAGAGCATTGATGTTTTATCCCTACTGGCAACATCACATCCACAACCTTAGAACTTTCTGTCACTGTCCCAGATTTAATGGAGGCATGAACTCACTATCGAGCATAAATACTCCCTCTTGGAGTTACAAGTATCAACTTGGCCAGAGCCTCTACTAATAACGGAGAGCATGCAAGATCATAAACAACACATAGATAATAGATTGATAATCAACATAACATAGCATTCACTATTCATCGGATCCCAACAAACGCAACATGTAGCATTACAAATAGATGATCTTGATCATGTTAGGCAGCTCACAAGATCCAACAATGATAGCACAATGAGGAGAAGACAACCATCTAGCTATCGCTACGGACCCATAGTCCAGGGGTGAACTACTCACTCATCACTCCGGAGGCGACCATGGCGGTGAAGAGTCCTCCGGGAGATGATTCCCCTCTCCGGCAGGGTGCCGGAGGCGATCTCCTGAATCCCCCGAGATGGGATTGGCGGCGGCGGCGTCTATGGAAGGTTTTCCGTATCGTGGCTCTCGGTACTGGGGTATTCGCGATGAAGACTTTAAGTAGGCGGAAGGGCGGAGTCGGAGGGCTGACGAGGGGGCCACAAGCTAGGGCCACGCGGGCCCCTCCTGGGCCGCGCCGCCCTAGTGTGGCGGCGCCTCGTCGCCCCACTTCGGTTCCCTTTCGGTGTTATGGAAGCTTCGTGGAAAAATAGGCCCCTGGGCGTTGATTTTGTCCAATTCCGAGAATATTTCCTTACTAGGATTTCTGAAACCAAAAACAGCAGAAAATAGCAACTGGCTCTTCGGCATCTCGTTAATAGTTTAGTGCCGGAAAATGCATAAATATGACATAAAGTATATATAAAACATGTGAGTATCATCATAAAAGTAGCATGGAACATAAGAAATTATCGATACATTGGAGACGTATCAACAGCGACCGCAACGAGTTGTCCTTCCAAAAGAGGTGGGGAACAATTCAAACGGAATGCAACAAGTTCCAGGAGGCGTATGATCATGTGAAGCGGATGCCCGTTATCGGCCTCGACATGAAGGACTTGGTATGATTTTTAAACTCAACGTGTTCATTCATTGTTTGCACATATGTTTGTCATTGTTGTCTCGCTTTGCTCTATGTGTGGCAAGCTTTGGATTTCTTAAAAAATAACAATGAAGGAAAGACCTTTGGCTTCCCTCATTGTTGGAAGGAACTCCATGGCACCCCCAAGTTCCAGGAGGGGTACGAGGGGTACATGGCGACCTTGACTGGCAACAAGACCGCGAAAGATCCCACAGTCGTTGACCTTGATGGTGGGCAGCCTTGTGGTAGCTCCGCTTCTCGTGCAAGTCGTCCACGATGAAAGTGCATAGATCTCCCATGTTTTGTTTTGGTAATTAATGACAATCCATATGGACTAATGTTTGCATTGAGTCATTTGTGTAGGAGTCGTCCATAGGCAATGTTTGAACCATAAGTTGGCGTCAAGGTTGCAATACGAAGAAATGAGGTGCAAATTCAAGATGAATCAACTCAAAGAGCTCACATGCTTGAAGCTTGCCATTCACATGTGTTCATAGATATGTGAAGATGCACCGAAAAAGAAGCTCTCCCATAGTGGATTATGGGGGAGCAATCCGCAAGACTTCATCAAGCAAGCATAATCAAGAAAGACGGTTCATCTCACGGTCAAGATCGTCATCATCGAGCTCAAGTGGAATGAGCAAGGTTAAGGTTTGCTCTTGATAGGGTTTCTTCTTACCGGTCGCGTTGTTTAGTTGGGAGACCGGTTTATAGGCTAAGTGTCGTACTATCAAGGGGCTCTCGGGTGAGTAACTCTATCGTATCGTTCGGAGTGCGGTCAAACCTTTGCATCCTTGCATCATCTTTCTTGGTTGTTATTTGTATCTTATCCATGTGGTGTTTTAGAGCTTCATGACAAGCTCTGGTTCATCGAAAACGGATTTCGCATATATCACTTGTTGCGTTTTCGAGTTGGGTGGTTTTCTCGGTTTGTTGTATTGAGGGGTTGTCCCTCTAAAATTCATATAAAACCACCCTACTAGTTTTTTGTGGTAGCTCTTGTCGCCCTCTTTCCAACAGAATTAGTTTCGTCTCATTTGGATTTTCCAATCTCAAGTTATTTACATTTCAAGTTTGAGTTTAAAAAGAAAAAAAAATGGGGGCAACATTTTTTTGGCCGATACTACCTCCTACGCTACCGGGCTTGCTACCGCCTAGCTAGCCTTGCTCCCAGTATACCCTGGATCTTTTACTGGTACCTAAACCGGTACCAGGACCGGTGGTACCGGCCTCAACGCACGCCCGCACGCCCCTGCTCCATGGGTCGATTTTGACAAAAAAAAACCTTTTTCTGAAAGAAAAGCACAGACGGACCCTCTAGCCGAACTATTTCACCGGACTAACCCTTTTGTGTGGTGCCCTTCCCATCAGCGCCACACCTCACTGTGTGGCGCCCATGCGAATGGCGCCACACATCCATGCCGGTGTGGCGCGGTCGACTCTGCCGTTGACCAGCCGACGTGGCAAGGATGTGTGGCGTCGTTCGCATGGGAGCCACACTTTGAAAGTGTGGCACCGATAGGAAGGGCGCCACACATCCACTTATGTGTACCGCCCGAGCCCCGACCCCTCCTCATTTCTTGCTCAACTCTTCTTCCTCCTCCTCCGACCAGCCACCCCACCTCTCTCCCCCATCCAAATCCCTCTCAAATCTTGGTGGATTTCGTTGGATCTGTCCGTGGAGATCGTTCCCAACCCGTTCCTTGAGGTAATCTCCTCCCTTCCCCTTCTTTTTATCCGATGAATTGATGGATTTGGTTGGATCTACATGTGAAACCCTAGATGTGAAACCCTAAGTTTATTTGAGGGTGGATCAAGACTTGGTTGGATCTTAGGGTTTGTTGAAATAGGACAAGTGGTAGGTGACAAGGTATTAACTTGTCAATGCCTACAAGTTGTAGACTAGGGTTTCGCGGAAAGTAGAGGGCAAGTAGATCTCGAAGGATTCAGCCGAAAAGGTGCTCGACTGCTAAAAACTAGGGTTGTGTTGACAATGAAATCGATCCTTTCTTTCTCCCTTGACCCCCTTATATAGGAGGCGGAGCCGAGGGTTCCGTGATGTACAAGTTATAAACAACAGGAGACACTTTGTGTTCGTCCCGTATAGTTACAAGTCTATTCCTAATATATCTCTATCTTCCATAACCGACGCTTTATTGGGCTTCTGGACTTCGTAATCTTCGGATCGTGGGCCTTCAGTAAACCCCGGGTACCTTCTTCAGCAGGCCCATTAGGGATGCCTATGTCAGTAGGGATAGGTTGTAGAACCCCTAGGTTGATCTGTGTTGATTATGGTAACTAATGAACACATGTATGTATGTGTTGTTCATATTATGCTAGGGAGATGGAAAGAATTGTTCATGTTCATCATGTGGACAATGATGCTTTTTTGAAGGGAAACCTAGAGCCGAACACGGAAGAGGTTGACGTGGTGTTTGAACGTAGCCCTGGCTTTGCGGAGGTGGTAGCACAAGTGAGGATTGAGTTGAATTGGAATGATCCAAATGATGGTGTTGAGCTAGAGGGAAGACATAATGTGGGGTTTGGAATGCACACCCGTTGGAAGACAATGTGTATCAACTCCGATCTCGTGACATAAGGGAGAAGGAAGAACTGGCTGAAGAATCTAGGAAGAAGAAGGCGAAGGGGGAGAGATCTTTTGCCATGTGATACGTCCAATTTGCATCACTATTTTATATCATAATTTGTTGTTATTCATTGATATATTTCATATTTAGACACAATACTTATGTTATTTCATCTATTTTGCATGTTTCATCATTATTGGAGGATCGAGCACCGGAGCCAGGATTCTGCTGGAAAAAGCACCGTCAGAACGCAATATTTCGGAAGATCAACCGTGGAAGGAAATTATACCAAAAATCCTATTTTTCCAGATGACGAAGGAAGCCAGAAGGGGGAGCCAGCTGGACCCAAGGTGGGCCCAGACCATAGGGCGGCGCGGCCCATGGCCCGGCCGCGCCACCCGGTGGTGAGGGGGCCCCACGGCCCCTTTCGCCTCCTTTTCTTCGCGAAATCCTTCGTCCCGAAGACCTAAGCCACGCGAGGGTACCTCGCGAAGAGTTACAGCCGCCTCTGCGGGGCGGAGAACACCAGAGAGAAAAGAGCTCTCCGGCGGGCTGAGATCCGCCGGGGAAATTCCCTCCGGGAGGGGGAAATCGACGCCATCGAGCTGGACATCATCTCCATCACCATCATCATCATCTCCACTGTTGTGGGTATACTTCATGGGTGTACCATCGACAGTGCCTAAGATCCGGCAAGCCCGGGTGGCCCACAGATGGTGGTGAGGCATGTGGCTCATCGGGCGGCCCAGTTGCTGTTGATCCTGACGGAAGATGTCCGGCCCAGGAGCAGGGAGCCGGATCCAACCGACATTGAGGAGGAACCCGGATCCACGGAGGCCCATTAAGGGACCCGGATCCGGTACAACATGGATGGAAGGGCGGATCCTTGGCGTACACGGCAAGACATTGTACCGTAGTTAGGAAACCTGTATCCGGGTAGGACTCTCCATGTAAACCCTAGATCCGTGCGCCTTTATAAGCCGGATCCTGGGAGCCCTAGAGGCAGAACCTTGATACGCGTTCAACACGCGTCCGTTGGGAACCCCAAGAGGAAGGTGTGATGCGTACAGCGGCAAGTTTCCCTCAGTATGAAACCAAGGTTATCGAACCAGTAGGAGCCAAGAAGCACATTGAAGGTTGATGGCGGCGGGATGTAGTGCGGCGCAACACCAGGGATTCCGGCGCCAACGTGGAACCTGCACAACACAACCAAAGTACTTTGCCCCAACGAAACGAGTGAGGTTGTCAATCTCACCGGCTTGCCGTAACAAAGGATTAACCGTATTGTGTGGAAGATGATTGTTTGCAGAAAACATGTAGAACAATATTGCAGTAGATTGTATTTCAGTAAAGAGAATTGGACCGGGGTCCACAGTTCACTAGAGGTGTCTCTCCCATAAGATAAACAAGCATGTTGGGTGAACAAATTACGAGTTGGGCAATTGACAAATAAAGAGGGCATGACCATGCACATACATATCATGATGAGTATAGTGAGATTTAATTGGGCATTACGACAAAGTACATAGACCGCCATCCAACCGCATCTATGCCTAAAAAGTCCACCTTCGAGTTATCATCCGAACCCCTCCAGTATTAAGTTGCAAAGCAACGAGACAATTGCATTAAGTATGGTGCGTAATGTAATCAACAACTACATCCTTAGACATAGCATCAATGTTTTATCCCTAGTGGCAACAAGCACAACACAACCTTAGAACTTTCTCATCACTTGTCCCGGTGTCAATGCGGGCATGAACCCACTATCGAGCATAAATACTCCCTCTTGGAGTTACAAGCATCTACTTGGCGCAGCATCTACTAGTAACGGAGAGCATGCAAGATCATAAACAACACATAGATATAACTTTGATAATCAACATAACAAGTATTCTCTATTCATCGGATCCCAACAAACGCAACATATAGAATTACGAGATAGATGATCTTGATCATGTTAGGCAGCTCACAAGATCCGACAATGATAGCACAATGGGGAGAAGACAACCATCTAGCTACTGCTATGGACCCATAGTCCAGGGGTAGACTACTCACACATCACTCCGGAGGCGACCATGGCGGCGTAGAGTCCTCCGGGAGATGAATCCCCTCTCGGCGAGGGTGCCGGGAGGCGATCTCCCGGATCCCCCGAGATGGGATCGGCGGCGGCGGCGTCTCCGGAAGGTTTTCCGTATCGTGGCTCTCGGTACGGGGGTTTCGCGACGGAGGCTATTTGTAGGCGGAAGGGCAGGTCAAGAGGCGGCACGGGGGCCCCACACCACAGGGCCGCGCGGCCAAGGGGGGGGCCGCGCCGCCCTAGGGTGTGGCCCCCTCGTGGCCCCTCTTCATCTCCTCTTCGGACTTCTGGAAGCTTCGTGGCAAAATAGGACCCTGGGCGTTGATTTCGTCCAATTCCGAGAATATTTCGTTACTAGGATTTCTGAAACCAAAAACAGCTAGAAAACAAGAATCGGCACTTCGGCATCTTGTTAATAGGTTAGTTCCGTAAAATGCACGAATATGACATAAAGTGTGCATAAAACATGTAGATAACATCAATAATGTGGCATGGAACATAAGAAATTATCGATACGTCGGAGACGTATCGGCATCCCCAAGCTTAGTTCTCGCTCGTCCCGAGCAGGTAAAACGATAACACGGATAATTTCGGAGTGACATGCCCTCATAATCTTGATCATACTATTTGTAAAGCATATGTAGTGAATGCAGCGATCAAAACAATGTATATGACATGAGTAAACAAGTGAATCATAAAGCAAAGACTTTTCATGAATAGCACTTCAAGACAAGCATCAATAAGTCTTGCATAAGAGTTAACTCATAAAGCAATAATTCAAAGTAAAGGCATTGAAGCAACACAAAAGAAGATTAAGTTTCAGCGGTTGCTTTCAACTCATAACATGTATATCTCATGGATATTGTCAACATAGAGTAATATAATAAGTGCAATAAGCAAATATGTAGGAATCAATGCACAGTTCACACAAATGTTTGCTTCTTGAGGTGGAGAGAAATAGGTGAACTGACTCAACATTGAAAGTAAAAGAATGGTCCTCCATAGAGGAAAAGCATCGATTGCTATATTTGTGCTAGAGCTTTGATTTTGAAAACATGAAACAATTTTGTCAACGGTAGTAATAAAGCATATGTATCATGTAAATTATATCTTATAAGTTGCAAGCCTCATGCATAGTATACTAATAGTGCCCGCACCTTGTCCTAATTAGCTTGGACTACCGGGATTATCGCAATGCACATGTTTTTACCAAGTGTCACAAAGGGGTACCTCTATGCCGCTCGTACAAAGGTCTAAGGAGAAAGCTCGCATTGGATTTCTCGCTATTGATTATTCTTCAACTTAGACATCCATACCGGGACAACATAGACAACAGATAATGGACTCCTCTTTTATGCATAAGCATGTAACAACAATTAATAATTTTCTCATTTGAGATTGAGGATATATGTCCAAAACTGAAACTTCCACCATGGATCATGGCTTTAGTTAGCGGCCCAATGTTCTTCTCTAACAATATGCATGCTTAACCATAAGGTGGTAGATCTCTCTTACTTCGGACAAGACGGACATGCATAGCAACTCACATGAAATTCAACAAAGAGTAGTTGATGGCGTCCCCGGTGAACATGGTTATCGCACAACAAGCAACTTAATAAGAGATAAAGTGCATAATTACATATTCAATACCACAATAGTTTTTAAGCTATTTGTCCCATGAGCTATATATTGCAAAGGTGAATGATGGAATTTTAAAGGTAGCACTCAAGCAATTTACTTTGGAATGGCGGAAAATACCATGTAGTAGGTAGGTATGGTGGACACAAATGGCATAGTGGTTGGCTCAAGTATTTTGGATGCATGAGAAGTATTCCCTCTCGATACAAGGTTTAGGCTAGCAAGGCTTATTTGAAACAAACACAAGGATGAACCGGTGCAGCAAAACTCACATAAAAGACATATTGTAAACATTATAAGACTCTACACCGTCTTCCTTGTTGTTCAAACTCAATACTAGAAATTATCTAGACCTTAGAGAAACCAAATATGCAAACCAAATTTTAGCATGCTCTATGTATTTCTTCATTAATGGGTGCAAAGCATATGATGCAAGAGCTTAATCATGAGCACAACAATTGCCAAGTATCACATTACCCAAGACATTAATAGCAATTACTACATGTATCATTTTCCAATTCCAACCATATAACAATTTAACGAAGAAGAAACTTCGCCATGAATACTATGAGTAGAAACCAAGGACATACTTGTCCATATGCTACAGCGGAGCGTGTCTCTCTCCCATAAAGTGAATGCTAGGATCCATTTTATTCAAACAAAACAAAAAAACAAAAACAAACCGACGCTCCAAGCAAAGCACATAAGATGTGATGGAATAAAAATATAGTTTCGGGGAGGAACCTGATAATGTTGTCGATGAAGAAGGGGATGCCTTGGGCATCCCCAAGCTTAGACACTTGAGTCTTCTTAGAATATGCAGGGGTGAACCACCGGGGCATCCCCAAGCTTAGAGCTTTCACTCTCCTTGATCATGTTGCATCATACTCCTCTCTTGATCCTTGAAAACTTCCTCCACACCAAACTCGAAACAACTCATTAGAGGGTTAGTGCACAATAAAAATTAACATATTCAGAGGTGACACAATCATTCTTAACACTTCTGGACATTGCATAAAGCTACTGGACATTAATGGATCAAAGAAATTCATCCAACATAGCAAAAGAGGCAATGCGAAATAAAAGGCAGAATCTGTCAAAACAGAACAGTTCGTATTGACGAATTTTAAAATGGCATCAGACTTGCTCAAATGAAAATGCCCAAATTGAATTAAAGTTGCGTACATATCTGAGTATCATGTACGTAAATTGGCTTAATTTTCTGAGCTACCTACAGGGAGGTGGACCCAGATTCGTGACAGAAAAGAAATCCGGAGCTGCGCAAGTAATCCAAATCTAGTACTTACTTTTCTATCAAAGACTTTACTTGGCACAACAAAACACTAAACTAAGATAAGGAGAGGTTGCTACAGTAGTAAACAACTTCCAAGACACAAAATAAAAGCAAAGTACTGTAGGTAAAAACATGGGTTGTCTCCCATAAGCGCTTTTCTTTAACGCCTTTCAGCTAGGCGCAAAAAGTGTGTATCAAGTATTATCGAGAGATGGTGTATCAACCTTACCTTGGGCTTTACCCTTACCTTTCTTATTGTTTTTCTTTCCCTTTGGTTTAGGAAATATATGATTTCCCCCCGGTATAGAGGTGAATTTCAGAGTGCCTTCTCCCACATCAATGACTGCTCCCAATAGTTTCAGCAGGGATCTTCCGAGTGTGATTTTTCCTGTCCCTACACATTCAACAACAAGATAATCAATGGATATTGTTCTTCCAAGAATGGTTGTATGCACACCTACGGCTATTCCCTTAGGAATTATAATAGAGTTATCAATGAGAGTTATTTCTTCTCCTCCTTCATCGACTCCCCAAAGTTTCAAAGATTTATAAATGCTTTCGTGCATAAGACAAAATTCATACATAATATCACGAGTAGGCATGAAGAGTTCGATCACCGATAACAATTTTAACAAGTAGGATCCCACAATGAAAGTTTAGAGTTCACTAAAACTTGTTCAAGACGATTACGAACATGGCAATAGTTATCATCCAAGCGAGATGTACTTATCTCGAGATTGTTTAATCTACTATATATGCTAGTGAGGGCTGAATCAAAGTTATTAGCTGAATCATGTGATGCAACCAACTTCTTTATGGCATTAAAAGCTTGATCCCCATTGCAATGAAGGAAATCTCCTCCCACTAAAGTATCCAAAGCATATCTATAGCGAACCATAAGACCAAAATAAAAATTACTAAGGAGCAAACTTAGAGTCATTTGAGGTTCAGCTTTACGATAAGAAGTAAAAATTCTAGACCAAGCATCCTTAAAACTCTCCTCATCCCCTTGTTTGAAAGTGAAGACTAATTCTTCAGGCGAAGAAGTAACAGGTTCAGAGCTAGACATGGTAACAAAAGTAACTAAATTTTTTGTATTTTTAATATAGAGTGCAAGACAGCAAATAAAGCAAACTAGATAAAGTAAATGCAAGTAACTAATTTTTTTGTGTTTTTGATATAGCAAACAAGATAGCAAATAAAGTAAAACTAACAACTAATTTTTTTGTATTTTGATTTAGTGCAGCAAACTAAGTAGTAAATAAAACTAAGCAAGACAAAAACAAAGTAAAGAGATTGAGAAGTGGAGACTCCCCTTGCAGCGTGTCTTGATCTCCCCGGCAACGGCGCCGGAAAAATCGCTTGATACGCGTTCAACACGCGTCCGTTGGGAACCCCAAGAGGAAGGTGTGATGCGTACAGCGGCAAGTTTCCCTCAGTATGAAACCAAGGTTATCGAACCAGTAGGAGCCAAGAAGCACGTTGAAGGTTGATGGCGGCGGGATGTAGTGCGGCGCAACACCGGGGATTCCGGCGCCAACGTGGAACCCGCACAACACAACCAAAGTACTTTGCCCCAACGAAACAGTGAGGTTGTCAATCTCACCGGCTTGCTGTAACAAAGGATTAACCGTATTGTGTGGAAGATGATTGTTTGCGAAAAACAAGTAGAACAATATTGCAAGTAGATTATATTTCAAGAAAGAGAATTGGACCGGGGTCCATAGTTCACTAGAGGTGTCTCTCCCATAAGATAAACGAGCATGTTGGGTGAACAAATTACAGTTGGGCAATTGACAAATAAAGAGGGCATGACCATGCACATACATATCATGATGAGTATAGTGAGATTTAATTGGGCATTACGACAAAGTACATAGACCGCCATCCAACCGCATCTATGCCTAAAAAGTCCACCTTCGGGTTATCATCCGAACCCCTCCAGTATTAAGTTGCAAAGCAACGGACAATTGCATTAAGTATGGTGCGTAATGTAATCAACAACTACATCCTTAGACATAGCATCAATGTTTTATCCCTAGTGGCAACAAGACAACACAACCTTAGAACTTTCGTCACTCGTCCCAGTGTCAATGCGAGCATGAACCCACTATCGAGCATAAATACTCCCTCTTGGAGTTACAAGCATCTACTTGGCCAGAGCATCTACTAGTAACGGAGAGCATGCAAGATCATAAACAACACATAGATATAACTTTGATAATCAACATAACAAGTATTCTCTATTCATCGGATCCCAACAAACGCAACATATAGAATTACGGATAGATGATCTTGATCATGTTAGGCAGCTCACAAGATCCGACAATGATAGCACAATGGGGAGAAGACAACCATCTAGCTACCGCTATGGACCCATAGTCCAGGGGTAGACTACTCACACATCACTCCGGAGGCGACCATGGCGGTGTAGAGTCCTCCGGGAGATGAATCCCCTCTCCGGCAGGGTGCCGGAGGCGATCTCCTGGATCCCCCGAGATGGGATCGGCGGCGGCGGCGTCTCCGGAAGGTTTTCCGTATCGTGGCTCTCGGTACGGGGGTTTCGCGACGAAGGCTATTTGTAGGCGGAAGGGCAGGTCAAGAGGCGGCACGGGGGCCCCACACCACGGGGCCGCGTGGCCAAGGGGGGCGCGCCGCCCTAGGGTGTGGCCCCCTCGTGGCCCCTCTTCGTCTCCTCTTCGGACTTCGGAAGCTTCGTGGCAAAATAGGACCCCGGGCGTTGATTTCGTCCAATTCCGAGAATATTTCGTTACTAGGATTTCGAAACCAAAAACAGCAGAAACAACGAATCGGCACTTCGAGCATCTTGTTAATAGGTTAGTTCCAGAAAATGCACGAATATGACATAAAGTGTGCATAAAACATGTAGATAACATCAATAATGTGGCATGGAACATAAGAAATTATCGATACGTCGGAGACGTATCAAACCTCAACTCATTGTAACATCGCGAAAGCGCCCAAATAATTCCAAACAAGCAGCAGTAGGCCCTGTCGTCGTGCAGGTGTTCCGAAGCTGGGTAAATCGCGTACCACCGTCCCGTGTGCACTCCGCCCTATGGCCCCTACTTCTTCTTCCCCTCGTGAGGATCCCTCCTCCGGGGTACCGTCTGATGACCCACAAGTATAGGGGATCGCAACAGTCTTCGAGGGAAGTAAAACCCAATTTATTGATTCGACACAAGGGGAGACAAAGAACACTTGGAAGCCTTAACAGCGGAGTTGTCAATTCAGCCGCACTGGAAACGGACTTGCTCGCAAGGGTTTATCATGAGGTAACGGCTTTATAGCGATAGCGGTAGTGAAATAACAGCAGCAGAATAACAAAGACAACAGTAGTGATTATAGTAAACAGCAGGATTATATTACTGTAGGCACGGGGACGGATGACGGGCGTTGCATGGATGAGAGAAACTCATGTAACAATCATAGCAGGGCATTTGCAGATAATAATAAAACGGTGTCCAAGTACAAAGCAATCAATAGGCATGTGTTCCATATATAGTCGTGCGTGCTCGTAATGAGAAACTTGCACAACATCTTTTGTCCTACCAGCCGGTGGCAGCCGGGCCTCAAGGGAAACTACTGGATATTAAGGTACTCCTTTTAATAAAGTACCGGAGCAAAGCATTAACACTCCGTGAACACATGTGATCCTCACATCGCTACCATTCCCTCCGGTTGTCCCGATTTCTGTCACTTCGGGGCCATCGGTTCCGGACAACGACATGTGTACACAACTTGCAGGTAAGATCAATAAACAATGAATATCATGATGAAACAATAACATGTTCAGATCTGAGATCATGGCACTCGGGCCCTAGTGACAAGCATTAAGCATAACAAGTTGCAACAATATCATCAAAGTACCAATTACGGACACTAGGCACTATGCCCTAACAATCTTATGCTATTACATGACCAATCTCATCCAATCCCTACCATCCCCTTTGGCCTACAGCGGGGGAATTACTCACACATGGATGGGGGAAACATGGCTGGTTGATGTAGAGGCGTTGGCGGTGATGGCGGCGATGATCTCCTCCAATTCCCCGTCCCGGCGGAGTGCCAGAACGGAGACTTCTGGCTCCCGCGACGGAGTTTCTCGATGTGGCGGCGTTCGGAGGGTTTCGGCGACTTCGACTTCTCCCCGTGCGTTTTTAGGTCGAGGCCGATAAATAGTCCGAAGGAGGGCGTCGGAGGCCGGCCGAGGGGGCCACACCACATGGCCGCGCGGGCCCCCCTGGGCCGCGCCGCCCTATGGTGTGGGGCCCTCGGGCCTCCACCTGGTTTGTCCTTCTGGCTCCGTCAGTTCTCTGGGAAAATAGGGCCTTCTGCATAAATTCCGAGGATTTTCCCGAAAGTTGGATTTCTGCACAAAAACGAGACACCAGAGCAGTTCTGCTGAAAACAGCGTTAGTCCGTGTTAGTTGCATCCAAAATGCACAAATTAGAGGCAAAACAATAGCAAAAGTGTTCGGGAAAGTAGATACGTTTTGGACGTATCAACTCCCCCAAGCTTAGCTTATTGCTTGTCCTCAAGCAATTCGATTAACAACCGAGCGATAAAATAACTTTCACGAACACATTTGCTCATATGATGTATATATTCTCATGCTATGGCTAATACTTAAGCAGTTCATAATGAGATACATGCAAATAAGATCATCTAACAGACTATGTCAATCATGGAGAGGTACCAACAATTAATAATAAGCATCATGAATCATGTATATAAGCGAGGATTGCAATGTTCATAAGAGAGTATGATAAAGTGGTATCTCGCTTGCCTCGTATTTGATTGGCAAAACATAAATGCCCGGGCACCTCCGGAGTTCATAGAAAGACTAGAAGTAGTGATTGTCAAAGATAAAAGCATCAAAGTTATACCACAATCAATCATATTTTGAGACAAGCATATTATACTAAGAATGACAGGTTGTGCTCTCAAGATAGTGCTCAAAGAAATAATGGAGACACAACACAAAAGTAAAAGATTGACCCTTCGCAGAGGGAAGCAGGGATTAACATGCGCTAGAGCTTTTCATTTTTTAAATCAGGAGTAAAATTATTTTGAGAGGTGTTTGTTGTTGTCAACGAATGGTAATGGGTACACTAACTACCTCGCCAACCGGATTTTCAAGAGCGGCTCCCATGAATTATTTGCATATTTATGTGGCACTCCTTCCAACCTTTCTTACACAAACCATGGCTAACTGAATCCTCGGGTGCTCGCCAACAATCACATACCATGAAGGAGTGCATTTTTATTTTAGTTTTATTATGATGATGACACTCCCCCAACCTTTGCTTACACAAGCCATGGCTAACTGAATCCTTCGGGTGCCGTCCATCAATCACAAACCATGGAGGAGTGTCTATTTAAGTTAATTAATTCGGGACTGGGAATCCCATTGCCAGCTCTTTTTGCAAAATTATTGGATAAGCGGATGTGCCACTAGTCCATATGAGAGTCCGTCAAAAGTAAATGACAAGGTTGAAAGCTAAACACCACATACTTCCTCATGAGCTATGAAACATAAACACAAATTGAGAAGCATTTTGAAAGTTTTAAAGGTAACGCATGAGAATTTACTTGGAATGGTTTGAAATGCCATGCATAGGTATTTATGGTGGACACTCGGAATAACTTGGTTTTCATGTGTTTGGAAGCACGAGCAGCGTTCCCGCTCAGTACAAGTGAAGGCTAGCAATAGACTAGGGAGCGACAAATCAAGAGAGCAGTAACTGTCATAATCATGCTTGCAGCAAAATAAATTAACGGAGGCATAAAAGTGATACAAGAACTCTGAAGCAACATAGATCATCGAGGCTTAATTGACTTTTTGTTCAGTCATATGCATGCGTGAGCATGTGCCAAGTCGATGCAAATGAATTATTCAGAGGAGGATACCACAATGCCATACTTACTTATGAATAAAACAATGCACGCAAACATCCATGACATGCTACTCATATTAATAAATTGGAGCTAAACATGAGAGATCATAAACTACTAGACTTTCTCAAATAACATATACCTCACATGAACCAACTAAGCATGCTCACATGGATGAGTATATGTACAAAAATGAAAACAAATAGAGTTCATACCAGTCTCTCACCACAATCAGATTGTCGTAGATCGTCATTATTGCCTTTTCACTTGTGTAGCTTGGATAATATGAAATGAAAACCACACTCCAGCCACCGAAGACCATTGAACTCAAGATGAACTTTACAAAACCAAAGAAGAACAGCAAATATTTTTGGTGTTTTCGAATTTGAGAACAAGAACAAGAGGAAACAAACAAACAAAGCAAAATCTTTTTGGGTTTTCTTATAACAAACTAGCAACAGCAAATAAAGCGAAACAAATGCAAGAAACCAAAGCAAACAAATGGTGAAGAGAAACAACAGAAATATTTTTGGTCTTTTTGTGTTTTGGGAAGGAAACAAAGCAAAAACAAGAAATAGCAAACCAAAAGAAACACAGAAAAGCAAGATGGCAGAAATCTGCCAAAACTCGACAGCAGTACAGAAATCGATTTTTACAAAAATCTTACGTTGCTCAGCTCGAAAAGTGTTCAACTAATGAAAGTTAGATAACAACCTGGGGAACCTGCACAAAAATTGGCAGCTCAAAATAACGCTCTGGATGTGCGCACGAATTTTTCTAGTAACAGTCCAGAATCTGTTTTCAGGCAGCACTTCCCCAAATATCATCTTCCTCTCATTAGAAAACCGCTCAAACGAACAAAACAAATATGTACAAGTATCCAGCAATCATAATATGCAAAGAATGAGTAATGCCGGTATACCTCCCCCCAAGCTTAGGCTTTTGGCCTAAGTGGAGTTCAACCCCAACGAGGGTCGCTGTTCCTCGCCGGTGGATAATTCATGGCGTAGTCATAGTAAAGTTCCTGTGCAGAAGAAAAGCGTGGAGGCTCCACATGTCCAACATGTTGATGCGAGGAACTTGCTACATCGGATGATGAGTTGAGGTGCTCCTCGACCTCCGTGTCGTCTCTTGCATGATGGCCTCCTCCCTCTATGTGTGCATCCAGTGCACCTTCTGTGACCGACCAATCACTATCCTCTGAGAAACTCCTTCCATAGCAAATCATCTTGAAGAGGCTTAAGAGTTCTTGTGGCGATCCCCTTATCTTCTCGCATGACCCCCATTGCGGTACTCTAATTGCTGCACAAAAATCACTGAACGGCAAGTTGACAGCTTTATTGTAAATTTTATACTGAACCGTGGGGTTAGATCGCGACCAATTGAACTTAAAGTCCTGCACAAAAGACATAGTTAATTTTGCATATTGTCTTGGCTCTCCTTCAACAAAATCACTCAGCCCTGCTCGAGAAATTAGACTCCGAACATCTTCCAATATTCCCGCGCTTCTCATGAAATCCGCGCACGGGTAGTAAGAGGGGTATACTCCCTCTTCACGATTCACTCTCATAACTTGTTGGACCTCCAATTCTTGTTGGTTAAGTTGATATCTACTCCACTCCATTTTCTGAAATTTTCAACAAACAATATAAAATTTGATTTGGTGACATATAATCAAGGGGAACTACTATAGGAACTTGCTAGAGTACTAATCATGCATCAAAACTAGTTTATACAACTTAGAACAAGCATGCAAGCTCACTAAACATGTTACCTACAAGCAGCAAAATATTCAAGATATACTCAACCAAACAAAATTCTACTTGGATAGGTGGAGGAGTCACATACCGGAGAGCAAATGTGCCAAATTTCGGACGAAATCTGGGCTGAGCAAAGAGATCGAGAAATCTAGAGTTCTGGAGCAAAACGCGAGTGAGAGGAACCTGGTACGAGTTTTTTCGGGAGAGAGAAGGTGCTGGGAGAAAGAGATGGCAAAGTGGGGCAAGGAGGGGCCCACACCACAGGGTGGCGCGCCCCCTCCTTGGCCGCGCCGGCCTGTGGTGTGGCACCCTATGGTGCCCCACAGGTCATCCTCTGGTGCTCCTGGGTGCCTCGTTGAAAAATAGGACCAACGGTATAATTTTGTGAATTTTTGAAAACTTTGAAAAATGCACATTTCGGGTATTTAGTTTATTATTACTCGGCCAGGAAATTTTTTGAAATCTCCAATTAACTAAGGAACTTTGCAAATTAAAAGTGCTACGAGCAACTAGAGCAAGTGGAGGAAGAAAGAGATGTTGTTTACCTCCTCTATGCATATAAAAAGTATTCGTTAACAAGGTTGATCAAGTCTTGCCACCAAATAAATTTTACATAGCATAAGAAGAAATAAACCTCAAATCAATCATGTTACCTTGAATTGTATCGATATGGATCCAATCACGAGAGTTTGATATTCTTCTTTAGGCTCATATATAAGACAATCAATAGTTCCCACTTTGATAGTTCTCACATTAGAAATAGTATTAACTCCACACGCTTTCTCAATCCTCTTGGGAAAATAAACGGTATGCTCCCTATCATCAACATTGAAAGTAACCTTCCCTTTATTGCAATCAATAACAGCCCCTGCGGTGTTAAGAAAAGGTCTCCCAAGAATAATAGATATATTATCATCTTCAGGCATTTCCAACACAACAAAATCAGTTAATATCAAGCAGTTAGTAGTAACTTGAACAGGAACATCCTCACATATACCAACAGGAATAGCAGTAGATTTATCAGCCATTTGCAAAGATATATCAGTAGGTATCAACTTATCTAAATAAAGTCTCTTATAAAGAGAAAAAGGCATAACACTAACACCGGCTCCCAAGTCACATAGAGCAGTTTTAACATAATTATTCTTAATAGAACAAGGAATAGTAGGTATACCTGGGTCGCCCAACTTCTTTGGAACTTTTCCATTGAAAGAGTAGTTAGCAAGCATAGTGGAAATTTCCTCATTGGGGATTTTCCTTTTGTTAGTGACAATATCTTTCATATACTTTGAATAAGGAGGCAATTTAATAGCATCAATCAAAGGGATTTGCAAGAATAAAGGTTTCATCCAATCGCAAAATTTATTATAGTGTTCTTCTTCCTTTGATTTTAGTTTCTTAGCAGGAAAAGGCATTTGCTTTTGCACCCAAGGTTCTTTTTCATTACCATGTTTCTCAGCAATAAAATCTTCTTTAGTGTACTTTTTATTTTTAGCATGCTTTTCAGGTTCTTTTTCTACCTCTTCTTTATCAGAAGCATCATTCTTATCATTATCTTTATCATGTTCATTACCACTTTCGGTTTCAGCATCGAAATAGAAATACTATTAGGATCATTAACAGAGTTCAGAGGATTCTACAACATTTTTATGTTTCTTCTTCTTTTTCTTCTTAGAAGGAGCACTAGGTTCAATGTGTTGAGAATCTTGTTCAATTCTTTTGGGATGCCCTTCAGGATATAGAGGATCCTGGGTAGAGACACCACCTCTAGTTGTTACTTCATAAGCATGTTTCTCTTTAGAATTATTCCCCAACAAGTCATTTTGCACTTTAGTGAGTTGATCTATTTGAGTTTGAACCATATGAAAATGTTTAACAAGCATCTTAACATCATTGGAGGTTCTTTCTACAATATCATGCAATTCACTAATAGCTCGAGAATTTTCCATTAAATGATTCTCTACTCTCATATTAAAATTTTCTTACTTAACAATATAATTATCAAACTCATCTAAGCATTGTGTAGGAGGTTTCGAATACGGAATATCTTCCCTAGTAAAGCGTTGAAGGGAGTTTACCTCAATCATGGATGAAGGGGGAATTATCTCACATATATCTTCTATGGGAGGAAGATTCTTCACATCTTCAGATTTAATACCTTTCTCCTTGAGAGACTTCTTGGCTTCCCTCATATCTTCATCATTCAATTTAATCATACCCCTCTTCTTCAGTATCGGTGTCGGGGTTGGTTCAGGTGTAGACCAATCATCATGATTCCGGCCTATTTTAGCCAATAATTCTTCGGCCGTCGTCCGGAGTTCTTTTCCGAAAACACAACCAAGCACAACTATCCAGGTATGCCCTAGACTCAATGGTTAGTCCACTATAAAATATATCAAGTAAATCATGCTTTTCCAAATCATGATCAGGCCGAGCTCTAATAAGAGAGCAAAATCTCGCCCAAGCCTCAGGCAATTTCTCTCCATCTTCCTGGTTAAAATTATAAATTCTCTGCAAAGCAATATGTTGAGCACTAGCAGGAAAGTATTTACGGAAGAAAACATCAAGCAATTCTTTTGGACTTTTAATAGAATTAGGTGGCAAACTATTATACCAAGTTTTAGCGTCATCCTTTAATGAGAATGGAAAGATTTTAGCAACAAAGTAAGTACGCATCTTGACATCATCGGAAAACAAGCTACTTAGAGTAGATAACTCAGTCATGTGTTCAACAACAGCACTTTCTTTTTCAGTACCACAAAAGGGTGTTTTCTCAACAATAGCTATATGAGATAGATCAAGAGAAAAATCATAATCTTTATCCTTAATGTTTATGGGAGATGTGGCAAACTTAGGATCGGGAGACAGTTTATATCTAACAGCATGTTCTGCAAGTAACTTTTTAATTTTTCTTGCATCAGTAGTAGCATTGCATTTTTCAATAAAATCATCATTAAGCTCCACATAATCTTCATCAGGATCATCACTAAAATAATCAAGTTCGTGTGAATTAACAGGTGTAGTAGCATTAGGAGTTTCAGTATTTTCAATTTGTCTAGACCTAGCAATTGTAGCATCTAGAAAGGATCCCAAAGAACCACTATCATCAAGCACAGCAGAAATATTATCAATATTATGAGAGTTTTCAGATTCAGCAGAAGTACCCGCATGTGAAGCATGTGGCGGTGAAACAAGTTTATCAATCACAGATGGTGAATCAAGTGTAGCGGAGGTATTCGAATTGTACCTTTTCTTGTAGTGGATGGTAATATGGCGATCTTAGTATCGCGAGGTTTACCCATGATGGAGAATTTGCAGCGAACAATATTAATCCAAGTGAACTTCCAAATAAAGCTATGCTCCCGGCAACGGCGCCGGAAAATAGTCTTGATGACCCACAAGTATAGGGGATCGCAACGAGTCTTCGAGGGAAGTAAAACCCAATTTATTGATTCGAC
Organism: Lolium rigidum; assembly: GCF_022539505.1. NCBI lineage: Eukaryota > Viridiplantae > Streptophyta > Magnoliopsida > Poales > Poaceae > Lolium > Lolium rigidum. Next base: position 249,493,103 of record NC_061513.1, on the reverse strand, counting down.
ACAAGGGGAGACAAAGAACACTTGGAAGCCTTAACAACGGAGTTGTCAATTTAGCCGCACTGGAAACGTACTTGCTCGCAAGGGTTTATCGATAGTAACAGCTTTATAGCGAGTAGCGTAGTGAAATAACAGACAGCAGAATAACAAAGACAGCGAAGAGTGATTATAGTAAACAGCAGGATTAAAATACCGTAGGCACGGGGACGGATGACGGCGTTGCATGGATGAGAGAAACTCATGTAACAATCATAGCAGTGGCATTTGCAGATAATAATAAAACGGTGTCCAAGTACAATGCAATCAATAGGCATGTGTTCCATATATAGTCGTGCGTGCTCGTAATGAGAAACTTGCACAACATCTTTTGTCCTACCAGCCGGTGGCAGCCGGCCTCAAGGGAAACTACTCGGATATTAAGGTACTCCTTTTAATAAAGTACCGGAGCAAGCATTAACACTCCGTGAACACATGTGATCCTCACATCGCTACCATTCCCTCCGGTTGTCCCGATTTCGTCACTTCGGGGCCATCGGTTCCGGACAGACGACATGTGTATACAACTTGCGGTGTAAGATCAATAAACAATGAATATCATGATGAAACAATAACATGTTCAGATCTGAGATCATGGCACTCGGCCCTAGTGACAAGCATTAAGCATAACAAGTTGCAACAATATCATCAAAGTACCAATTACGGACACTAGGCACTATGCCCTAACAATCTTATGCTATTACATGACCAATCTCATCCAATCCCTACCATCCCCTTCGGCCTACAGCGGGGGAATTACTCACACATGGATGGGGGAAACATGGCTGGTTGATGTAGAGGCGTTGGCGGTGATGGCGGCGATGATCTCCTCCAATTCCCCGTCCCGGCGGAGTGCCGTAACGGAGACTTCGGCTCCCGCAACGGAGTTTCGCGATGTGGCGGCGTTCGGAGGGTTTCCGGCGACTTCGACTTCTCCCCGTGCGTTTTTAGGTCGAGGCCGATAAATAGTCCGAAGGAGGGCGTCGGAGGCCGGCCGAGGGGCCACACCACATGGCCGCGCGGCCCCCCGGGCCGCGCCGCCCTATGGTGTGGGGCCCTCGGGCCTCCACCTGGTTTGTCCTTCCGGCTCCGTCGCCTTCTCGGGAAAATAGGGCCTTCTCGCATAAATTCCGAGGATTTTCCCGAAAGTTGGATTTCTCGCACAAAAACGAGACACCGTGAGCAGCTTCGCTGAAAACAGCGTTAGTCCGTGTTAGTTGCATCCAAAATGCACAAATTAGAGGCAAAACAATAGCAAAAGTGTTCGGGAAAGTAGATACGTTTTGGACGTATCACCGTCGATTAGGCAACGACAGTTGGCGCCCACCGTGGGGCCTGCGGCGTCTGGAGGCCGGAACCGGGAGGGTTCCGCCAGGGGAAGCTACGACAACACCATCGCTGTGGGGCGCGTCCTCTACGCCGGAAATCTGCCGATCGTCCCTCCGGATGAGTGTTGGATTCCGGCTAGGACAAACCCCGTCAAGCTCTCCATCGTCCCAGTTGGCGGCATACACATCTTCATCGGGGAAACCGTCGATTCCAACGGAAACCCACTGGTAAGTAACGCAGACGCGACCGCCGCAGAGCTGGACGCTGTCGCGAAGATCCGATCTAAGATGCAGGAGCTTCCCAAGGAAGATTCCGCCTTGGATGTGGAAAAATCAAAGCCCACCCAATCCGCCCCTGAGCAGGAAATAAAGGTGGAAGACCAATGCAGATCCGCCTGGATCTCCCAGGTGTTAGAGAAGCAAAGGTGTAACTTCGTACACTTCTTGGCCCATACCGCCGGAACCGCCCCTCAAGAAGGCGGTGCTGGTCCCGAGCAGGTCGAGGTACCGGAAAACAACGCTGCTCCGGATCAGCATGAGGCTGTCGGATAAAGCGGAACCCCGGTTGAAGAGTCGATTCTGGGCAACCTAAGCCCAATTTCCGGGGATACGCCCTCCATGGATACTGAAGAGTTCGATCGCAAGATAAGGGAATACGGATACGGTGATCAGCCTGAAGTTGAATCCGCCCAGCCTAAGCAGGTTCTCGAAACCGTAGCAGCGCTGGGAGAACCTGGATCTGAAGGGGCAACCAACCAATCCGACCCTCAGCCATCCCGCCAAGGATCTCCAATGTCACGGGAGCGACCCCGCAAGGATTCTTCCTCGGAGGAACTCCTGTCACCTGAAGAGATGGTTGCACAAGCAGGCATGGATGCAGTTTATCGCTCGGATATTCTTAACAAACCCATAACCTCGGGCGACGCCGCAGATCCGGAGGCTTTAGAGACCACGAGAAAGGAAATGCTGGCCACAGCCAAGAAGCTCGCCAATACCGCAGCCGCAATAAGGGATGAAAGGGCAGAAGCTGCAAACTTGATGGACCGCTTCGAAAGACAGGATCGCGAAATCGCTGACACACTCGAGCACGTCAAGAGCATGAGGCAAGAGTGGGAAGTAAAGATGACCTATGCGCAGGCGGAGGCCGATCGAATCATTAGAGAAGCAATTCCGCCCCGCAGAATCAACTTCGCCACGCCCGCAGAGCAGCAGCCGCTGGAAACCCCAAAGGATAACATGCTAAAAGCTGCGGAGCTGTTGAAAAAGAAGGACGAAGAGGTTGATATCAACTACCTCCGCAAACTTGTCGCTTCAGCAATGCAGCAGCAAAGCAAGGCGGATACCTCGCGCAGGTTAGAATCCAATCCGGATAACTGTGTATCTACCGCGCAGAAGGATGCTCGCGCCAGTCGCCATCGAGATGACGAATCGCGAACCGGATCTTCGGAACGCAGAAGGATAGCCAGAGAACACCCAAATCCGATCCCCGTGCCGTCAAAGACGCCTCCGTCTGATCCAAGAAAGGGAAAGGATGCAATGTACTCTGGACGAGACAAGTACCGCAACCCCTCTCCTCCGCCTAATGGTTACCCGCGACCCCCTCGCCGCCGTAGTCCAGCCGGAAACACCAGGCCCCCAGGGCATGGTGGGATTGTTATCCGCGACAACGTGCTGCCAAGAAACAAAAACAGGGAGCGCTCGCCGGAACCAGAACAACAATCGTGAGCCCGAGCCCAGGAGGAGTCGGAATGAGGAGCGCGACCCGGAGCCTCGCCGGAGCCACGACCCGGAGCCTCGCCGGAGCCGGAACGACTGTGGCAGCCAGCCGCCATGGCGAAGGCAGCCACGTAGCTCGGAGCCAGCACCGGGAAGGCCGAGGAGAATCGGAAGGCGCAAGCAAGAAGTCGGATCGACCACCTCACGAGTCTCCTCACCACCACCTAGCGGTGGCGGCGGAGGTGGAGGCGGAGGCGACGGCCGGAGATCTCGCTCTCGCTCACAATCTCCTCGCCACGGCCCGCGCGACGCGCGGGAACGCCTTGACGAATACAGAACCGAGCAACGCTTTAGAGACAAGAAGCGCCGCGCCATAGGAATGGAGTTAGCAAAGTTACTTGAGGCATGTTTTGTAATAGAAGTTATCCACACTGATTGGATCGCAAATCCCGTCCTTGTACCCAAAAAGAACACTGAAATACTAAGAATGTGCATCGATTACTCTGGTTTGAACAAACATTGCCCGAAAGATCCGTTTCCCCTGCCGTGCATTGACCAAGTCATTGATTCGACGGCAGGGGCGGAACTTCTGTGTTTTCTTGATGCGTATTCCGGGTATCATCAGATCCGGATGAAGGAGTCCGACCAAAAGGCGACCTCATTCATCACCCCGTTCGGCACTTACTGCTATGTTACTATGCCCTTTGGCTTGAAAAACGCAGGTGCCACCTATCAACGTACGATGCAGCGGTGCTTGAAGGACCAAATTGGCCGGAACGTACACGCCTACGTCGATGACATCGCGGTCATGACTCGGAAGGGATCCGACTTGATCAGCGATCTCACGTAAAACCTTTGAGAATCTCCGTCGGTACAAGATGATGTTGAATCCGCTAAAGTGCGTCTTTGGCGTACCAGCTGGAAAACTCCTTGGCTTCATTGTCTCTAATAGGGGCATCGAAGTTAACCCGGAAAAAATCAAGGCAATTTTGTGCATAAAAAGGCCAACTTGTCTCAAAGATGTGCAACGGCTCACCGGTTGTGTCGCAGCAATCAGCAGGTTTGTTAGCCGTCTTGGCGAGAAGGCACTCCCCCTGTACAAGCTATTGAAGAAAACAGACAAGTTTGTCTGGGACGAGGCAGCAGATGCAGCTCTTCAAGGGTTGAAGGACATACTTACCTCCCCACCCATCCTAGCAGCTCCAGGAGAGTCAGAGCCTATGCTCCTCTACCTGGCAGCTACCAACAGGGTCATCAGCCTCGTCATCGTGGTGGAGCGACAAGAAGAAGGTCACGAGTACGGAGTCCAAAGGCCAGTCTACTATATCAGCGAAGTCCTTACGGAATCCAAACAACGCTACCCTCACTTTCAGAAGTTAGCCTACGGAGTATTCCTAGGCAGCAGGAAGCTGAGACACTACTTCCAGGAACATCCGAGAATCGGTCGTGAGCAAGGCTCCGCTGTCAACGATTCTCAACAACGCCGACGCAACAGACGCACAGCAAAATGGGGCATTGAGTTATCCGCCTTCGACATCAACTACAAAGCCAGGACCGCGGTCAAATCCCAGGTCTTGACAGATTTCGTCGCAGATTGGACAGAAGCTCCGGATATGAACCTGGAGCCGGAACCTCAGACATGGGTTATGCACTTCGATGGATCCAAGCAGCATCAAGGCTCGGGAGCCGGAGTCACCCTGAAGTCCCCTACCGGAGAAGAACTGCAGTATGTTCCGCGTGATACACTTCGAAGCTACAAACAATATGGCGGAATACGAGGCTCTACTACACGGATTGCGCATCGCCAAGGAGATAGGGATCAAGCACATTATATGTTGCGGAGATTCGCACCTGGTGGCACAGCAAGTAGCCGGAACCTCGGAACGCCGTAAATTCCGTCATGGCGGCCTATAGAGACGAAGTTGACGAGATCGCCAAACATTTCCTTGGATACGAAGTCAAGTACGTCAGGCGAGATGACAATGCAGCGGCAGATATGCTATCCAAGCTCGGATCCGGCAGGAAGCCAATTCCGCCTGGAATTTTCCTGGAGCATCTCCGGATACCCTCGGTGAAGGGCGCTAATCCGGAAAACTCAGATGTGGCAGTATCTCCGGCTAGGGAAGTGATGGCTATCATTCCGGCTTGGACACAACTTTTCCTGGACTACCTCATCGATCAGAAGTTGCCAGAGGACGAGGTCCTCGCGCGACAGATCGTCAGACGAGCAAGATCCTACACCATTGTTGATGGACAGCTCTACAAACGAAGCGCAACAGGGGTATTTCTCAAATGCGTCTCCAATCAAGATGGCATTGAAATCCTCAGAGAGATTCATGCAGGGGACTGCGGGCATCATGCCGCCCCCAGGTCACTCGTTGCAAAAGCTTTCCGGCTAGGTTTTTACTGGCTCACGCCTAAAGAAGATGCCGACAAGATAGTCAAGACCTGCCGAGGTTGTCGATACTACGCTACTCAACCAAACGCTCCAGCCCAAGAGCTGAAGACCATACCTATCACCCGGCCATTTGCGGTCCGGGGGCTCGATATGGTTGGTAAATTAAAAAGATCATCTCCCGGCGGTTTTGAATACCTTCCGGTCGCCGTTGACAAGTTCGAGCAAGTGGATCGAGGCAAAGCCGTTGAGGAAAGCCGATGGTGCTACGACACTAAAATTTGTCCGCAGCCTCGTGATGCGATTCGGCATCCCACACAGCATAATCACAGACAATGGCACAAACTTCGCACAGGGAGAATTGAAGGATTACTGTGAGACGATAGGGATTCGACTGGACCTCGCATCTGTGGCTCATCCACAATCGAATGGTCAGGTCGAAAGGGCTAACGGCCTAATATTATCAGGAATTAAGCCGCGCCTTGAAGAACCGCTGCGACGAGCAGCTGGAGCTTGGGCTGACGAATTGGAAGCTGTTTTGTGGAGTTTACGAACTACCCCTAACAGATCAACATGGTTTACCCCATTTTTCCTGGTATACGGATCCGAAGCCGTACTTCCCTCCGACATCATCCACGATTCACCGCGAGTTTCCGCCTACAATGAAGAAACAGCTGACATGGCCAGACAGCTATCTGTGGACCTGATCGAGGAAGCTCGGAATCTAGCTGACCAGCGTTCCGCCATCTACCAGCAGAAGCTCCGACGCTATCACAGTCGTCGAGTTCGGAATCGCTCCTTCATGGCAGGAGACTCCGGTCCTCCGCCTTCGACAGTGAAAGACCATAAGCTGCAGCCTCCATGGGAAGGACCCTTCGTCGTTAGCAAAGTGCTTCATAACGGGTCGTACTACCTTGTTGATTTCCGCGAGCCGAAGGATAGACTCGCTAATTGGCACCGGAAACGCAAGCGTGAGGATCCGGATGACATCTACGACGAGACAGATCGCCCTTGGAACATCGCACAACTACGTCCTTTCTACACTTAGCGTATTTTTTCCGAGTTACAAACTCTGTAATAGTTATACATGATCAATGAAATAAAGCTTATGGTTCACTCTCTGAGTCTTTTACCTCATTTACTTGTTCATTTTTAGATCATGTATGTTTTCCGACTAAAACCGCAGAGCTGGATTTTTCCGCCTAGGCGTGTATGAAAGTTGTGATTTTCAAAAATCGTCCTTTAGGACGTAAGCTTAAGTTTTCTAATTAAATTGTTATCTGTTGCGAACTCGTGGATTCCTAGTAGCGATTTCTGGCACCTATGCCTGGGGGCTTGTTTCCGCGGTTATGGACGGATTGCCATTGGGCTTCGTCGCCGCTGGCGAGTGTTTCCGGCTAAGGTCCTCCGGCTCGCGGAAGGTCAAGCGGGCAAGCCGGAAAAACGATAAAATCAGCACTTGCTTTCCAACATAAAACGAAACATGCGCATAATATTAACGGATAGCGAGGATAAGTGTTTCCGCCCCATGCATAGTCGTTTCGTTTCCTAGCTACTTAAGAATTTAAAGTCTTATTACAAACCCACTCGGGGCCAAAATGATGCAACTTGTTTCATTGTCTAAACAGGAACTCTACTCGGAGTCCTCTTCTTCGCATTCCCGGTAGGCGGAGCCGTCGTCGCCACCGTCCACCGGATCCGGCTTCGGAGTCGTCACCAGAGCCTCCTCCGGAATGCTCGACGCTTGACCCGGAGCCTTCCCCATAATACTCCAGCTCACCTTCCTCCTCCTCCTCTGCATCGGAAAATCCCTTGGGCAGATCGTGTTTGTTATACCAGAATGAGTGATTCACTCGCCTGACAAACAACTGCTCATAGCCTTGGGTTTTCGCAAGGAGGGCACCCATGTCGGAACCCTTGGGGGCTCCGCGTGCAACATTCGCAAAGTTGAGCGAGGGGAAGTGAGCCTTGCAGGTGGCCAAGACTAGGGAGGCGACTCCGCGTGCTGAAGATTTTTGCCAGTCCTTGATGAAATCCGGCACTTGTTCCATAAGATTGGTCATCGTATCGATGACTGTGGTTTTGGCCTTCTCCAGAGACGCAGTCTTGGCGATTCCGCGACAGAGCTTCAAATAACGCGTCAATAGAAATCCGCGCTTCATCGTATGCCTCCGTCCTCTTCAGGTTCGACTCTTTTGACCACTCGAAGCCAAGGCTCGCTGTGGAAGAAGGAGGTCCAGTTCCGTTAGAAAGAAAGCATATAAGGTAGTCGGAACAATGACACGGAAAAAAGCTTACGGAAGATAAGTTGGTCGATGGCCTCCGCCTCCGCTTCTAGAACTTTGTTCTTGGCTACCAAGGAAATCACGCGACCCTGGCTCTTCTCTAGTTTTTCATTCAGATCCGCCAGGTCGCGGGCATGCTTCTCGGAGAGCTCCTTCCTCGCCTCAGTCTCCTTGTTGGAGGATTCTTGGAGGAAGGTTTTGAGGGATTCATTCTCCGCCTCAAGCACCTTGACCTTGGTGGATAGCTCATCAAACGAGGAGTGCTTGGTAGTTTCTTCTGAAGGTGGAAAGTTGCACATATCAAGCATCATGAACAGTTATATCAATATATGAAATCAAAACTTGGATCTCGTACCATGGAGGCGGGTCTCAAGAAGCTGGATAGCCTTTTGGCTGTTTTCCGCGTTCTGACGTAGCCCTTCGATCTCCATGATCTGCTCCAGCACATGAACGCAGAGATCCTCGTGCAATTTCCGCGTCGTCTGAGAAGCAGAGAGGAGTTAGCAGGATATTTGAAATCCGGGGGGCTGGCGAGGAATTCAAATTCTTGAAGGAATAAATTTTTTAAATCTCCGCCTAAGGTACATTTTGAGAAAGCATCGGCTAACACATGTTACTCGGAAATGTCTGACCCAATGCTTGGGGGCTAGTATTACCTGCCGCACTTCTTTGTGCTTGGCGAAAAACTCTTTTAGATCGTTTTCCAAGACGGTGAGCTCTTGCATCTCCTCATCCGACTTCCCCCAGACCTTGTTCAGCATGGCGGAAACTTCCGTATGGCGCTCGGCGAGGGAAAGCTTTTGAAGAGACTGGGTCGGTCGAGGATCCACCCGGATCGCGTTGGAGGCTTGAACGAGCTTCACCTTCTCCTCATATTCTTCCTCGGTGGGCTCCGTGAAAGCGGCGCTTGGTTGATCTTGAGGAGGGGCAGACGAGGAGGCACCCTTGGCGGAATCGCCGAGGTCTGCGGGATCTTTCGGAAGATCTTCAAGGTCGATGATGTCCTTGGGATCCGGCTTGGAAGCAGATGAAGCTTTGGGTGGGATCTCCACTTCTGGAGTAACAGGAACTGAAGCCGGAGACGGCTTGACCTTCTTCTTCAAGACCTTTGGAGCCTTGGGGGGCTGGCTTCCGCGAGCTTCGAAGAAAAGAAAAAGCATAAACAACTAAGGAATTGCTCGTGAAACTAGAACTTGGATCTCGGAAACGGACACTTACCCGGAGGGCTTGAAGAAGTTCGGGATGGCGGGCTGCCCCTTGTTGCCGGTGTTAATCAGCTTAAGGCGTTTCTTTTCCGCCTCTGCCTTCCGAGTTGCCGCAGTGCTAGGCACTTCGCGGGCACGTTTAGCGGCGGGGCTGGAAGGAGCTGGCCTTTTCCTCTTAGGAGGGCGCGGAGCTTCGTGAACCTCCGCTTCAGATGCAGCCTCCGGATCCGTGTTGCCGGTGGAAGGAACCCGGAGAAGAGTTCCGAGTTCACTTTCTTCGAGCGCCTCAAGCTAATGCAGTGTTGAACACTTAGACAAAAAGTTTGGATGCGAAGGAAAGCAATGGACTAAAAAGTCGAGACGATGTACCGCGGTTCCGGAACCATTCGTGTGAATGTCCTTGTTGCACACGTGAACATGAAGTTCACGCGGAACCTTGATGAGGAGCCGGATCCTCTTGTCGATGGCGTCGGCGGAAAGATTGTCTTTTGTGGCGCGCATTGGGTCATCGCGCCCTGAGTACTGGAACATCAGCTGGTCCCTGTGTTGAAGCGGCTGGATCCGCTTGGTGAACCAGGAAAGGGTTAAGTCCTTCCCTGACAGCCCCTCCTCCGTGAGCTTGCAGATCCGCCTGACAGCGCGAGTGAGCTGGGGCGACTCGGAGAGATGGGGGCAAGTGCGTCCATGTCGGAAGCTCGGTGGCGGGGCAGTTCTTGAACGGCGGCAGCCTCCTTGTGCTCGCCGGGTCGGAAACGTCCTTCAAATAGAACAAGCCTCCGGACCAGTACCGCGCGGATTCGTGGCGGTCAGTGTGGGGGTAGACGCGGCCCGGCAGCATCATGAAGCTGATGGATCCGCATGTTGCGAGCTCGGTGGAGTTCCGGATCCTCTCCTTCTTGACGGTGAAGTAATATTGAAACAGAGGAAGTTCGGGAGTTACCCGGAGATGGCCCTCGCACAGGGTGACGTGATTGCTGATCGCAAGCACGCTGTTTGGAGAGATGTTGTGGGGTTGGAGCCCGTAAACCTTCAGGATCTCCAGGAAGAAGTCCGAAGGCGGAAATGAAAAACCCCGCTCCACCAGTGCTTTCGTGAGCACCATCTCGTTGTCCTCCGGAGCTGGGGCTAAGGCAGTGGGAACTGACCACCAGCTTCCGGGTTGCAGGAAGCCTTCCGTCTCGAGATTCGTCAACTCCGTCTTGGTGGTGGTGCATGGCCACCATTTTCCCTTGGCTTCAGCATCTCGTTGGCGAGCCTTTGATTTTTTGGCAGCGGCCTCTTCCGCCTTGGGCTCCGCCTGATCCTCCCCAGAGGCCTTTTCCGGGTTAGCGGAAGTCCCTTCGGTTTCCTTGCCGGAATCCTTTGAAGGACCCAGCTTAACTGGAGCGAAAGGTGGAGGGGCGGAGGAGATTGGGGTGGCCATGATCGGTTCAGAGGCCGGAGGCGGAGTCGTTGAAGACATCCGAAGAAAAGATGAATGGCGGAAAATGTTCTTTAGTCGGATCCAAACATCGTCTTCCCCAAGTTCATCCCTACCAACTACGGCGCGAGAGCAAAGTTCGAGAACTAACCGTAATGGCGTTTACGGCGGTCGGAGTCGCCGGCGACGAGGTTTCCGCGCGGTGGCTCGCTGATGTTAAGAACATGATGAACTCGACGCGGCGGCGAAGCAACTCCGGCGATGTTCCGGTGAGTTTCCGGCACGGCGGAGAGGGAGCTCACGGCGGCGCTTGGAAGAGAGGTGAGAAGGGGGGTGAATGAGGGTTAAGGCGTCGACGGCGGATATTTATAGGCCGGCGGGACGAGATTCGTGCTCCGCATCCTGTGGTCGGAACGCAAGCGTCGCACCGTTGGATGCGTGACACGTGTCCTAAACCCTAAGCGGTAAAAATGGCTAGAGATAAGTTACCGCACAAATCGCGCGAAAATGGCGCCAGAATTGGCGGAACCGTTTGAGTCTTTTGAGATTCCGGGTAATTGCGTGAGGATAAGTTGGTTCTCATTCGCGAGCAGGGAGTAACCCGGAAATGTTCTTTGGAACGTCGATGGATGAAGTCCCGCAGGATGGGAGCATTTTCCGGCTATAAGTTGGAAAAAGAAGGAAAAGTGAAGTTGGAGTTCTTCAAGTTTCTCCGCGTTACCAACATTTGCCGGAGGTCATGATGGACTAGCAAGGCGGAAACAGCAGGGGAAACTCGGAGAACTCTGGGGGCTACTGTTGTGGGTATACTTCATGGGTGTACCATCGACAGTGCCTAAGATCCGGCAAGCCCGGGTGGCCCACAGATGGTGGTGAGGCATGTGGCCCATCGGGCGACCCGGCTTGCTCGTTGATCCCGACGGAAGATGTCCGGCCCAGGAGCGAGGAGCCGGATCCAACCGACATTGAGGAGGAACCCGGATCCACGGAGGCCCATTAAGGGACCCGGATCCGGTACGACATAGATGGAAGGGCGGATCCTTGGCGTACACGGCAAGACATTGTACCGTAGTTAGGAAACCTGTATCCGGGTAGGACTCTCCATGTAAACCCTAGATCCGTGCGCCTTTATAAGCCGGATCCTCGGGAGCCCTAGAGGCGGAACCTCAACTCATTGTAACATCGCGAAAGCGCCCGGATAATTCCGGACAAGCGAGCAGTAGGCCCCGTCATCGTGCAGGTGTTCCGAAGCTGGGTAAATCGCGTACCACCGTCCCGTGTGCACTCCGCCCTATGGCCCCTACTTCTTCTTCCCCTCGTGAGGATCCCTCCTCCGGGGTACCGTCGATTAGGCAACGACATCCACCATCATCACCGCCGTCTCCACCGCTGGACATCGTCACCGCCGTAGCAATTTGGGTTTGATCTTGATTGTTTGATAGGGGAAACTCTCCCGGTATCGATTTCTACTTGTTGTTGATGCTATTGAGTGAAACCATTGGACCAAGGTTTATGTTCAGATTGTTATTTGTCATCATATCACCTCTGATCATGTTCCATATGATGTCTCGTGAGTAGTTCGTTTAGTTATTGAGGACATGGGTGAAGTCTAAATGTTAGTAGTGAACTATGGTTGAGTAATATTCAATGGTATAATATTTAAGTTGTGGTGTTATTCTTCTAGTGGTGTCATGTGAACGTCGACTACATGACACTTCACCTTTATGGGCCTAGGGGAATGCATCTTGTACTCGTTTGCCAATTGCGGGGTTGCTGGAGTGACGAAACCTAAGCCCCCGTTGGTATATCGATGCGGGAGGGATAGCAGGATCTCGAGTTTAAGGCTGTGGTTAGATTTATTCTTAATTACTTTCTTGTAGTTGCGGATGCTTGCAAGGGGTATAATCACAAGTATGTATTAGTCCTAGGAAGGGCGGTACATTAGCATAGGTTCACCCACACAACACTTATCATAACAATGAAGATTATTTAGCCGTATGTAGCGAAAGCACTAGACTAAAATCCCGTGTGTCCTCGAGAACGTTTGGTTATTATAAGTAATCAAACCGGCTTGTCCTTTGTGCTAAAAAGGATTGGGCCACTCGCTGCAATTGTTACTCTCGCACTTTACTTACTCGTACTTTATTCAACTCGTTACATCAAAACCCCCGAATACTTGTCCGTGAGCATTTACGGTGAATCCTTCATCGAAACTCGCTTGTCAACACCTTCTCGCTCCTCGTTGGGATCGACATTCTTACTTATCGAAGATACTACGATACACCCCCTATACTTGTGGGTCATCAAGACTATTTTCTGGCGCCGTTGCCGGGGAGTGAAGCGCTATTGGTAAGTGGAATTGGTAAGGGAAATACCTACTGTTTGTGCTGATTTTATTTCTGCCTGCTGCCATAATTCATTATGGAGAGATCTTCTCTCGAATGTTTATTTGGAAAATCTGCTACTACTGCAAAGGTAGTGGATGAGGCGCCAGGTAAAGAAGAGATACCATACAAAATACCTATGAAAATTATTGAACGAGTAGTGAATAACCGTTATACGTGGGATGGAACTGTCCACCCCGGAGATCATTTATTGTTCTTGCATGAATTATGCGGTTTATTCAAGTGTGCAGGTATTGCTATGGATGAAGTGAGGAAGAAACTATTCTCTATATCGCTGTCTGGTAAAGCAGCACATTGGTATAAATTACTGGATAATGGGGATTCTCTTGAATGGAATGATATTGTGCCCCGGTTTTATTCTAAGTTCTATCCTCCAAGTGAAATTCACAAGGATCGGAATCGCATATATAATTTTTGGCCTCATGATGGAGAGAGTATTGCTCAAGCTTGGGGGAGATTGAAGTCTTTAATGCTCAAATGCCCCATTCATGAGCTTCCTGGTAATGTTATTATTGATAATTTCTATGCAAGACTTTCTTTTGAAGACAAGACCTTGCTGGATACTTCTTGTTCTGGATCATTCACGCGCAATAAGGAAGAGTTTAAAAGGGACCTTCTTAATCGAATCCAGGAAAATACTGAAGGATGGGAGATCGACAAAGATCGAGAATCAGGTATAAATTATGATTACAAATGCATTGAAGCTTTTATGGATACTGATAAATTTCGTAATATGAGTGCTACTTATGGTCTTGATTCTCAAGTTGCTGCAAATTTTTATAAAGCTTTTGCCTCTCATTATGAATTGCCTAAGAAGAATTTTGATAAGTATCATGAACCGTATAAAGATAAAATTGATTCATCTATTAATAAATGCGTTGTAGTTGAAACTGTTGATCATGTTATTCCTGAAGCTTATATTGAAAAAACTCCTTTCCCCGCTAAAATGAAGGAGTACTCGTTATAAATAGTGCGGTTCATAAAAGTGAAAAGAAACCTATAGAACCCGAAGAACAAATAAAAGTTGAACTCCGCTGTTGCAATAGTTAAAGATCTTGTGACTCGAAAATTTGGAGGAAGGTCATATTATTTTCTGTGAAGATGCTTCTAATATTGTTTCACATCCTAATAAACCAAAGCAAGCTAGTGTTCCTATGCTATCTGTTAGAATTGGTGATCATTGCTATTATGGTTTATGCGATATTGGTGCAAGTATTAGTGCTATTCCTTATGAGCTTTATACGGAGATTATACACGAAATTGGTTCTTGTGAACTTGAAGATATTGATGTGGTTATTCAGCTGGCTAATAGAGAAACTATTTCTCCAATTGGTATTGTTCGAGATGTGGAAGTTCTATGTGGTAAGATTAAATATCCTCCTGACTTTTTGGTACTTGGTTCTGCTGCTAGTGATTATTGTCCTATCATTTTTGGTAGACCTTTTCTAAATACTTGTGGAGCTATTATAGATTGCAAGAAAGAGAAAATTTTGACCAAATTTGCTGGTGAATCATATGAGTTTAACTTCTCTAAATTTACCAAAACTCCTTATAAAGCTGATTTGCCTAGTAATGATTTTAAAATGGAACAGTGTGCATCTATTGTTCTTGTTCCTAATAATCCTTTGCAGCAACATTTGGAGAATAGCGAGAGTGAAGTTTTTAGGAAAGAAAGAGATGAGCTTGAGGAAATTTTTCTCCGCCAACCTACTCTTAAGCATGATTTACCGGTGGAAGATCTGGGTACAACACCGCCACCAAAGGAAGATCCTGTCTTTGATTTAAAACCTTTGCTCGATAATCTTAAATATGCTCATATTGATGATAAGAAAATATATCCTGTTATTATTAGTTCTAAGCTTACGAGTTTGAAGAAGAAAGGTTATTGGAAATATTGAAGAAACACCGAGGAGCTATTGGCTACACTCTTGATGACTTGAAGGGGATTTCTCCCTCTATTTGCCAACACGCCATTAATATGGAAGATGATGCGAAGCCTCGTTGTTGAACCCAGCCGTCGTCTAAATCCTAAGATGAAGGACGTGGTAAGAAATGAGGTATTAAGACTTCTTGAAGCTGGTATTATATATCCTATTGCCGATAGTAGATGGGTTAGTCCTCGTGCATTGTGTTCCTAAGAAAGGAGGAATGACTGTTGTGCCTAATGATAATGATGAGCTCATACCCCAAAGAGTAGTTGTAGGGTATAGAATGTGCATTGATTATCGAAAAGTTAATAAGGTTACTAAAAAAGATCATTACCCTTTGCCTTTTATTGATCAAATGTTAGAAAGGTTATCTAAAAATACTCATTTTTGTTTTCTTGATGGTTATTCGGGTTTTCACAAATTGTCGTTAAAACTAAGGATCAAGAGAAAACCACTTTCACTTGTCCCTATGGAACTTATGCTTATAGACGTATGCCTTTTGGTTTATGTAATGCTCCTGCTACTTTTCAAAGATGCATGTCTGCTATTTTTCATGGTTTTTGCGAGAGTATTGTAGAGGTATTCATGGATGATTTTTCTGTCTATGGGAATTCTTTTGATAATTGCTTGCGGAACCTTGACAAAGTTTTGCAGAGATGTGAAGAAACTAACCTTATTCTTAATTGGGAGAAATGCCACTTTATGGTTAATGAAGGAATTGTATTGGGACATAAAATTTCCGAGAGAGGTATTGAAGTTGATAGAGCTAAAGTTGAAGCAATTGAGAAGATGCCCTATCCTAGGGATGTTAAAGGTATTCGTAGTGTTCTTGGTCATGCTGGGTTTTATAGGAGGTTTATTAAAGACTTCTCCAAGATTTCAAAGCCTCTTACTAATCTTCTTCAAAAAGATGTACCTTTTGTTTTTGATGATGATTGTAAGGAAGCTTTTGAAACTCTTAAGAAAGCCTTAACAACTGCTCCTATAGTTGAACCTCCTGATTGGAACTTACCATTTGAAATTATGTGTGATGCTAGTGATTTTGCTGTAGGCGCTGTTCTTGGACAGCGAGTAAACAAAAAATTGAATGTTATTCATTATGCTAGTAAAACTCTTGATGCTGCTCAAAGAAATTATGCTACTACTGAAAAGGAATTGTTAGCTGTAGTCTTTGCTTGTGATAAGTTTAGGTCTTATATTGTTGATTCAAAAGTTACTATACATACCGATCATGCTTGCAATCGGATACCTTATGCAAAAGAAAGATGCTAAGCCAAGGCTTATTAGATGGGTACTTCGTTGCAAGAATTTTATTTACATATTGTAGATAGGAAAGGTGCCGATAATCCCGTTGTCGATAATTTGTCTAGATTGGAAAATATTGCTTATGATCCTGTTCTCGTTAATGATAGTTTTCCAAATGAACAATTGGCTGCAATAAAGGTGAGTTCGCGAGACAGTCCTTGGTATGCTGATTATGCTAACTTTATTGTTTCCAAGTACTTGCCTCCAACCTTTTCAGCTTCGAAGAAAGGAGGAAATTCTTTTATGATTTGAGGCATTATTTCTGGGATGACCCACACTTATATAAAGAAGGAGTGGATGGTATTCTGCGAAGATGTGTTCCCGAATATGAACAACAGGAGATATTGAGTAAATGTCATGGTAGTGCTTATGGAGGACATCACGCCGGAGAAAGAACCGCTCAAAAGGTTCTACAATCAGGTTTTTATTGGCCAACTCTCTTCAAAGATGCAAGGAAGTTTATTTTATCTTGTGATGAATGCCAAAGGGTTGGTAATATCTCCAGACGCAATGAAATGCCTATGAATTATACTCTTGTTATTGAACCGTTCGATTGTTGGGGATTTGACTTCATGGGACCTTTTCCCTCTTCGAAGGTAACACTCATATACTTGTTGCTGTTGATTATGTTACTAAATGGGTGGAAGCCATACCTACAAAAAGTGCTGATGGTGAGACCTCTTTAAGAATGCTTTTAGATATTATTTTTCCTAGATTTGGAGTTCCTAGATACATTATAACTGATGGAGGTTCTCATTTTATTCATGGTGGTTTTAGAAAAACTCTTGCTAAATATGGTATTAATCATAGAATTGCTTCCGCTTATCATCCTCAAACTAGTGGGCAAGTAGAATTATCAAATAGAGAGATTAAATCTATCTTGCAAAAGACCGTTAATAAAACTAGAAAGAATTGGGCTAGTAAATTGAAGGATGCACTTTGGGCTTATAGAACTGCTTATAAAAATCCCATGGGAATGTCACCTTATAAAATGGTTTATGGGAAAGCTTGTCATTTACCTTTAGAACTAGAGCACAAAGCTTATTGGGCAGTTAGAGAATTAAATAAAGATCCTAAACTTGCCGCTAATAAGAGGTTGTTGCAATTGAGTTCTCTAGATGAATGGAGAAGTGAAGCTTATGAAAATGCTAAACTCTTTAAAGAGAAAGTTAAAAAATGGCATGATAGAAGGATTATCAAAAGAGAATTTAATATTGGGGATAAAGTCCTATTGTATCGGTCTCGTCTCAGATTCTTTGCAGGGAAATTACTCTCAAAATGGGAAGGACCATATGTTGTCGAGGAGGTATATCGTTCAGGAGCAATCAAAATTAGTTCTCTCAAAGGCAATGCTATGCAAGTGGTGAATGGACAAAGACTCAAGCATTATATCTCAGGTGATTCCTATAATGTTGATGTTGATATTATTCAAGTGGAAACACCGGAGGCTTTCATCAAAGGACAAATTGACAGTCCGCCGTAACTCGACTTTGAATAGGTAACAATGATCGGTAATAAAAAGTTCGCAATTTACTTTCCGAACAATATTTTTGCTGTTTTTGGAAAATATGAAAAATTACGAGATCGAAACGGAGTGGAAAAGACGCACGAGGGCGTGCCACCATAGGCCGGCGCGGCCTAGCCTGGGCCCGCGCCGCCCTATGGTCCGGCCGCCTCGTCGCCCCTTTCCGACTGCGGTTCGATCCGGTACTTTCCTTTTGTCGTGAAATTTTTTGCTATATAATCCCCCGGACCCCCGGAGGTCCGTATATCGTTTTCTCGACGTGTTTTGTTTCGAGTTGTTTCGCCGGGATCTGTTTTCAGTTTAGAAGCACCATGGTCTCCAAG
Source organism: Lolium rigidum (assembly GCF_022539505.1). Classification (NCBI taxonomy): domain Eukaryota; kingdom Viridiplantae; phylum Streptophyta; class Magnoliopsida; order Poales; family Poaceae; genus Lolium; species Lolium rigidum. Next base: position 249,475,235 of record NC_061513.1, on the reverse strand, counting down.
AACAAGGGCAAGGAGCTTCCGGATGAAGATAATCAAGATCTTGAGTGGAAAGAGGAAGACAAGAGCGTCAAGGAAGAAGATGAAGAAGAGGTGGAGGAAGACTCGCGTGCACACCCGCGTGCTACCATCGCAAGCGTCAAGGTGGTGGACAATCCCTTCAGTGCAAACAAGAGCACAAGAATTCGCACCGGAGGAGGGGTTCCACGTCATTACCTAGCTCCGAAGACATCTTTCTCAGGCACTCACCATCCCTTCCGCAATCTAATTTTCAATAATCAAATTGAAAGGACTCCCAGGGCAGCATTGCCTAGCAATTGGGATATAGATCGTTCTAACGCTGCAGGAAGGACGAAGCCTGAAGGTGAAGAGTGGGGAAATAACTCCAAGAATTGGGACTCGCCGTCGGACATACTTCTTAACCGCGTCGAGCACAATTCGGAGATGATTCGCAACCTCACGTACAAGATTGATGAGCTTCGGGAGCTTGTTGAGAAGCTTGTCGTGAATTCATCACCACCATCGCCGAAGGAGTAATTCATCATCGGTATTGGCATCCCCTTGGTTTGTTCCAAGCTTGGGGAGTGCCGCGGTATCACATCATCACTACCTTTTACTTTTTATTGTCAAGTAGTGTCATATCATGAGTAGGGAAGTTATCATATAAGATGGGTTGCAGCTTGGAAGTATCTCTCCTTTAGTTGGTTATCTATGTATCCCTTGGTGTGAGTTATCGTTATGGAATATTAATGAGAAGTCTTATCATTTACATATTGCACATCTTATTTTAGTTTGCAATCTCTATTATATGATTTACCTTGTTGTTAGTATTGGTATCACTTTGGGAGCATTGAATAAATCTATTTGGTTTTGGCAAACTTAGCATTGGTCAATAGCAACAACACTTTGAGGTTTAAGTAAAAAAAAGAGAAATACATGTAGTTGTTTCATTGTCTTTCTTTCTTGTTAGCTCATAGCTTATTATTCTAAAGTTAAAACTGTTTGTGCTTACAAGGAAGATGCATGATTATCTCTATCGCATGTATATTTGTTTGTTTCCTTCAACTCTTATGCTTGCTAATTAACCTTGCTAGCCAAAGACCTGTACTGAGAGGGAATACTTCTCGTGCATCCAAACCTTAACCTAAACCTATGCCATTTGTGTCCACCATATCTACCTACTACATGGTATTTTCTGCCATTCCAAGTAAATACTTCATGTGCTACCTTTAAACAATTCAAAATTTACTATCTCTTATTTGTGTCAATGTTTTATAGCTCATGAGGAAGTATGTGGTGTTTTATCTTTCAATCTTGTTGGGCAACTTTCACCAATGGACTAGTGGCTTCATCCGCTTATCCAATAATTTTGCAAAAAGAGTTGGCAATGGGATTCCCAGTCCCAAATTAATTAATCTAAATAGACACTCCTCCATGGTATGTGATTGATGGACGGCACCCGAAGGATTCGGTTAGCCATGGCTTGTGTAAGCAAAGGTTGGGGGGAGTGTCATCATAATAAAACTAAAACAAAAAGGCACTCCTTTATGGTATGAGATTGTTGGCAGGCACCCGAGGATTCGGTTAGCCATGGTTTGTGAAAGAAAGGTTGGAAGGAGTGCCACACAAAATAAAAATAAAATGGGAGCCGCTCTTTGAAGGTTGTCTGGCAAGGGGGTTAGAGTACCCGCTACCAGTCGTTGACAACAACAAACACCTCTCAAAATACTACTTTTATTCTCTTTATATGATTTCAAAACTGAAAAAGCTCTAGCACATGATTTAATCCCTGCTTCCCTCTGCGAAGGGCTTGTCTTTTACTTTATGTTGAGTCAGTAAACCTATTTCCCTCCATCTCAAGCAAGCATTTGAGTAGTTGTGATCAAATCATTATATTGTGATTTGCTTCATCATGTCTTTATTTTTCCTTGTTTAGTACAAGTTTTATCTGAATGAATATAGCTTTGCAAGTTATCAATGATTATGAGGAGACTATTATGATTGAGTATGCAAGTTGTGCCATACAAACTTTAACATGAGAGCGCTGCTCAATGAGATAAGTATAATCTGTTAATTGTTCTCTGACCAAGAACGAAGTTTGCCATCACCAACTATGATTTCTTACGCACCTTTATTTGTGATTACTTTATACTTGTTTCAAGTTGAGTTATATGAAGAAGTTGTTTACTAGAATGTCTTGTGTGAATGAATATGATGCTTCTTGTCCGTATTTTATTTATCGACTCTTCACTCCATAAACATGTGGTCTCGTTTATCGAGTTCGGTTTCGCTTGGGGACAAGCGAAGTCTAAGCTTGGGGGAGTTGATACGTCCAATTTGCATCACTATTTTATATCATAATTTGCTCGTTATTCATTGATATATTTCATATTTAGACACAATACTTATGTTATTTCATCTATTTTGCATGTTTCATCATTATTGGAGGATCGAGCACCGGAGCCGGGATTCTCGCTGGAAAAAGCACCGTCAGAATGCAATATTTCGGAAGATCAACTGTGGAAGGAAATTATACCAAAAATCCTATTTTTCCAGATGACGAAGAAAGCCAGAAGGGGAGCCAGCTGGACCCAAGGTGGGCCCAGACCATAGGGCGGCGCGGCCCATGGCCTGGCCGCGCCACCTGGTGGTGAGGGGGCCCCACAGCCCCTTTCGCCTCCTTTTCTTCGCGAAATCCTTCGTCCCGAAGACCTAAGCCACAGAGGGTACCTCGCGAAGAGTTACAGCCGCCTCGCGGGGCGGAGAACACCAGAGAGAAAAGAGCTCTCCGGCGGGCTGAGATCCGCCGGGGAAATTCCCTCCGGGAGGGGGAAATCGACGCCATCGCCACCGTCATCGAGCTGGACATCATCTCCATCACCATCATCATCATCTCCACCATCATCACCGCCGTCTCCACCGCTGGACATCATCACCGCCGTAGCAATTTGGGTTTGATCTTGATTGTTTGATAGGGGAAACTCTCCCGGTATCGATTTCTACTTGTTGTTGATGCTATTGAGTGAAACCATTGGACCAAGGTTTATGTTCAGATTGTTATTTGTCATCATATCACCTCCGATCATGTTCCATATGATGTCTCGTGAGTAGTTCGTTTAGTTCTTGAGGACATGGGTGAAGTCTAAATGTTAGTAGTGAACTATGGTTGAGTAATATTCAATGGTATGATATTTAAGTTGTGGTGTTATTCTTCTAGTGGTGTCATGTGAACGTCGACTACATGACACTTCACCTTTATGGGCCTAGGGGAATGCATCTTGTACTCGTTTGCCAATTGCGGGGTTGCCGGAGTGACGAAACCTAAGCCCCCGTTGGTATATCGATGCGGGAGGGATAGCGAGGATCTCGTAGTTTAAGGTCGTGGTTAGATTTATTCTTAATTACTTTCTTGTAGTTGCGGATGCTTGCAAGGGTATAATCACAAGTATGTATTAGTCCTAGGAAGGGCGGTACATTAGCATAGGTTCACCCACACAACACTTATCATAACAATGAAGATTATTTAGCCGTATGTAGCGAAAGCACTAGACTAAAATCCCGTGTGTCCTCGAGAACGTTTGGTCATTATAAGTAATCAAACCGGCTTGTCCTTTGTGCTAAAAAGGATTGGGCCACTCGCTGCAATTGTTACTCTCGCACTTTACTTACTCGTATTTTATTCAACTGTTACATCAAAACCCCCTGAATACTTGTCTGTGAGCATTTACAGTGAATCCTTCATCGAAACTGCTTGTCAACACCTTCTGCTCCTCGTTGGGATCGACATTCTTACTTATCGAAGATACTACGATACACCCCCTATACTTGTGGGTCATCACCATGCAGTGATGTCTATTGGCTAGCATTATGTACTACAAACCTTAATGTAATATGAACTTTGATGTTGTCGAACCTTCTCTCCGTTTGGGCTTGGATTGTGTCGTCGAACCTTATTTTAATTTGAACCTTTATGCCTCGAACCATATATGTAATCTGAACCATTATGTTGTCTGGGAATAGTTGTCTGCAATGTTCAATTGAAAAATGTGGTAATATGGTATGATTTTTACCACAAGTCCATGTGTGGCGCCCATGGCATCGGCGCCACACTTCACTGTGTGGCGCCCATGCCATGGGCGCCACACAATCGAAATATAGAACCAAAACAAGCTCAAACTATCCAGGGGCCAAAATTTTCCTGTGCGGCTGGTGGTATTCAACCGTCCACATGAATATGAGTGGACAGCGCATACGCCAGAAACCCGACTCCTCCGTGCATTTGGGGTTGAGGTCAGTCATCGCCGCGCCAATACGGTAAAAGCTACCATATGGCTCCCAATCCACCTGTAGTCATTTAGAGCATCTCGGAAAGCCTGCATATATCCTTGCGGTCTAGGGTTACCACCCTCCTTTTCATGAGAAAATAAAATATCATTGAAGTCACCCATAATCGCCCACATCATATCATGCTGATCGTTGAGTTCTCTAATTTTGTCCCATGTTAAGTGCTTATCTTCCCATCTAGACTCTCCATAGAAACATGTAAAACGCCAAATTTTGTTTGGATTTTCAATGATACATACATCAATATACTTTGGAGCCAATTTTTTTTTGTTGAATGCTAATTTCTCTCTTCCATAGCATTAGCACACCTCCACTTCTACCATCGCTGGGATTAACAATTTTAAAATCCATCTTTAACCTCCTTTTGAGACAATCTGTCGGATAAGTGTGTCTCCGACAAAAACAACACATCGGAGTTGCATCACCTTTGGACATGCAAAAGCGCTCGAACTGCTGGTTCATTGCCCAAAACCCGACGGTTCTTCCCTAAAAACCTAATTGATCTAGGCGACGCCCCTCCATGGAACCCGCCGATTCAACATTTGCACCAGAGCTTTCTTCCTCTATCGCTTTCTTCCTTTTCGGATCTCTAACTGGATTAAGACTTGGTGGAGCAAGTGGTTGGAGGCCATTCACAATTACACCCACCTTACCCCTGTTATTGTATGTAGCACTAGTATCTCGCGCTGCATTACCCGGAATCCCCAACAAGGTCGGGTTAGAACAAGCATCAACTACTCTTTTTTGTTAGGATCTCGCTCATCCTCATACACATTATCCTTCTCCTCATCGTCACGATGCCCTTTCCACGAGGGTCCAGTCCTAAAGCCAGCACGTCCAGGTCCAGAGCCTCTCCTTTACCAGTATAGTCGCAAGACACCGACTCACAACCTTTGCAGCTAATACCCGGTCATTGGCTTAAAACCATCAGGAAGATCATGAATTTGAATCCAAATTTTGCATCTGTTAGAGAAACTTATAATGGCTTAGTGAACTCATCATACAACGCTAGAATCAACGGATGCCCTCTAAAAGCCCAAGTACCGCCCTCCATAACTTTGTCCCAATCTCCCAAACATGAAAATTGCATGGTATACATGTTGTCCTTTTAAGATCTGAATTTAACTTCTTGAGCAAGGTCCCAAGCTGATCGCATGTTCATGTAGAACCACAAGTCGTTGTAGTCAATGATAGTATGCACCCTTGCAATCGCTAACCACTGAGTAGATTCGGCCGGTGGCTAAGGCTCCTCCTCAATGATCACATCATCCAAATCCTCTTCTCGCAGACCTAGTTTGTTCATCATCTCTTCCAGTTCATCTTTCTCAGATCTCCCTTTTGGAGGCGCGCTTGGCGAAGCTTTCCTTTGATCTGTGTCCATGGCACCAACGCTACGAGGAGAAAACCCTAGAACTCTAGCTCAACCCGCCGCGCAAGAACCAAGGTCGGGAAACTATACCAGGATCGCCCCTTAGTCAGCCCGAGCTCAAACCGCGGAGGAGGAGAGGAGATGAGGGGGAGAAAAGGCTCAACGCCGGCAGTCACCGCGAGAGACACGAGAAAGAAAACCCTAGCGCGAGGGAACGAAAAATCCTTTGAAAGTTCCTCCTCTTGCAATAATAGTTTACCTGAAGCTCAAGAAAGAAAAACCCCTTGACTCACCAGGCCCATACGAAGCGGCAAATCGTTTTCTTCCCCACCGAGTCCGCAAACCCCACCACCACCAGGCCGCCACCGATCGCATCGCACTCGCACTCGCACCCATGGACGACGTGGTCACCGACGCGCCGCCGCCGTCCCGCTTCTCCCCGGACGACCTCGACAACTTCGCCGCTCCGCCGCCGCAGCCCACCCCCATCCTCGTCGTCTCCCCCAACCCTAGCCCCCCCTCCCCGCGCCTCCTAATCGTCCTCATCTCCCCCACCTCCCTCGCCCTGCTCCCCTCCCCGCCGCCTCCGCTCCACGCCTCCCTCCTCCTCCCCGACCTGCCCCTGCAGCAGTCCAACCACGCGCCCATCCGCGTCTACCTCCACCCGTCCTCCGGCGCGCTCCTCGCCGCCGTCCACGCCGCCGTCCCCGCCCACCGCGCGCGCGCCGCCGCCAGGAGCCTCATCTCCGCGCTCCAGCCGGAGGAGGTCCTGGTGCTAGACGCGGTCCGGAGCGGGGCCTACAGGGGCAGGCTCGCCGCGGACGAGACGGTGGAGGGGAAGCTGGAGACCAGCGCGGCCCGTCGGCTGGGAGGCGTCGGCGCGGCCAAGGGCGTCGCGGCGCTGGCCCCTCCGGGGAGCGTGATAGACGGGCTCGGCGCGGCCCTGATGGCGGAGTGCCAGATCCGGGGGAAGGCCGCGAGCATGGTGGTGACTTGGCCGGCGGCCGCGAGGCCCTCCGACTTCGGGGTCATGCGGAGCGTGGCGGCGCAGCTCGGCGTCGATCCGGTGAAGGCCGCGGCGAGGGTCTCCGGCCGGAGCGAGCTGGGCGCGCTATATACTTAAGAAGATGTTATCCCTTCTTACTTCTCTGTGCTCATGGTTCGTCAGTTGTGTTGTTTGAGTTATGTAATCTGAGATGGGAAGTTGGAGAAAATTCCTATATGTATCAGGGATTCAGTATGCAGCACAAATGATTTCGTGTTTCTGGCAATCAGCTAAACAACTATGGACACGCGAGCTACAATTTACTACTCTGTTCTGTGTCATCACTACATTTGATTGTGTTGTTGCCGTGCTTGCTTGCGTTTGCTGCCCTGTCTTCAGAAATTAAGCTGGTGAAGTGGAGCACTCATCTGGCCATTTGGTCGACGATCATGTGTTGGAACAGAGGGAGTACCACTTAGTTTCAAAAAAAAAAAAAAAGTACCACTTGAGCTATCAGGAAGGACTGAAACTCAGTAACACTACACCCATTGGAAATATTGATTAATCAAAAATCCAATCTTAGGTTCTAATTTGATTTGTAGTTCACGCAGACAGGCGTATGGATTAGAGGATTACGCAGCTTCCACCAAATATACACGGATGAAAGGGATCCATGCTTGAAAACAGAAAAGACCCAAGTCCTTTCGAACATTCGTCCCTATAAAAACCATACTGATTTTACCTTTTCATTTCGCAAGAAAAGCAACAGTAAACCTAAGTGATCAGTAGTTGTGGTTCCAGGTTGAAAATTTCTAAAAGAAAATAATGAAATGAAAGAAGATAACTTTTATTGCTTGCACTTGAGCCACACACACACCGCGGCAGAACAAGGGGGCACACTGGAGAACCCTGCCATTCTCCAAACAGAAACAAAACATGATGGGAAAATAGGAAAAAAAGGAAACGCACGATGGATACCAGCCAAAGGAAATGGGATACTAATTGGAGCAATAAATGGAATCGATTGTTTTTTAAGTACTCCCAGGAGAGCAAGGTATCCGTTTTAAATTAACACCCTCGCGCAACTGAGAACCAGAGGGAAATGTAGTGTCAGAAATGACACCAGAAACCTGTTCTTTCGGAACGTCGGGAATGCTGCCCACCTGAGGGGGCTGCGCCTCGCCGTTGCCCAGAACTTGCAGCTCCTCGGCGTCAGAAGAATGCCCCTCACTATGGTTGATGCCGAGGCTTTTGTCCCCAAGGTCTGAGCCCACCTTGTCTTCTCCTGTGTCGGTGCAATCTTTTGCCGGCCCAGCATCAAGATGAGGCTGGTCGTTATTGTGTACTTCATCGCACATATCAGTACACGGCAATGACTGATACTCAGCTACAGTAACATTGCTTTCCTCCACCATGTTCACAGAAGCCTGATTGATCGTCTTGTCACTTTCTTGTTGTGACGATGATGCAAGAGTTTTCGACTTCCAAGACCCAGTGCTTGAACTATAAAGCGCCATGGCATTCTGTAGAAATTAAAACCAATATTAAGAAGGTTGTGATATAATAATTAAGAAGGTTCTGACATGATAATTAAGTCCTAGATATTTCTTTACGCTACTGAACAATTATTTGAGCTAGAGTAACATTATACTGTACTGCGTTGATACAAATTTTAACATGTTTGGCTCAAAAGTAAATAAGGATGATCATGAGTTCTGATACAGGACAGCAATTTCAAGCCAGACAGGTCAACCTGTAAAAAGCTAGTTAAAGTTTGAAGGCTCTAGGTGGTCTGGGGGCTCTAGGTGATCTAGGTTGGGGATTAAACATGCAACAAAAGCATTACGGCTTCCCAATGTCATGCATAGATGGTACGTGTTCAATGCGAGCTAGGAAAACAAAAGCCAACTTTTGGGAACAGCCAGCCCCCATAGTTCAAAGCATTGGTAGCTCTTTATGAACTTTGGCTAAGCTTTATTTAATAAAAAGCTTGTATATCTTTCAAAAATAACATTAGAAGTCGTATAGCCTATGCAGAATTATGTTTTTTTCTCGGGAGCTTATCACATGAAGAAAAATGCCCTAATTGAGAAACCTGAATAACATGGTAACCATCCAATGTGACAAATATTGAACTAGCCATTCATGCGCTGTCGGAGCGCTATCATGAATGCTTCTTAAAGTTGGTTCTTCCAAAGATGTACCTCAAATACAGAAGTAGCTTTCCCAGAAAACATGGATTTTACCATGTATTTGGTACCTTCTGCTTGATATCCATGCTCGTTTTTATTATTCTGTATAAGGGAACAGAAAGGTTAAAATGGTTAATGTTAATAAATGAAACGTTTTCAACCAGCAACCTATACATATAAATATTCCATCTACCTTCAAGGACCGATGCATGCTAAATTTAGACGATTCAGCCAGTTCAAACTCTCCCACCATTGTAATACATTTTTTGTACAACTCTGGTGAAGCAAGGCTTGTAGAAATGTCAATGCTCTTAAAATAGGTAGAGCAAAACCGAGAATCCACTTCTACATTAGAAGGTCCAGGAGTTCTCTCAGATTTATATTTTGGAGCATGTGCATCAGCCTTTGCAGCATTGCTCTCATCAACTGGTTTGACTTCAGAGTTCTCACTTTGATTTTGAGCTGGGAACTGAATTAGTGAAGGCTTGTCAGAAGTATGAGATGGAAGTGGCACCTCTGTCTCTGACTGCTGCTGTAAATCAGAATCTTTATTCTTGACCAAATCTCGTCCGCCATAGCTGTCAGAGTATTCTTCAACGACACTTCTGTTTGCATTCCAAACTGGCAATCCAGAGAGATATGGTTCTTCTGCGGAATTGTGCCATGGAAATGGTTGTGCAAATTGAGAAAAACTTTCAGGATGTCCATGCAGAGGATAATGAACCCCAGCATGATTCATATCCATAGGTGGTCGCATCCAAGGGAATTGGTGGATAGCTGGATGAAAACCAGGGACTGGAGGCCCATGCTGGAAAGGACCAAAACCATTAGGTACTGATGAAGGCCATGAAGAGGGATTATTCCAAGTGTTACCGTGCCCTCTTGCAGTATCAATAGTACCACTTCTTCTAGAGCGGCTGCTTGATCGGCGTTCCCTAACCTGGCTCCTAGTATCATCATCAAAGGATCTTTGAGTGTCCATTTCAGACCTATCAGGTGCCACATGGAGATGCCCTGGTGATGCACTTTGATAGTTCTCGGTCGCTCGGCCATTCAATAATAACTCATGATGTCTAGTATTACTGCTCAGATTGTTCCGGATAGGAACTTGCCGATCACTCATTGATGGTGGTCTGTCATTAAAATGAATTGGTCGGCCATCAGATCTCAAAATTCTACCATCTTTTGAGAGGTGAGAGGATTCTTTGCTATTTGCATCAGTTATATTGAGACCATCAACTGATTGAAAGTCAGATGTCCGTCTCTGTCTTCCCAGAGCAGCACCGTACTCCCTGGGTGAGGATTCTTCTTGTTTTGGGAAATGCCTGAAATAAATAATAATTTGTTAAAATTTCAGATGGTTGCAGCATGCAGTTCGTAACTTTCAACGACTTATAGTTTGACCAAAAGAAAACCTTTTAACATACAGAGGATAAACTTAGAAAATAAGTAGCAAAATCACATGCAGAAACAGATGATAAGAAGTGCCCACGATTACTAGAACTACTTCTATGTTTTCACTCTTAACAATTACTAGCTCTGTTAGAATCAGGGCATCGAATACACATAAAAAGGAGAAAATTGTACTCAAGTAATCTCTCTTCCTAATACTTGTAAGGAAAAAGAACATAACGAACAAGACAAAATAGGAGTCAATCAACTTCACCCACAAATTTACTATACACTAATTTAAACATAATCAAATCCAAAGGCACAAAGATACAACATGCCTTTCCCATTTAAAAAGTTGAAGTGCAATGTACTGCAGAGAAGAATGTAGTCAGCAGTGGAAAAAAAATTACCTGCTTTGCTCCTTCACATGATATGTACTGGATCTAGAAGGGCTCTTCCTCTCAAAATCCCTCTTCCGAGAATCAACCTTCTCATATTCCCGTCTACGGTCTTCACTAGATAGAAATGAGCCTACATCAGACCTGTGTTTTGTAGTAGCATCTCCATGATATTCTTTTGCATTCCTCGGCTCCAGATCACCATTTTCTTCATAAGACCGTTTCTTCACTTTGCTATCATCTCTATACTTGGTGCTCCTGTGATCAGCAGCAGATGCATTCTCTTCATTGTCATTAAGTCTATTTTTATTATACCGGCTATCTGAGTAATTAAGTTCGTCCTTGTGGTGCTTTTCCAAAGATCTGTCTCTAGTGTTATCCTTTGAGGACCGCACTCCCCGTGATCCACCATCTTGATTCCTACTATTTCTATAAATATCATCTCGATGTTTCTCTCTAGAGCTATTGTCAGATCTTTCATTCCTAGGCTTCTCTTCATCTCTAGGCTTCTCTTTGTATCTTTCATCCTTATGTCTGCCCTCCTCTTTAGATCTTTCCTCTTTGTATTTTACATCCTTATGTCTATCTTCATGTCTAGACCTTTCCTCTCTGTACCTTTCATCTCTACTATGTCTTTCCTCTTCTTTATACCTTTCATCTCTACTATGTCTTTCCTCTTCTTTATACCTATCATCTCTACTATGTCTTTCCTCTTCTTTATACCTATCATCTTTGTATTTGTTATTCTTATACCTATCCTGAACTTTGGACCTATCATCCTTATATTTCTCTTCTCTAGGTTTGTCCACACCTCTAGGCATGTCATCTTTGAATTTTTCATCTGTGTGCTGTTGCTCGTAATATCCATCAACCTTGGTACAAACATCCCTAGGCCTGGTTTGCCTTTCCCTGCTGCCACCATGTGACTCATCTTTCCCAACAGACAGATCCTTCGTTTTCCTGTGCCTCCCATTCTTTTCTAGTTCTCCATCGTGCAACTCATCTTCACGTTGACGATCTGCTAATTTAATGAAAACAATATGTTATTAATAAAAATTAAAACATAAATGCTTCAGAGATATAAAAATGATTAGAAGGTCCAACTCACAACAAACACACACCAATACTCTCTTTTTGATTAATGAGATATTTTTTACACTCTTAAGTTTATGACCGCAATACCACTTGTTTTATTGCGTGGGCAAACTAAATAAACATGGCGGCTGTGTTCTTATGAGAAGGCGTCAACAACAGAATATAAACAAACAGATCAATGCAGTGATGTACAAGGCTCGAGAACAGTTAAGAAAGATATAATTGGCAGAGAGCTTGTTCTGAAAACCGGCAATGCTGAATAGTAGATAACAAATAAGACAACATAACTCATTTGAAACCACATACATTCTACTACTGCATAGGAACAAGTCACAAATAAATGATTTCACATTCAATCCATCCTGACAACATAATGAATGGTTCATGTCCAAATTATAATAGACACACAATAGGACAATGAACATATTTGAAATTTCAAGAATTAGGAATGATGTTCAGGAGGCCCTAGCATCCCCCACCCATTCATTTCAGATGCACACAGCATTTACCCACATCTGCACCTGCAGAGGATGCACTTCTATGTGGTCGTGTATAGTCACACACTTCTATGTATTATACATGACTACACGAGCACCTAAAAGCTATCTACAAATTCAGTCATGTCAACTGCACTCTATGTCCATCAAAAGTTCCAAACAGTGGCATGGATGGAACAAATGAACACGTACACTTATATGTTCTTCATTCATAATGCTTAGGTTGAGCAGGTTCGTTTTTCTATGGGATGTGCTCTGCAATACAGGTATGTTTCATCATACAGTGAGATTAAGTCAGGCAACACATGTGGTGATATTAAGCCAAATGTCATGATAAGAGGTTATAATGTTCTCTGCGGTAAGTATAATCAAGGGAAGAAACTCAAGTAAAAAAACCTTCAACTCAACATAATATAGTATATCAGTTTCTAGTTTAGTGACTTAAGAATTAAGTAGTTCCTCCTTCTATTGTTACCAATGTCATCAACAAGAACTATGCAATTGACAGGTGTTCATGTTCCATACTCCCTATAATGCTTCGCTGAGTATAGAAAGTGATACTTGATAGTAAAAATCCACCAACAAGTACGAAGGGGAGGGTGAAAAATACCTACCATCAGTTCCATTACACTTACTCCTCGATTTATCGCTATCCAAATCTCGTGTTTTCACCTCTTTGTTTCTTGGTATATCTTTGAACGATGCATCGTGCCTGCCCTCATCCCCCTTATCATGGTCCCTACTCCTATCCTTCACCATCTTATACTGCTGAGCAATATCATCTTCCTTGAGCACCATCACTTGCTTGCTTTCTTTTGACTTCTCTGCCTCCCGCTCAACCCCCCTCTCCTTGACCCGGCGATGCTCGCCGGCACCATCTTCCTCCAACAATGCCCCTTTACTCGACTTCCTTCTGCTAACCTCGTCGGACCTATCAGAATTCCTTGCAGACTTCCCCTTGACATCACCATCCGAACTCCTCGACTTCTTCGAGTCACGGTGATTAACCCTCTCATCCTCCCGCCTTTCCTCCCTGGTGTCATCCTCTTGCTCCCCTCTGCTCTTCCTCCTCTTCCTCTCATCCTCCCCGCCGCCACTCCGCCTTTCCTCCCTGGTGTCAGCCTCTTGCTCCCCTCTGCTCTTCCTCTTCTTCCGCCCCTCCGCCGACGAGCCAGACGCCTCGCCCGCATTGGGAAGCTTCGCAGACGCCGCCGAGGACAGCCGCTTCTCGTGCTCCCTGGCGGACCCCTTCTCCCGCGGGCGCGGGTCCTCGTCGGAGTCCGACCTGTCCCGCTCCTCCCGGCCGTGCTTCCGGGACCTGCGACGCGTGCTCCTCGGCATCGTGGCTTCCAATCTGACCAGAACCGCGCCAATTCGAAACCCTGGTCTCCCCTAAATCTCCAGCAGAGCCCTCCACAGGAGCGGAGCGAAACCTTGGCCGGACCGGACACAAATCCACCAGAACAGCTCGTCTCGCCCCAGGAACCGCCCGGAACACTCCAAGAAGCAACGGAAGCAAGAAAAACTTGGCAGGAAGCAGCAGCAGCGATTCCGGCGGGGCTCGCGGCGGCGGGGGTCGGCTTTGACGAGGGGCAGCCGCGAACTACAGTAGGATTCGGATGGTGGGAGACCTTGCAGGAATCGAATCGAATGGGATCGAGTAGGAGCAGCGGCCGGGTAGGCGAGGAAGGGGATTGGGAATTGGAGGCGGGGGGAGAGAGAAGAGACGCGATCGCGGATTTTCGGGGGGATTTTATCTATTTTTTTCCACACCAGATTTTGTTTCCGGTACGGCGTTGCTTGCGTGTGTGGGCTAAAGCGTGACGGAAATACCATCGTGCGGTTGCATCGGCTGGGCGTGGGTGGCGGTTAATATGAGCCTTGTTTCGGGGTAACACGGTAATTTGTGGTTCAACTTCTATGGCAGCTTTTTTCACTTTTGTTTTTATTGTTTCTTATTATAAACGTGAGATTTATTGATCATATCACATAATCAAAATGTTTAATGTGATCACATATTATCTCACGGATAAAATTCGAAACAACCCCGCGCCACACTGTGGAAACAAAAGAACTCGCTAAGCTTAGCCAAACTATGAGCCCAACATTTAAACCTCAATTTACATGATGAAAAGAACATGAAATAAAGGACTTCACGGTATTCTTAGATATCATGGATCACATGACCGGTCACCATGGAAAATACGGAAAATACTTTACACAGTAGAGTTCGAAACGCTAAGTTATTCAATCAACAATTTAGATCATGCCGGACCTTAGGTCTAAGTATTTAGATAACTTGGGATGACAACTTGTCCGTAGCATCTCAAAGTGGGTCTGTATGACTCAATAAACATATTCATCAAAGTAAACACCGTCTAATTGGCATCAACATGCCTATAACTTCCGAAACTGAGTCATCAGTCTACTCGGACACTAGTCAAGGATGTGCGTCCCCATAACCTTATTGACTAGGGAATATTTCATAGTAAATCACGTATTTGACGATACATATCATTGATGATGCTCAAGGAAAACATGTATACTACTGAATATCCTTTGAAAATATTACCATAATATGATTGACTTTAGAAGTCCTACTTTGGGGAGGAGGCTCAAAAAGATAAGGTGAGATTCCCGTGATATTTTAGGATCTTTCATGGTAACCCAAGGTCTCCCACATGGATTAGTCCTCGTCCCCAAGAAAGAGAACATTTATTCAGGCTCTTTACTTATGTTTCTAACCCACGATAGCCTTCAAGTTTGAAGTGTTTATAATCATGTATGTTGGTTTTACATAGTTTCCTTAGGATCATGTAGTTATGCGCAAAGAGCCAAAAAAATTGAAGAAAAGAAGAAAATGTGTAAATAAAAATATCCACTCTCTCTAGGTTAACATCTCGACCCTTCAATGGTGTGCCCCATGGCCTTATTCTCTCTTTCTCTCTCACTCTTAGACTCTGAACTCATAAAGCCACCCAGGCATGGGGGACCCGTAGAGTAGGCGGAGGCATGTCGCCCTTATCACTTTTATCAGAGTTTGGCTGCATTCCCCATACTCTCGCTCTTTCTAACATATCTTCAAGAGGACACACCACTTTGTTGTAGCCATGTGAGCCATTGTCGTGGAAGGCTCATATGTTTTCGTAAGACCTACTGCGGTTTGAGTCCTTGTTGATACCCTTTTTCCACATGGGATTGTTCTTGGCAGAATTATCTTATGCTTCAACTAACATAAACATGTCCATTCTTCTCGTGTGCATCTTAAAGAAGGACACATTTTATACTTCTAGAGAAATAAAAAACAAAGTTTATCAATTGTTCATGACGGACTCCAAGTCAAGAATTTTTAGAAGTTCCAAGGACTTGTATCATTAAAGATGCCAAGGTTGATATAATACATCATTGACTTTATCTCTTGAAGAAATGGATGGTGGTGATTGTAACAAGGGTCCAACTGCTGACTCAACACAAACAGTGAAGAGGCCAATGTGTAGGAATCAATTGAAGAAGACGATGAAGAATAGACGTGAGGTTGGACCTCATAAGGAGGGGTTGACTGGTTTTCAGTGGCTTGGGAGAAAGAAGCTCAAATACGAGAGTTGGAGGAGACATTGCATAAACACAATGTGTCATTTACCGGAGCACAAATTGATGTGGGAGCAAGAACAAAAGTTATTGTTATCCAATGCTAATACTTTAGAGCCATATATGATGACACTTGTCTTCACGACGAGGGAGTGAATCGTGAGTACAAATATAACTTCACTCATTCGTGGCTTTAGAGGTGAGGTTGGCAAGTTCCAACTTCGCAAACAAGTTCAGTGATGGTTGTAGCTCCAACTTTGGAGATGAGGTTTGCGATAGATATAACAATGGTGTTGATTGGTAGTCGACCTGTGGGGGTGGCTTGGGGATTATTACATTTATGTTGAACGATACATGTTTGTGATGTTTGAGTATCATTTCCTACTAGCTTCATTCGGCATTGTGAATTTAGATGTGGTCGAATCTATGCATTGGAATTGTGGTGATGAAATTTAGATACACATAAAGCATATTTTAAAACGTTTGAGATTTTTTTTAGAAATTGTTGCTAAAATTTGACACTGCTTTTAAGGACGTGTGTGTGACTGCCCTTAAAAACAATATGGGTCTATTTTAAGGAACCTAAGCTATATGAAGACCTTTTTGTTATTTCTATGTAACCTAAAATACAAGGCAATTTTCCTTGGGATTTTACATATTCGTAGTATACATGATTGACTACGTCTAGAGTTTCTTTTAGAGGTTTATAAAACGTTGTTTCTGAATTTTGAAAAAGGACAACCTCCATGTAGCTCCAAATGAAGTTTCCGCCTGTTTTAAGGTATAGTGCTGGAGATACTTTTAGAAATACTTTTTGTATGTGCGGGTTTTTTTAGGACATGCTAGATATGCATACTAGTGGTTGGTGTGATCTGCCCGAAATGTTCAAGCCAGGAGTCCCCACCACGACCTTCAGTTTCTGCATCACCGTAGAAACATTTTCTAAGCCGTCAGATCTCTCAGCAGCCAAAACGGACGGTCAGGGTGTCACGTGAGCAGCCCTGTCCTCCCCAACTCGATTGCAATCGATCCCCAAAAGTGAAACAGCGAAACCGATCGAAGCAATAATGGACGCCCTCACCCGCCTCCACCGCTCGCTCGCCGGCGGCGACGACGAAGAGGGGCAAGAGGACGACCTTCTCGGTGACACCGAAGACCTCTGCTCCCTGTCCCCTCTCCAGGTCAGACATGCCCCTCCCCAGAACCCTCGAACGCATCAGCTCTTTCTTGGTCCGCGTCGATCTGACAGGTTTCTGGTTGTTTTGCCTTGTTCAGCGGCTCTACTACTTTGCGGCGTGCCTGGCTACTGGACTCGTCCTCATGATGCTGGTACGTGGCTGTAATTTCCGTACAGTTCTTGCTGTAGTTGCTAGTTGACTGCAGGTGAATAATTAGCCATGTTGGCCAGCCTGACGATATTTTGAGCAATTGGAATATTGGATCATATACTTTAAATGAGGGATTATTAAGAACCATCGTTAAGAGTTATGCTTACAATGTTATTTTCAGCAATGCCTGATGCTATTCGTTCCAAATATCAGATATGTCATTTGACATTTAGGCTTAGAAAAACTAAACCTGAAGTACTGGGTCATATTTATCTCACGAATAAATACCCATTTCAGCATTCAGAACTTTAGGTTACCCAACACAGTGATTTCGCAGTAAGAGCATACAGCACATTTATTCTGTCGGTGTTGGAGACCTGATGTTTTGCCTTCTCTTAGTTGCAGTTAAGGTTTTAAATGGCAGCCTTATCTGTTTTTTTTTCCTGGTTTGGTCTCGGAGAACCTAACCGAGACAACTGTTAATCGACCTAATTCCATTAGAGTGAAGAAATGACTTTAGGTTTTGTTGATTTATTGCGCGATGATTTTGTTGAAAAAGATCGTGCTATCATTAGGCTTTGAACTTTTATTACAACTTGATGGCAATTCTGAACTATTTTACAGAAGTTAATTGTAGTAAATCAAACATGCTTGGCTGTAAATTCTTCATGCAGTGCACTGCTTACTTTTAAATTTTCTTGTGCAGTCACTTATTGTTTTCGCCAGACCTATCAAATTCGCCATCATGTTCACATTTGGAAACATAATGGCAGTTGGCAGGTGAGTACCAAGATTTTCACTCATGTTTTTTTTATGTTTAGATTTCTACTCTTCGATAAATATGTGTTTCTATTTATACAAGCGTAGCCAAACTGTCAAGTGTGAATCATATACTCCTATCAAATGCCAAGTTGATATATTTGTTCAGATCTTGCATTAGCTCTTCTTACTTTCTTTGTTGGATATTTGCAAGATGTTGATTTCAGCCTTTGTTTGGCAGCACAGTCTTTGTAATGGGGGTGAATAAACAGCTGAGGATGATGTTTGACCCAGTTCGCGTTTATGCTACAGCTATTTATGGTGGATGTGTTGTTTTTGCTCTAATTTTTGCTCTTTTGGTTAGTAATCTCTATCTCTCTTTGTTCATTTATGGCCTTATTCCTGTTAGTAAATTACATTGTTGAATGGAGAACTGCCCAAGCCTGGTGGATAACCATGCATTGTGATTGTGGTTTGTGTGCAGCTTCATGACAAGTTGCTAACATTGATTGCAATCATCTGTGAGATCTGCGCCCTCTTTTGGTAAGTGGGCTTTCCTGCAATTAGTCCGAAGTTACTTACTGACTTGTTAATCATTAAACTATCACTTTAAAATACAGATACCACAAAGCCGCAATTACCTTAATTAAGTTCAGGTATGCAATTAAACAGGGAAATAAACGACTATACATACTTGCTTATATTGCATATAGAAAAAGTAAATGGAACTTGTATTATGTACTTATTACTGTGCTAAGTGAGGCAATGTCTAGAATGTTACTCTGCTGCATGCACTAGGATAATCCCAACACCTGCCAATATTTGTTCATTTACTTTTCTGTGTTTTTTAAATTGTACGAATATTAAATGAACCCAGTTAATTATCTGCAGCCATTGGATCCTTGAGTGCTATCATGTACTGAATGTGTTCATAGAGGACCATTAGCAAACTGACAACTGAGATTAGCTTATACCATCAAGATAATAGAGAATTGTTACACCCCCTTGCCTTTTATATGAATCGATTTCAGGTTTTCCTGAGTGTTGCTTGTTTTAAGTATCCATTTGCGAAATTATTTAAGTCATTGTATATGTGTAGCACGGTCATTTTCCAGCCATGTCAAACTGTCGAAGCAATACCTGAAATACTAAATAGAGCACCACCTCTAACTTGGTGGGAGTGCAGATACACCAGTGGATAATATGCAATCCACCCTGTCCTTTGATGCACTCCATTATACAGGGGGCTTAACTTTTATGTCTTTTTGATATACAACTTATACAAGTACATAACTGTAAAGTGTACATGCCTAAAAAAGCTGTCAAGTAGTTGATGCTAGATTAGTAGCCGGTAACCATGAGTGGTCATAGCATCATCCCAGTCGAAACGGTTCCACAGGGAACATGTCGCTGAAACGGTGCAGCTTCGTCAGTCTAAAGTGGCATGTGGAAAGCTGGAGTAAGCAATGGCCGACTATTAGTTCCTTTTTAGGCTTTGGAAACTCCTGTGCACAATAGGTTCAGGCAGCAGGTAAGAGTTTGCAGGCAATAGCCAAAATCTGGCAATGAGAGTAAGAACTAGTAACAATTAATGGTGCAAGGATCCTGAAGCACACATAGAAGTAAAGTTACAAGCTAAACTTGCCTGTATGATAGCGTGGCGTTTTCCTTGCTGGCGCTGCCCTGGGGCCATGGGAGGTGCAGAGCATGATGGAGGAGATGGACGCTGTTAGGAACTGTTTCTTCTTGCAATCAAGGTTCAGCAGCAGGGCGTACAGTAGGACATTGTATCTCAGTTTGTAGCGAAGAGAAATAGGACGCAATGCTATATTTGAACATAGAACTTAATTGGGGACTATGCAAACTTGGATATTCACTTTAAACATTCAGTGCCAGAATTTAATCCTTTTTTTTTTCCTTAGAGGTCTCCAAAATTTCAAATAGTGTATATAGCATGTGGTGAAACTAGATGCAGGTTATTTGAACACTGTAATATCTCCAATCCAGGAAACACTGTGCTGATTGCACTATCTCAGTTTTCTGCTCTTTCCCCTTTCAGTCAACAGACAGCATTACCTAGTAGTTTAGAAAAAGAAGAAGACAGAATTATCTGACCATGCTAAAATGCTCCCCTTCCTTTTCGACCTCAGGTACAGCTTGAGCTACATCCCCTTCGCTCGACGAATCGTTTCCGACCTGATGGTGAAGCTCTGCGACACTGAACTATGACCTTACACTGGACACTGGTCATTCTCAACATGCCTGGGCACCTGAAATCAGAGATCTGCTCATCTCCACCGCCCCTGCAGTGCAAGTCTGTCACCCATTTCCCTTTTGTTGACGAATGATGAATGTATCAATCTGTATAAATGCAATGCGAGACACTTCATTTGTGCAGCTCCTGAAACCTTGATTCCATTTTTTTCTTTATACCACAGATTATGTGTAAATTTGTTTCTGGAAAGGTTCTGTGTAAATTTGTTGTTGAAACCCAGCTAAACGGCATATCCATTTTGGCTTATTTGCTCTGGACGAGTTATTTCTGTGCACCCCAAAGTTCCAGTCATTTTTCTACAGTTATTAATCCTGCACTTTTTTATTCCTCTCTTGCAGAAGAAAATACCACAGACAGGTGTGCACAGCTTTCACGGCCACCCACTGGCATGTGGGACCACCAGAATGGAGGCCGCGGCAGCCCCACATGCCAGTGAGCCAGCGGTGACACGTGGACTCTGAAAGAATACCCAAACTACCCTTGCAGCTGTGCTTCAGTTCTTCCAACCATTTCAAATTTCGAAACCCGTGCCTACATATGCGCCCCTGCTTCGCCCGCACACGGCACCTCACCCAGTAGTACATGGGCAAGGCCATCTCTCTTCTCCGCCCACCACCACCGCCAGAGCAGCCGCCGAGGATGATGGAGCTGAGGAAGCGCCCGCGGCCGCGGCTGCTCGACCCGGACTTCGTGTCGTCGCCCCCGCCCACGCCGCCCAGGAAGCGGCCCGCGGCGGCGGCGGAGGACCCGGCGCCGAGCAAGAGGGCCAGGTGCGGGAGCAGCTACTACATCGGCAGCCCGGTCGTCGGGCTCCAGCCCACCAGGTGCTGCCGGCTGGCGGCGCCCCTGGCGCGCGCCTCCTTCATCCCTCGCTCTCGCGTCCCCTTCAACTGGTACGCGCTTCGGGTCTCCCTCGCTCTCGTGTGCCTCCGTTCCGTGGATTTGGAATTTTCCGTGCTGCTGCTGCTGGTGGTGGACTCGCTGGAGCCGCTGCGCTTCGGATCGAGTCGAGTTCGTAGTTTCGTTTGAATCCCCCTGCTGAAGGCGTGTATAGTTCGGGAACGTGGTGCGTCGGTGGGAGCGAACTGGTCTGAACATTTGTGTGGTGTTCGATGAATCGGCGCGAATCGCCTTGCAATTTCGCCTACTGAGTTGCGTGTCTGTGCCTTGTTCTGCGTATTTGAGTGGCTTGAGTTTTTCTGCCGTGAATCGGATCGAGTTCCTAGTTTGAATCCTCTGAACTCTGAAGGCGTGTGTAGCTCTGGAACGTGGTGGTCGGAGGAAGCGAACTGGTCTGAACATTTGTGCGATGTTTCATAAATCGGTGCGAATCGCCTTGCAATTTTCGCGTACTGAATCGCGTGTCTGTGTCTTGTTTTGCGTGTTGGAGTGGTTTGGATTTTTCTGCCGTGGATCGAGTTTGGTGTTTGAGTCGATCGCAACTGGACCAGTCTCCAGTTGGTGTGTGTTGTTTTGCGTCAATGGGGCTTGGTGTTGAAGCGATCGCAACTGGGCCAGTCTCCAGTTGGTGTTACTGTTTGAATCCTCTGCATGAGGTAGATTGAAGCCTGGTGATTATTTCGAATTTTGGTGCGCTGGATGTGACTCTCACTCCCTCGAAATTCTGGCTTAGCGTTTCAAGTTAGAAATGTAGAATCGCTGCCCATATCTGCATGTGTTTTGAAGTGATACGGGTTCGGCTCTGTTAGTGTTAGTGGGTTTGAAGCAACAGGAGTTTCGAGTTGGTCCCAGGTGTCCTGCATTGCTGTTTGTAACCTCAGTTTAGGTGGCTGGATTGGGTGAGCTGCTGTTACATTTTGTTTTGTATTCAAATTCTCTGGAGCGAAGTGTTTGTTAACCAATAGCTAATGCCTGCAATTTGCTTTGAATTACTTGTGATTCTGATGCTTCAGCGAGTTCAAACGTCTAGAGATTCTATATATTTGATATAGTTCTGGGATTCGGGTAGCATTCTGATTCAGGATTTCGGTGTTGTCTACCTGTTCTGCAATCTTGTGCAGCATTGTTTCTGATCGGCATTTGTATGCTTTAGCCTGAGCAGCGAATTCTGCTTTGAGGTTTGAAATCTGAAGACTATTATTCTGTTATTGGTGCAGGTATGAGCCGGACATGTGGACGGAGGTGGCCAAGTACCTGCATGGCGCCGACCTGGTGCACCTCGCCGCTACCTGCCACTGGTTCCGACACCTCCTCTTCGGCGAAGACTCGATCTGGTGCTACGCCTTCTTCCGTGACCTCTCCCTCCGCACCGACGATCGCAGGATCCTCAAGCTCCTCATTCCCCGCCCGTTCCACCGCTCCTGGCGCCTTCTCTACGTCAACGCCTTCAGTAAGCACCAAGCCTTCGGTGTTCTCCTCCCTTCCTCCACTGACACCATTCCCACTTACTGACACTTGTGCTCCTCTCTTCCCCTGTTCCTTGCAGACAACACCCACGCGTACTGCTTTCGCCAGCCCAAGAAGCACATCGGTAAGCACTGCACAACAATGTCCCAGAAGTTCTCGCCTAGCCTGTTTCTTGTGGCATTGCCGTTTACTCCTGCATCGACATGTATACCTGACGCTTGGTGTGGTGCAGAGTGGTTTCGCATTGGCGGATTCCTGATGGACACGTCGAGGATGCTGCTGACGGCGACGCTGGCGCTGCCACGAGGGATGCCGCCGGCTGATGAGAACCCGCGGTTCTCCATCAGTCTGACTGGGGCCTGCTTGCTCACCAACGTCCGACCTGGCATCTGGATCGCTGGTACGTGCACACATCGCGTGCCCCCCTTCTTGCCCATTCCTGGAGCTTACTGGTATTGCTGAACTGTTTTGGTCATGCCTCATTGTTCTTTGGTCTTCTTGGATGCTGCAGACATGCACATGGTGCGATGCCCTGTGTGCAACTTCAAAAAGTGCAAAGGTGATGCTAGCCTGGAGGTTGCTGTTGTTGTTCTTGGTCATGCCATTGTGGTGCTGGTTACTGAATTTAGTTAGGGTCCGAACAACTTGTGGTACAGGAACGATGCAGGTTCTGGAAGCCCGGCACTGCGAGCTGTACCTGGAGAAGAAGTTCAAGGATGGGACCTGGGAGTATGAGGACATTGGCAGTCACTTCAGCGATGGGCCGCTGGATAACGCCGGCGCTGCCATCTTCAACTGCGACCACATCCATACCCCACACATCGGCAGTTCGTTCCTGGACCATTTCAAAACCATTCCAGCACTTCGTTAATTCACCTGTACATGATTGCCTGATATGAGGATGACACTCACGCACTGTGACATCGTTTGTGCAGACATTCTCAATGCCAAGTCTTGGATCCGGGAACGCTCCAACCTGCTTCCCAGGGCACGCTTCACCCCCATCGCTGTCGCCATGAACAGCAACCTCAAACCCAACCATGGTATGTCTAGTTCTGACAAGAGCATCAGCTGATGCAAGGATTCATCTGGCTGGAGTCTAGTCTAGTTCTGACATGAATTTCTGCTATGCCATGTGGTCTCTCATGACAGGCTTGCTGTCCAAGTTCAAGACGATGCGGTACTCGAAGGACGGGGAGATCGTGTCTGTCAGGATCACACAGCAGCTCCTGTGATTCTGTGCTTGGTTTGTTTTATGGCTGGGTTCCTTTGATGCTGCATTGTGGAATGTGTTAATGCGTAGCTAGTTTGCTGTGATAATATTGGTGCTGACAGGGATAGTCACAGAGGGGGGGGGGGGGACACAAGTACAGTAGAGTAAGTAAATTGGCCTCTACACTACACTCCAGAAAATGAGAATAGGAAATTGCACAACTAGAGCAGGCTCTCTGTTGTTTGTTTTATCGAGCAATGTTTAATGTAAGAATTGCTGAATCTTTGGATCATATATATATAGAATTATGTGGATTCTTCCAGCTTAACGTTGTGCGTACTGGGCTTACCCTGCTTGCTTGCTTGGTTAACTGCTTCTATATCTATCTTGTTCATCATAGACTGTTGCATACCATTAGAGTTTTTCAGGCATCGGTAATACCAGCACTGGTGATGAACTTCTAGTTCTTTCTAGTTTTTGCATGCACTATTAGATCAAGCATGGCACAAATCGAAGAAAATCTGAAAAGGAAAACTCTGCTGCCTATGTATTTTGTCCACTTGCTGTTCTTTTTCATGGAAAATGTAGCACGTAGCACAGCCCATATATGTGATTCCTTGTGATTTCTATTCTGCATAATAGTGTGAAGCTGATGTGCTAAGTGGAACATCTATAGATGTCATTGCTTGGTTAGCTTTTAGTTGCAGGATGCAGTAAATAGAGCTACTGTATCTGACATGCAAGATGAAGTCAGCACTGGCTGTTGCTGCTGTCAATCCTCTGGCTTCCTATTCTACCTTAGAGACCACTACTTTTGCTGGCAAAATTCAGTTCCCATTAGACATAGATGTCTCTTTTGCAGAGATCACTCCTTGCATGGAGTTGCTTTGATACACGACCATGCAATGCAGAACACACTGTCAACACCACAGCCACTCCCTAGAACACACTGTCAACACCACAGCTACTCCCTAGAACACACAGTCTCTATCCGGCAACCTGAAAGGAGGTGCAGAGCGTCTACTGGTTAAAACCACACAACAGAATTGTCATACTGCACCATTCGTGCACAGTGGTCGGTGGAGCTTTAAGCGTGTGGTTGTGTTCAGCTGAGCTTCAAGTTCTGGAATCGCAGCTGCAGGCTACCGTCTCCATCTGGGCCGTGAGCGGGCTTACCAGTTCTGAGATTGCAGCTGCAGATTACTGTCTCACCAACTCAGCTTCCTTTCTCCTCTTTGCCAATGGCCAAGGATGTTACTCAGGAGCCTTAAAGCCTGAAAGGCTGCACGCATTTCCGGTTACTGCTCACCTCGTGGTTAGGCAAATTCGCAATAGCACCCACCTCTGTCTGCATACGCCTGGAGCTTAGCATGCGCAGCCGGCCTTAGCAGAGCAGTTGCGATCAACTTGTTCCGCGACTGGCTATTATAGCCTAATCCAATCCGGGGTCTGCTCCTTTGGACTAGTTGGGATCCTGCATGGAATGCAATGGATGGCCTGCTCCAAGCACAAGTACAAAACAATTATCCTGGTCATGATAAAATGTAGTGTATTTTTTCCTCTGCCTTTGCAGCTTGTGGTCTTGATAAAATAATTATCCTACTCCTTTATTCTCCTGCTTTCCCGTAGAAACGTAGTCATCCACGGACCGTCTGCTCATGTCACTGCACAGAAAGTTCCATGCAGCCCCCCACTTTGGTGAAGTGCTTTGCTATATACAGGTTCAGGAAAAATAAAATTAGATTCTTATCTCACAATGGCGATGAATTCTTCAAAGATCATGACAAGCTACAGATTGCTACTAACTACTTTGCAGACATTTTCTCTGAAAACAGAACGTGGTCACCAAATATTATTTTGACCACCCTATATGAAGATCAATCAGAACAGCCAGAGTCTCTTACATCTCAGTTCACTTGGGAGGAAATTGAGAAGGCTATACAAAAAGCACCATCAAACAGAAGCCCAGGGCCGGATGGTTTCACCAATGAATTCTACAAATTTTATTTGCAAGATCTCAAGCAGGATCTCATGGCACTATTTAGAGCTTGGTTTGATCAAAGTGTGGACTTATCGGGTGTAAATGTGGCCTATATTGCGCTGCTACCTAAAACTGAAGACCCCCAACAGATCAAGGATTACAGACCAATTTCTCTGCAGCACTCTATACCAAAATTGATTGCAAAGGTAATGGCAAACAGGTTGCAACCGAAAATCAACACACTAGTTGACTCCATGCAGTCGGGCTTTATCAAAGATCGTTCGATAGTGGAGAATTTTGCGGCTGCAATTGAAATGATTCAGTCAGGTAACAAGCTGAAGAAACCAATTATTGCTCTTAAGCTGGATTTTCAGAAGGCCTTCGACTCTATACATTGGGAGGCGATTTTGCATACTATGACACTTAGAGGCTTCCCACCCAAATGGATTGCCTGGGTAAAACAGCTACTCACTACTTCTCAAGCGCAAATGGTAATCAACGGCCAATGTGGCCGCAAATTTAAAATTCAGAGAGGTGTCAGACAAGGCGACCCCTTATCTCCGTACATTTTCATTATTGTCGCCGATATTATGCAGCAGATGTTTAGAAGAGCTTATGAATCGGGGTTACTGACGCACCCAATTCAGCAGGGATCGCCTTTCCCTGCCCTTCAGTATGCTGACGACACGCTGCTTATTATCCACGGTTCAGTTCAGCAAGCCCTTATAGCGAAACAGATTCTCCACGCTTTTTCTGAGTTTACGGGATTACGAGATAAACTTTCAGAAAAGCACGTTCGTCCCAATGCACATGTCGGAGCTTCAGGCAACGCAAGCTGCCTCAATATTGGGTTGTACCGCTGCTGCTCTGCCTTGCACATACCTGGGACTACCACTGTCAGCTAACAGAATATCAAAACAGCTTCGCAACCGGTCATTAATAAAATTCAGAGGCGTCTACCAGGTTGGATGCCCAGACTCATGTCATATGGGGGCAGAATTCAAATGATAAATTCAGTACTATCTGCAATTCCTAATTTCTTCATGGCTTGCATTGAATGGGATCAAGGAAGTATCGACGCTGTGGACAGACTAAGGCGTGCTTTCCTTTGGAAGAACAAAGATAAGATTCTGGGTGGTCACTGCCTTGTAGCCTGGGACATTGTTACAATGCCAAAAATGCAAGGTGGACTTGGTATCAGGGACCTACGGATACATAACAAGGCTGTTATGGCAACTTTCACGGCCAAGCTTCTATCTAATGGAACTGGGCCATGTTTTTCTTGGATGGCAAATTGGCACCTCCAGGACACCATCCCTATCTCCCCCTCGCGTCACGAGTCACACATTTGGAAATCGATCAGAAATCTAATTCCAACAGTACAGAGCCGCAACTTTCTGCAAACAAAATCCAGCCGACAGAACGTCTTTTTGGAAAGACAATTGGACCGCCATGGGAAGACTATATTTTTGCTGGCCCGTTCTATACTCCTTTGCTGTTGACAAGGATTGCACAGTTGCCTCCCAATTGTTAGGCAATCAGTGGAACATCGCACTTCATCGACCTTTATCCTTCACTGCCGAGGCTCAATTACAAGGTCTTATGGATATGATCAGCTCCTTCCAAACAACTATCCAGGCACAGGGACAAGCTAGGCTTATGGTAACCACAGGCAAACCACCCATGACTAAGGATTTCTATACACTGTTCAGCAACAGGGGCCTAATTTGGGACAAATACAAATGGGTTTGGCAGGCTGTCATACCACTACGCCACAAATTCTTCCTATGGCTTGCATTTAGGGGAAGACTGAACACGAAGGATAATATGACCAACAAGTGCTGGACAAAGGATGCTGGATGTGATCAGTGTCCAGCCCTTGAGTCGATTCATCATATTGCTCTACATTGCAGGCAGGCGACGTGGGTATGGGAAAAGCTGGGACTAGCCAACATTGCTAACACTACAAACTACCTCAGCCAGTTTGTCTCTATCACGATTGAGAGGGACTCATCAAAAACCTGGACCGTTTGCGTTGCTGCGTGTCTGCTAGGCTTTGTTGGGATTCACCCACGGATCAATCACATCAAACTATCAAACTAGACGAACACACGCGAACAAAAAAGTTTATCGCCAAGGGCACATATCGTGCCCTCTATTCTTTTCTTTTCTGCTTTTCTCAACTCACGATGTTGTTACAAGCAGCAGCCTCACGTGTATATATATACACGTACAGCCAAGACCAGAACAACCGACTATAAGAAAACTAAACCTACACGTACATGCATGAACTCTGGCTAGACTCAAGCCAAACCTTCCTAAACAAGCTAATCACTCTACGTCTAACTCAAGCTGACTAAAACACGGACACGTACATGACTCAAACCCGTAGAACCTATACGTAGCTAATTCATGTAGGACTCGTACAAACGAGTATGACATGCAAGCCAACTATGACTCACGATTGGAACTTGTCAAAACAAACACTAACCAAACTGACTCTAACTAGACTAGGCAAGATTATTGCTAACAATCTCTCCCTAATCTTGACTCTTGGACTTCCGTGCTTCTCCGATCTTGACTTCTTGCATATCCGCGTTTTGTCTAGGTCTCGCTCCACGACAAGTTTAATTGGCTCTCCCTAATTTTGACTTGGCGAATTTACGGAACAACTCAAGCATGATCCGGACTACCCAGCCACGCTAGCAACCGTGGAACACACCGTCCACCCTAGCGCAATACATGCCGACTACCTCGTGGACTACACCATCCACTCCAGCCTCATGTAGAGACAGGTCCTCATTAAAGAGACTCCCCTTCACTGGTTTACCGCCCCCTTCATACTTGACATTGATCCTCTCGTCGAGACACATAGACGACTTGGTTGAGGCGCGCTGACAGCTACCCGCTATCATCTTGTTGCGTCTTCGCCCATGGTGATATCCCTCACCGGACAGTCCCTCAACCTCCACACGCTTCAACTGCAATAGATCCTCACCGAGACAAGCACTTGGACACAATGACGACTCACACAGACAACACCGACACGACGCGCCAACTTGCACGACCATGACTCCTTGACTCATCGGAATCCTCCGAAGACAACCTTGACGAAAAAACCCGCGGACGATGATCTTGACGAGACTCCCGGTACCACACCTCGGCACCACCTCTCCCATCAACGACCATCCACCACCTCGCCTCGCCAACGACAACACACTGTCAACCCTTCCGTGTTGCTCCACCGAGCAAAGATCGCCCGCCGCCTCGCTAACAATAGCGCGACGCCTGCTCCACCTGGCCGCTTCGCCGAGCGACGGTCGCCTGCCCCGAGGCGCTAGTAGGGTCGCCTCCCCGGGGCAAGCGTGGCTTCAAATCTTGAACCTCGCTCTGATACCAATTGTTGGGATTCACCCACGGATCAATCACATCAAACTATCAAACTAGACGAACACACGCGAACAAAAAAGTTTATCGCCAAGGGCACATATCGTGCCCTCTATTCTTTTCTTTTCTGCTTTTCTCAACTCACGATGTTGTTACAAGCAGCAGCCTCACGTGTATATATATACACGTACAGCCAAGACCAGAACAACCGACTATAAGAAAACTAAACCTACACGTACATGCATGAACTCTGGCTAGACTCAAGCCAAACCTTCCTAAACAAGCTAATCACTCTACGTCTAACTCAAGCTGACTAAAACACGGACACGTACATGACTCAAACCCGTAGAACCTATACGTAGCTAATTCATGTAGGACTCGTACAAACGAGTATGACATGCAAGCCAACTATGACTCACGATTGGAACTTGTCAAAACAAACACTAACCAAACTGACTCTAACTAGACTAGGCAAGATTATTGCTAACAGGCTTATGGAAGGCGAGAAATGACAGGGTGTTTAACTGCAAATATATTGGTAGGCAGGCTCTGCTTAGTCAGATTGCTGGTCAACTACGTCTATGGAGCAACCGATCGACAAAGCTACAATCACATTTGATTGCTTGGGCAGAAAGGCTGGAAACAGTGTAGTTTCCTCCTTCGTTTTTTTGTTTTCTTTTCTTTTCCTTTTCTTCCCTATCCCCCCAGGGTTTCCCTGGTTTGTAAATCCACCCCGTACCCCCCTGTAACTCTTCTGGCTGTAAAAAGGTAGAGGCGACTCTACCTTTCATATATAGAAATATATATCATTCAAAAAAAAAAAAAGTGCTTTGCTATACAAATGTTAGCCAATTTGGTTTGCATTACGCAGTGTGCGCCGACTTGCTTTTAATCTGACTAATCTGTGTCAATTTGCCGTGGACGACAAGTGCTAACTGTCAAAGCCCATTTTGACCTCTCAAACTCCATGCAAGCAAGTATTGTAAGCGCTCCATTGGGCAGTTCAACCTACTCCTCGCAATATTCTAAGCAAGCTTCCAGCCCTTGTCCTTGTTCCCTGTGGCGTTATATAAGCGCCATGATTGTCACCACCGTGAGCATTAGCACTGCTCATCTAGCCCTCTGTCTCCCCTAGCTCTGCTCGCCCACATCATTGAAACATACCCAAAGCTCAATCACAAAGCCAGCACCAGGCGAGCCCAGACACTTGATCATAGAGAAAATGGGCAACGCCATGCCGTCGTGCTTGGTCGACCAGGGCACTAAGGCTCTGCTGCCGGCGACGAAGCCCAACCGGAGGATGTACTCGCTCAACCTTCTCACGAAGGCCCTACACAGGATGAAGAAGACGCCGTGCAGCGGCAGGGCGGCGCCCACGTCCAAGACTGTCATCGGCAAGCCCCCGCCGGAAGCGGAGGTAGGAGGAGCGGGAGCGAAGAGCGTCTGCAAGGCCAGCTACGCCAAGGCGTCCCCGAGACGAGCGGCGGCGGCGGCTCGCGGTGGCGGCCACAGGAAGGGCGTGGTGAGGGTGAAGGTGCTCCTGAGCAAGGAGGAGGCGGCGCGGCTGCTGTCGCTGACCGTCGGCGGCCAGAAGAACGCGGCGCAGATCGTGGCCGAGATCAAGAGGATGGAGGCCCGCCGCGCCGCCGCCAGTGCCGGGTGGCGCCCCGCGCTGGCGAGCATCCCCGAGGAGTCGTCGTAGGAAAAGATGGCGATCGATGTTGTACGCCTCTGGTCATGTCACGTATGTATAGGACTGTAGGAACGTGTGAGTACTGTCGCTGGGTTGAGAGGCGAGCCGGCGACAATGCAAGCTCCCCCTTCCCATGCATCTTCCATGATCGGTGCTGGTGTGTGTATATAGTAGCTTCCCGTTTATGAAGCTTCTCTTCTGCTCTCCCTGTTGTTCATCGCGTTCGCCGAGAGAGAGAAATGGAACGGGTTTTCGTATTCTTCATCGGTGATCATTCGTGCATATATAGATGTTTGTAGGATGTTATTCAACCTCATTTATATAGTATGGAAAACTAGGTAACTTTGATTTTTCTGTCAGGAAGCACTGAATTTGCTACGTACTGAAAACATTATAATTGCGTCAGGATATTCAAGCTTAATTCAGATACTTGGAGTGCTACACATCGCACATTTTCTTCAGATTTATATGAAGCGCCGGCATTATACTCCCATGGCTCTACGTGATGTTTTGCGGACAAGAAAAGAAGGAAGCTGCTGGTGAAGATGGATCATTTGTTGGTTACGATATGGAAGATCAATAATGCAGCGGCCGTGATTTGTCTTTTGGAACGTAACTCGTGCAGTCGTGCTGCTGATTGGGGATAGCTTGATTGGCGGGCGCCCATGTGCAGTGGTTGTGTTCTCTTGCTAGCTAGGCGCTACGTAGTGGGTTTGGATGACTGAGTCGGGCACTTAGAAAACCAATCCTTTTCTTCCAAATTGCAAATAAACAAGGGCGCTGGCTCGCGGTAGTGTTGTGGTTGAGTGGTGGTGGAGGACGGCGGTCGCCTCGCCAAAATGTTGTTTATTCGAGAGATATTTCCCACGTTTTGTGTTTTTAGCTTGAAAAAAATTCAGCAAAAATGAAGATGGATCACACATTTCGGTGCAAAATCTCATGGTTTTTATGTGTCAGGCATCAGCCAAAATACATTTAAGTTACATACGTACATCCAACAATTGTTTCGATGTTTTTTTTTTCGGGAAGAGCAAGCATGCGGAGCTCGGTCCCGTTGTGCCACGGGCTCTTCACCGTCGGATCTGGTACTGGTGCTTGCCATGGTGTTGTTGATGCCGACAGAGCGACATGGCGTCACCGTGTGAATCATGCCATAGAGTGTTACACTTATTTTGTTACGCATTGGAGAAAAGATGGCCGGATAGTGTTACACTGTTACTTATACAAAAATCTTCTTATTTTGGTAAGTCTATTGATTAGTACACTTCAAGGCTGGTATTCCATCTATGACAAGCAAACCCTAGCCGCTACGCGCCAACGTCCCCCCACTATCTATGCCGAGGTGGAAGAAACTCTAAATGTTTCTGCATGATATACTAATTTGGTCCTTTTTTGTGTTAGTTTTCTTATGACATGCTGTTTTGGTAGCGGTGGCGTGTGGAGTAAATGTTTCTTGTCTCCATCGCCGCCCTGGCATTGCCTTAACGGAAGATGCCGGTGAGGCAGTGGTGTATTGTTTCTTCTGTTTCGTCCTATTGTTATCATGGCCGTCCGATTTAATTGTTCGATGATGAAACAACAATTCGTTAACTTGCCTTAAGATGAGTATGTCTCGGCCTGGTCACGGTAAGTTCAATGGCCTAAAACCATGGCAATTCAAAACCTTCGAGGTTAGTAAACCTTGTGGCATGCATGATCTTCTATGAATTCTCTACACGGTGCATGACATACATTGAGAAATGATAATTGAGATGCAATGGTCGAAGGTAGAGATGATGACTTCATGACGATCTGATGTTATTTTAGATTTTGTCAGAATTTCTAGTTAGGCATTTTTCGCCTCTTCGATCTAATGTAACATCAATGATTCGTTGGTAGAAGAAACAAACAAACTGGTTAGTTACTACTATAATAGTGCAATTTGCTTTTGTATATAGATCAATGGTAAGGAAATCGGTAATCGTTAACTGCTCGGTCGGTTTGGGAGTAGCGATTAATTGAAATTCGGGCGATTAACTGATTTAATCGGTCGACTATTAATCGGTGTAACATACACAAATTTGCACTAAAAAACAGTTTATATAAGAAAAATAATAGTATATGAGCCTCTATATGTCTGGCCCCACTTCTCTAGAGCCTAAAATCTCAGAAAAACATGTATGCTTCTCCTCCGTGACCTAATCTTCAAGATCACGAGCGAATCAGAATCCACTAGTCGAAGCTGTGTTTCTTCCTTCCACTTCTTATCCTCTGACCTCTGAAGTTTATCTTCTCCCACCACCTACCTAGGGTATGACCCCTCTTACACCTCATCCACCTAACCTATCGAAGGCGCCCTTGAGATCCTGCAAGAGCTACTCAAGGTGGTCGAGCTCTTGTATCTAGGCAACTGAGAGTAACTAGTATGGGAGGGCAAGGAACTAGTTGGCGACAGAGGAATTCGAGCTGTTGGAGGCTGCAATCGTCATCCTATGTTCCCGATTAACCTGTACTAGCTATATGCATTGAAAAGTTCATAATTTTTTTGACCAAGTGTATTAATTAATCGGGAACATACCTAGTAATCGGACTTTTGGTACGATTAATCGGGCTAAAGGATTAACACAAGAGATTAATGGTAATCGACACAGTCGGGCCCCTAGTAGCGATTAATCGGCCTAGTAATCGCTGAATCGGCCTAGTTTTTGAACAGTAATATAGATATAAAACAGTGCAAATTGCTTATATGTGAAAGGCCAGGGGCATATAATATCCACCGAACCAAATTCTTGTTACTGCCACCATGATAATGGAGGCCGACCTTCTAATCATTAGCATTGCTCCATTGAGTATCCAAGTCGACTCCCGAGTAAACTGTAAACAACACCGGCCGGGGTTCATGAACCACGGAGGCTGATCGAGCACAAGAGGACAGCCGTGAAACCCGACGGTGGTTGAGTGCCGCTGCATGAAGAACTACTAGTAAATACGGATTTGCATACTTAACTCGGATTAGATTAAGCGGAGACGATTCGGCCGGCGACCCATGTGCCTGCAGCTTCGCCGCTAGTCGCGTCCCTGTCTCACACGTAATGCATTGTTTTTGTCCCCGATCTCGATCGCGTGATCTTGGGGACGGACTCGTGTTCTCCGGAGAAGACGACCCCTGCCTCTCGCACCGATCGGCAGCTCGCGCACAGCAGAATCATGGTGCCAGATCAAACGAGAGGGTATCGGTTTGGATGCTGGTGTGGTACGTGCGATCGATCCTCCTTGTTGCGTTGTGGCGGGCGGCGGTGGTTGCGCCTGCGCGCGATCGGCCGAGATTTACACGTCGCCGGTGGCAGCGGCGGTGGCGGTGGCAGGGATGTTGGATTTGTTTTGAGCGTTTGGTCGGATTTTGGGCTCCTAACCCCGGATCGGCCTTGGGATAATGATTTCTCGATCGATTCTGATGCTGCGTTAGCACATGGCCCCGTTTCATGGAGGGTGGCGCGAAGGGTGGTTGCCCCCTACACGTGTCCTGCTCGTCCGTTTCGGTTGCGCTTGTTTTTCATATCCAAGTGAGATGTTTTGGTGCTTCCTGCCATACGGAAAACTAACGCACGGAAACGCCTCCTCTCGAAAATATTGCTTCGCCAGATCGATTTTAGATCTTTTGTTGTTGTTGCCGTAAGGAGAATTATCTTCGCAGTTTTTACATGTTTATGGTCCGTTCTCTATTTTTGGCTGCATTCAGAAGAGTACAAGATTATGTTGATGAGGAAAGAATTTGAAGACATCGAAGATTTGTTAGTATTTTTTAGACTTTATTTTGTAATCGTTGGAGTCAGCTCGTGTATCTCTACCATGTACTATTTATTACTATGAATATATGTGGTATTGATTGTAAAAAAAATGAGATATTTTGAAGCAAGAGCATTCCACGCAAAGAGCTCCTCTGGCCGTCACCGCGAGGAAAACGTAGCCAATTTTCGGGCTTCCACAAACATGGGCTCCAAACCAAACCAAATATATGTATATTGACCAAACCAAGTACAGTACTTCATCCCTTTCAAATTTGTTGTCGCAACATTTTTTAAGTTGAACGTACTTGCGTATTGAAAGTTTGAAACGCGTCAATAAACACATATAGGCAGACCAAATCTAACTAAAGTTGTGACAACTAATTTGAAACGGAGGAGGTACGTTCAAAGTCCAGTAACATTAATAGAGGCCGCGGTGCAACGAGCTCTTTATTTCAAATTTTAAAATTAATTTCAAAGTATTTTTAAAAAAAGTTCGCATATAGCCAATGACGTGTACTATAAATGTGCAATGTCTCAGTGTGGAATACTTTATACTCTAGGTTACATATGATTGATAAAAGTGTCAATCTGGATATGGTGAATGATGCATATTTCAAAACTATAATATTTGTCAGATTTATTATTTTTATGCACTCCAGTATATAACAAATTTTGTATTGAGATTTTGCACATCCAAATAATTTTTCAAAACTTTTGAAAGATGCGAATATAATTTTGTACCTTTTTTGCTCACCTCAATAGGTAAACACCTGATTTTTTGCATGGAAACCCCTAAATCATGGCAAAATCCATGAGCTCCCCTTCCTTTATCTTTCTATTCTTAATAGGTGATCCCATTTTCCTGCACATGCAAGGTATCCACCTCATCATCCACCTCCAAGCAATCATAGCTTGCCAACTAAGATAATTTGCCACCTAAGCAAAAGAAAAAAAAAGGTGCACGATTCTGCACACGTTCGGTTACATGGTAGAGCTCTCCGTCACGCCTTGATGGCCACAAATGCTCATAATACCTCCTTGCAACAAATGCTGAAACTGGCCGATTCAACACACTATTCATCAATCATCATTGCTGGGAAAATACGAAAGAAATTGTTCGGGTACTCAAGCGCGGCAAGCTATTGAATAATGTACGATTCCACCCACAGCCCCGTCATCTTCCTGCTTTGATCATGCAGTAACGGGTGACCTCTGAAATTCTTCCGCGCCTATTTGAAGGATCGCGTCGCCTGCTTTTATGTTTGCCCACGCCCATCGCAAGCCATCAAATTGACGCACATATACTCGAGAAGCAGCAGCATCCCCGTAGATCAAATTGAACATACATCTTCCTCTTCCTCACTTGCACGTCCATTCACCCATAGGCCATATGTGCATGTGCTCCTCAATCTTTATCTATCTGCTCAGCTGCTTCCAACCCATGATGATTTCCGCATGCACTGTCGCTGGTCTAGAACCAGGTAGGTACCCACGGGACACCGGCCAAGGCTAAAAGTTCAGCAAAGATTGTGCTGCAGTATTCTGGTTGTGAAGATTTATCCATGAGATAGTTGTATTTTCTATTTACTGCAGGATGTGCTTCTTAGTTTTCATACATACGGCCGTCGGTGCCATCCGTCCTCATCCCTTCTGCTTCAGCACTGCTTCGTCCATCATCGTCCGTATTTGTTCTGTTTAGCATTTCCCTCATACATTCTAATATACATCTCTTCTTTTGCCCTTTTATTTGCAGGTTGAACGGGCATTAGTGTCTTTGTTTCTAGCTATTTGCAGTCAGCACGTATCAGAAGTTCAGAACTCGCTTTGTTCATCTTATGAGGTTTATGGCTAATTTACATAATCCGAAGCGAGTTTTGTTCTATACGGCTGTATGTATCAGGAATCAATCTGCTATGATAGCTCTTAAGTGATCGGGCTGCTGTGATTTTCATATGTTGATACTGCTTCTCTGCTCTTGGATCAGTGTATGGTTTAGTGATTCTGGGCGTTGTTGTGCCAGATCTGTTGCTGGTGAACCTGCAGTAGCTACAATCTGCAGCTTTTCTTTTCCTCCTAATTACCTATTGGGATCCACATGCTTTTCTCCATTTTCTTATGAACTAGAATTTTCTACAGTATTTTCTTTCCTTTTTTTATCACTACTAACAATTACGAGTACCTAGGTACGTCTCGTACGTCTTATCCAAGTGATCCGTTTGTGCATGTGCTGTGCATATACAGAACTTCAGTTCTCCACATATGCCTTAGATATTGTCAAATAGCCGGCGGGAACCACATATACTTCAGTTCACTCTCGCAAAAAAAAAAAAGTGACGCATTGATAATCTGTTTAATTGTTACATCTGCTTCACATGTTCTTCCGTTGTGTGTGTTTTATTTTTCCCTCACCCCGCAAGTTTGTTGTCTTCCACGTACGGACGAGAATACTCGAGGGTTCAGAAACAAAAAATAGGTATCCACCTCATCATCCACCTCCAAGCAATCATAGCTTGCCAACTAAGATAATTTGCCACCTAAGCAAAAGAAAAAAAAAAGTGCACGATTCTGCACACGTTCGGTTACATGGTAGAGCTCTCCGTCACGCCTTGATGGCCACAAATGCTCATAATACCTCCTTGCAACAAATGCTGAAACTGGCCGATTCAACACACTGTTCATCAATCATCATTGCTGGGAAAATACGAAAGAAATTGTTCGGGTACTCAAGCGCGGCAAGCTATTGAATAATGTACGATTCCACCCACAGCCCCGTCATCTTCCTGCTTTGATCATGCAGTAACGGGTGACCTCTGAAATTCTTCCGCGCCTATTTGAAGGATCGCGTCGCCCGCTTTTATGTTTGCCCACGCCCATCGCAAGCCATCAAATTGACGCACATATACTCGAGAAGCAGCAGCATCCCCGTAGATCAAATTGAACATACATCTTCCTCTTCCTCACTTGCACGTCCATTCACCCATAGGCCATATGTGCATGTGCTCCTCAATCTTTATCTATCTGCTCAGCTGCTTCCAACCCATGATGATTTCCGCATGCACTGTCGCTGGTCTAGAACCAGGTGGGTACCCACGGGACACCGGCCAAGGCTAAAAGTTCAGCAAAGATTGTGCTGCAGTATTCTGGTTGTGAAGATTTATCCATGAGATAGTTGTATTTTCTATTTACTGCAGGATGTGCTTCTTAGTTTTCATACATACGGCCGTCGGTGCCATCCGTCCTCATCCCTTCTGCTTCAGCACTGCTTCGTCCATCATCGTCCGTATTTGTTCTGTTTAGCATTTCCCTCATACATTCTAATATACATCTCTTCTTTTGCCCTTTTATTTGCAGGTTGAACGGGCATTAGTGTCTTTGTTTCTAGCTATTTGCAGTCAGCACGTATCAGAAGTTCAGAACTCGCTTTGTTCATCTTATGAGGTTTATGGCTAATTTACATAATCCGAAGCGAGTTTTGTTCTATACGGCTGTATGTATCAGGAATCAATCTGCTATGATAGCTCTTAAGTGATCGGGCTGCTGTGATTTTCATATGTTGATACTGCTTCTCTGCTCTTGGATCAGTGTATGGTTTAGTGATTCTGGGCGTTGTTGTGCCAGATCTGTTGCTGGTGAACCTGCAGTAGCTACAATCTGCAGCTTTTCTTTTCCTCCTAATTACCTATTGGGATCCACATGCTTTTCTCCATTTTCTTATGAACTAGAATTTTCTACAGTATTTTCTTTCCTTTTTTATCACTACTAACAATTACGAGTACCTAGGTACGTCTCGTATGTCTTATCCAAGTGATCCGTTTGTGCATGTGCTGTGCATATACAGAACTTCAGTTCTCCACATATGCCTTAGATATTGTCAAATAGCCGGCGGGAACCACATATACTTCAGTTCACTCTCGCAAAAAAAAAAAGTGACGCATTGATAATCTGTTTAATTGTTACATCTGCTTCACATGTTCTTCCGTTGTGTGTGTTTTATTTTTCCCTCACCCCGCAAGTTTGTTGTCTTCCACGTACGGACGAGAATACTCGAGGGTTCAGAAACAAAAAATGTGAGAAAAGATATTATGTAGCTTTTTCTACTATTTGCATTTTTTTGTCAGACATGAATGATATATTGTTTTTGGCTTCTCCGTGGTGCATACAAAATCTGTAGCTTTCTTGCCATAATTTCCATGTACCCTGATATAAAGTTACACGGCTTCGTGAGATGTCTTATATAGTATCATCGTAGTAGATTTTCCTTTCATGTCATTTCCACCATATAGACATAGAACAATGGGGATTTCTTTAGGAAAATAATGTTGCTGGTCGCAGGTAATCCATTGTAACATATAGTTTGTATTGATGAAAATTTAGAAGAAATTTGACGCTTCCATATATTTATGATTCTACGTATGTTTATTACTTCGCCTATTTTGGTATCAAATCACATAGTTGTGGCTACAGTAAATTTCTACACTCTGTTTTTTAACATGGCAATATGTATGTGCAATTCTGCTTAATTTATCTTTTAATTCAAGATATTTCTCCATTTGTTTTGCAAGAATTTGATGCTGAATTGATGGTGCCTTCCTATTCTTCTAAACCTTTGTCATGACCCAACTTTATCAGTTTCAGCACATCTGAGTTTGTGTTAGTTCAAGCAAAAACGCAAGCAT
Source organism: Lolium rigidum (assembly GCF_022539505.1). Taxonomy (NCBI): domain Eukaryota; kingdom Viridiplantae; phylum Streptophyta; class Magnoliopsida; order Poales; family Poaceae; genus Lolium; species Lolium rigidum. The sequence goes on along the minus strand of NC_061513.1, from coordinate 249,435,932 downwards.
AAGTGTTCAATGGGACCAAATTGAATTCAAATGTAGATGAAGCAAATAAAAATTCAAAATTAGTATAGTTACTTTTCTGTCAGCTATAATATTTGAGCTTCACAAACGTTGTGATCCTATCACTTGCATCAAGCAAGCCAAAATCACACGTTTGGATTTCAAAATTCGAGCTACAAATTTCCGCAGCAACGACGCGGGGTGTCATCTAGTTATGAAATGTGGGATACAACAGATACTTCTGTAGATAGCAATAGCAATAGCGACTCTTTTTCAATGAACATTATTTTATTACTCAATATGTTTGATTCTCTTTGCATAACTAGGATGCACATTGCCACAACAATTCCATCAAAAATGAAAAGAAAAAAAGCAAAATACAAGTAATCATCAAGAAATCGTAAAACACCTACGGAGATGGAGAACCAATCCGTAAATCACGCCGCCATCCATGTTAGATAAAAATATTTCTTAATGTGTCCTCCAACGGTGTAGGCACCTCTGAAAACAGGTCTTGATTCTCCACAAAAACCATGAACGAAGCAAATCGGTGCACCGATAGATAAGCTGCATGGGAGAAGAACTTTTATAATTAAAACCTTGCTATTTCTACATAACCAGAGAAGGTAAACAATGACAAGCCGTACCACCCTAATAAGAAATCTAAACTTGTGAGCAATACCATGTAGCCAAGCCAATAGCCAAATACATTAACAACACTACATGGTGGACACTAGATCATAAACATATTTCGGAATACATTAATATCAACTAATCATGTCTTAGCACCAAATAGAGAGATTGAGTTGCAAGTAATTGTAGAATTCCTTTGCCTCGGAACCGAGACCAAGACTAAGTCATTGGTTTTCTCTCAGTTTGTTATAATTGAAAAATCAATCCACAATTCTCCCCTTGATCGTAAGGGGAACAAACATCATAAGCCCACTCTCAGTAGAAATAATATACCAAAATAAATGGTTGCAATGAGCAACGAAATGTCATTGAACCTCTTTACCTATAGTACATCAATCTATATCGAAATAGAAAACATATAACACTTTATGGGAGTTGGTTTATTCGACGGTCCTCATTTTCCAGGATTAAAAGGCTCTTGAACAACTCATACTGGGAACATAATCATAATATGGGTGATAAGCCTTCGATAAATCGATCCGTAAACACACATAAAACATATTTATATGCTTAACATCAATATCTTGATCCCCGATTCTATGTTTCACAACATGAAACATATTTTCAATGGTCTTGGCAACACCATTTAACGTGTTGCTACTCGCATAGAATACTGCGTTTTCATATTGTAGTAAGTGATTTTGAAATGATGTCTACAATCTTAATTTTGGGAAAAACCTTTTGACATACTACTTGATAGCCTCTTTACATACCACATAATAGTTTGCATCATTACTTATGCCATCGATATTATTTTGGAGCTTTTCCACGATACAACTCCACATGCAAGGGTGGGATTCAACATGACGTGGAAACCTTAATATCCACAGACCTAGTAAAAACAATGTCTAAATACCCCACAATATCGAGAATACTAGACTTCTAATCAATGAGCATGTGAATGATTGTCTTGTGTGTATTGAAAGACTTTTGTCGAATTTTCCAATGGCCCATTTCTGAGCTTATTGTATATTTGCCAATTATCCCAATCGTAAATAGGGTGTGTTCATTCTTGAATAAACATCTCGCTTTTGACACCTGAAGCATAAGGAACCGATATTATCTGATCAGTTTAAATGGTTCCTTGGACGTTGAAATGTCCACCTTTCTCACCCTTAGCTTTAGTACCATGTGAGACAGAGTACTAGTGCATCTCCATCCTTGTATGTCACCATGATAAAAACCTATACTCATTTTGGACATATATCTTGGTGAAACTCAATACAATCGAAGTACAAAGCATTACCAAAATCATTTATATCATACTTAGAAGATTGGAATCTCTACATAAAGTAGTGAAGCTTACTGGCCCTCATCTTGAGGTACTATCGTAACATTCTTTGTTTGATCCTTTCAAGATTTCCTCAGAGTCACGTTTGGTTGTGTAGATCCATTTACGACCCACCATTAATTAAATCATTTAGGAAATTCTATGAAGCTTCATACATCCTTAAAGCTCATAATCTTCGTCATATATGGCAAAAGAGGCCACTAATTAAGATGAATGTTCACACACAAATTATTTATCATATGAAAATTATTGAGACTCACCACAAGTGTTGCATTAGGGACTGCATAACTCTCAATCTACATGGCGCATATGAACAAAAATATAATGGAATTATCCTTAAGATTTATGTTCATAAGCCCCAGGTTCCGGTGATTGCTTTATTTTGAAAAACATACATCCAAAATCTTGATAACATGCATTTCAGTTCTAAACCACAACACTGTTGGGTAGAAGATGGAACATAACTTAATAAAGTGTGTCACATTATTATAAATGACATTGGTCAAAAGTAGAATCATAAGCCACATGATACTGGCAAACTTGCCACCTGAGTGAAGCTTGACACATGATTATAAACCATGTTGGTCAGAATTGCAATCATAAGCCACATTCTACATAATAATCATCATCAAACTGACAAACTTGCCAATTTATCATGTGTGTTTCATAATGTTCATAAGGGAGTAATGACAACTTAATAGGAGTTAGAACAATGTTGTGTCTTTCATTCACTCTCCAAGTAAGACTTCTCATTAATCCTACTAGAAAAGTTAACACATTCATCATTGTAGTGTAAGAAAAGTGAATATTATATCCCATTTATATATAATGAGACAATCTACCCATATATAATGAGACAATCTCTTCTCCCCTCAAAATGTGGTAAAACTTGACCACAATTTCTAAGCGGTATCTTTATTCAGTTTTCTTACATCTTAATTGTGCCATGACGCACATCAATATTATTAAAGATTCATTCACCAAGGAAATAAATTTTCTCACTACATGGTGAGGCTAACATAAAATGATTCATTACAAAGAACAAAAGGTTGATATGAATAAACAGACGTGCCTTATAATGCTTGATTATTTATTCTCCTCATCGTGAAACCCCTTAAAGCATGTCTTCAATAAGTAAAACATCTTTGAAATACTTCCCAATCAAGGCCATGTACTCTTTGGTATATAATGAGTCGGGAATTTCATTCTTTATGTCAAAGGAGATGGTATGCTTCATAATAAAAGGAGAAGCGTTGTTTGATCTTTCCCATTCTTTTGCTTTTAGGTCATACTTCTCATTCTCTTCAACATAGTTCTCATCAGGAACTCTGGGATCTTCTTCATATAGTGCATGGTGATAGTCTTGGATATTTATCATGAAGATAATTCTTTCCTTCCATTTGAGAAAATCAGCTCCATCGTTCAAATTAATGAACTCAAATTTGTCGTCCACTGCTGAAATAAGGACGCCATTTTATGAGCATTATCAAACATAACAAAAACGTGTATGATCTAAATCAAATAAGCTAAGTGTGTTTTAGTCCACATCACTGTTGGCTTAAAATATAAAATAACATTATTCATAAAAATGTGGGACATGACAATAATCAACGTTGGTCGGAATACTACCATATATCATATCTCATATGCCCATAATTTAAATCTCGAATCAAAACTTCTCGTTGGTTCTATTTTGACTAGAGAATCTCAAAACAACACAATGACCAATAAAAGTTTGCTAAATTAATAGCCAACAATAACAAAAAAGATCATACTAGACCATTAATCATTCTGCCACCATAACCTTGACACTATAACCTCAATAACATCAATGACATCTCACTGAGTAAACATTACAGAGACATTCGTAGTAAAAAATGAAATTAATAGTAATCATCAAACAGTCTCCAAATAACTTTAGACATTAAATTACATCATGGTTCACCAAATAATTGGTGAACAACAATAGTTAAATACATCACCATGATATCAACTATCACATCAACACATTAAAATTCTTCAAATAGAAACATTTTTCTTTGGAGAATCAAGATCATCATGAGCATTCATCACATTCAGTCAGTGCATGTAAAAAATATAAATCACACTTACATAATACTTTAGCATAATGACTCAACATTATTAGGTTGTAGAGTGCGACACGGAAAACCGAACCATGTGGCCATTGATTAGGTTGGCCTCAAACCATTATTCACGATCACATCATTACAAAAATGATCATGAAATCAACATAGAATTGAGCATACTATTAAGAAATCAATGTCATAGTAATGACATCATCATAAACTTCATGCTCAAATCAAATTTCATAACAGGATTGATAACGATAATTACGTTGAAAATTAATATCATTTCATAACTTTAAAATTCCATTAAAATGAGACATAATTATTAAAAAATAATGTCGTAGAAACATCATCACTAGAGCATCACCAAAATTGCCTATATAAGACACATGTAAACATGGAATTCTATTCAGAAATAATCAACATGTTTGTGATTCTATTTTGGGAAATTAATTTCTATAATAAACTATGCAAGAACATTAAATTTAATCATGATAAATATCAATTATATGAACTGAAAAGAATACATAAAAATAAGAAAGTTTTGGCAGCCAAAAAAAACTATTGGAGTGACGAAATCCTGGGACAAAGCCCACTCTCAGATTTAGCCCAACTAGCACGTGGAGCCCATTTACATGCCCACATCATTATCGTCCATTGGATCAAAACCAACAATCAGGAATCGACCCGGTCAGAACAAACCCAGTGACGCAATCTGACGTAACCCAAATTCCATTCTTCATCTTCTCCTTATGATTACCGTTGACATGGAGTACATATCTCAAAACTTTGTTTTATGCCCTTAAATAACTTTTATTTTTATTGAAGGACTAGCACATGTGTTTCCTGCTTACTTTCTTTTATCCAAGATCCAAAATATCCAAAAGAAACAAAAGAGTCTTCTAACAATTATATAGGTTCATCTAAGTATGCTTGATGGTCTGTAATACTTTTCGTTTTGTTTGAATAGAAGACCACTTATTATTGAGTATGTTTTGTAGAGTGTAAAAGATATCACTTTATAGCTCACTTGCTTGTTGTTATTCTGTAAAAATTGAACCTTGTGAATTTTTTTGTGACAATGAAAAGAAGAAAAGCAAGAAACTCCAAAGTCCATGTTAGTTTTATCACCTATCTGCTCGAGGACGAGCATAGGTTAAACTTGGGGATGTTCATGCCTGTAAAATGCATGCATGAACTTTGTAGTTTGTTGATACATATTCCCACATATTTGCAACATATATGATGTCAACCTAAACAAAGTCAAATAGAGCTAGGATCCTGGGGATGTCAATATTTCATCAAGAGAAGCACCAAGAGCACTTGGACCTCACGAGAAGGGCCAGGAGGCCCAAAAGAGGCCAGGTGACGCGCCAGGTTGGGTTGGGCGCGCCACCTGCCCTCTTTCCCTCCTTGGTCGTCCGATTCGCTTGATTATTTTGTCCATAGACTCCGTCTGACCTAAAAACCTCTATATAAAGGACCCCCTTGCTTCCTCGATAAGAGTGTGCCAGAAACACCGAAACACCAGAACATAGCCAGAACCAGCAAAGATTGGAGGGGAAAACTCCGCCGGAGCTGCCGCCGGAAGGATCTCTACCTTCTCCAACGTCTCCACCATCATCACCATGATGAAGAGGGAGTAGTCCACCTCTGGACTATGGGTTTGTGGCAATAGCTTAATCTATTTCTCTCTTGTTCTTCATAGATCTAGTACCATGTGAGCTGCCCAACATGATTATGGTCTTATATGTAATTCATGTGTGGTGGATCTTTATTCTATGATTTTCTATATGAGATTGGAACCTATTATGTGTAAGATGTATTGATAGATGCATATCATATACCCCGTTTTAATTACTTGTTTTGATCCAACTTGTTTGCAAGAGCATGTGTGGGGAGAAGTGTGTATTTGATGAAGTAGCATGGTGGTAGTGATTGAATAGTGACAACAAATTAAAGATCTACTATGGTATTTACCTTTATTTTGATGCCTCACTAGGGATAAAGTAAATTCATGTGCTATAATTGTCTTGAGACACCTTAATAATCTTGTTTGATCAAGGTAGCATATTTGTGATTCAAACATTATGTCAAATTACCTAAGGTTATACTTAGTTGATTCTTAATTTAAGATTGCTTGGAGTTTCAGTATAAGAGAAATGTGTTGCATCATTTCTATGCTAGGGCGTGATGCACATATAAATGCTTATCGGACACATGTTAAAGTTCCACCAATATTATGTCTTTGATGAATTGTTTATATCCACTACAACCAAAAAAGAGAGTAGACAATCGAACCCATGAACCCTGGTCCATTTTAAACCATAAAAAATACTTTTCCAACACAATTATCACACTTTACATCTTTTGCCATTTATTATTTCAAAAAATACAAACCAAAGGCAGGATCAAAGATGCCCCTCCAGCCCAATAGTAGTAACTGGGCACAACTATGTTGAGCGGCAGTGGGTAGCGTACCAGGCCCAGGTATAGGCAATTAGAAATACGTGTGTCATGGGTTTCTGCAGGCTTCATGCACTCTCCCCTGCCCAACCACCGCCCAAGACTCATCCAAGATGACACCTTCGGAGTTCCTGGCACGGCAGGCGCGCGCACCGGCGACGTGACACAACAACTCTACATGGTACACTCTCTCCCCAAGACAGCCTCGCCCTATATATCTTCGACGCCATGGCAGCGACTCCGGCCACCGCTAACGCCCAGCAAACCCAGCTCAGACCTCACACACAGACAACGTCACCCAAGACAAATACTTACGGGATGGGCTTCCACGCGAGCCGTGCCATCGCCGCGCTCCTCCTGGCGGCTCTGGCCATCGCCGCGACCCCGCGGGGCGCCTCGGCGGTGGTGCAGTGCGGCCAGGTCACCCAGCTGATGGCCCCCTGCATGCCGTACCTCGGCGGCGCGCCTGGGATGACGCCCTACGGCATCTGCTGCAACAGTCTCGGGGTGCTCAACCAGCTCGCCGCCACCACCGCCGACCGTGTCGCCACCTGCAACTGCGTGAAGGCGGCGGCCGCCACCGGGTTCCCCAGCGTCGACTTCGGACGCGCGGCCGCGCTCCCCGGCGCCTGCGGCCTCTCCATCAACTTCGTCGTCACCCCCAACATGGACTGTAACCAGTACGTACTACGTGTAGACATGCACCGTACTTTAATTTCCTAATGCACCGTCGATACGAATGTGAAAATTAACCTCTTCTTTCGTTCGCTTCGACGACGACGTCGTTGCATTTCATGCAGGGTTACTGATGAACCATGAGACTGATCTGGAGAACCACACACGCATGGAATACATAGGAAATGGCCCAGAATTCCGATGACCATAATAAAATGAGCAAGCTATACGATCGAACAAGGGCCCTTGATATATTCTATTACTTAGTATTAGTTAATTGAATTCCTAATGTATTATTTCTGTATGTGTTTATATATGCTACACAACGCGTTAAATAAACTACATTGTTGGCGCGTCCACGCTGATCAACTTGAAAATACACCATGCGTAATTTTTACAGATGCATATCTATATGCCAGATGAAGAATAATAACCACAGCAAACTCGTTGTGCGGTTTTGTATTTACGGCTGTCCAAAATGAATTTAGTCCCTAAAATCTAGAAGAAAAAAATCATATGCAGAACATTCACAGTAACTACGTCAATTCAGTTCACAGTTAGAAAAATATCGCTTCAGCAAAATACAGCCATCACGATGATCCATGAAATACATAAGCAATCCAAAAAACCGGTTCTGAATCCCTCGAAGCAATCAACTTAAGATAACAACAAATTAAGTTCCCATACCACATGATAATAGAACTAATGACGAACATAGGAATTATTGCAGATCACCTCTATAAAGTTCCAGGATGATATATTCGTCCTAGAAATTGTTGAACAGTATGATGACGAGTGTCACGTTGCCCAGGCTGCCCTTGCGCATCGCAAGTTCAGCCAACTCCTTTGCAAGTATGTCCGGTGAGGTCGTGTGCAGCCTCGTCTGGATGAAGCTGCCCGCCTCGGCTGAACTGACGTGGTCCCAGAGCCCGCCGGTGGCAAGGATCAGGAACTTGTCTTGTGGCTTCCGATCAACCATCAAGACTCCCGGTTTTGGGAAATACGGCCTGAACACTGCGTAGGAAGTGTATCTCTTTAGTCTTCAGCATGGTAGAAACAAGAAGGCAAGAAATAATATTGGCCTTTGATTGGCTTCATGATTTACAAGAACCGAATAATAAAACTACACCAGGTACGTGTCATGCATGTAGCTTGAATTCATGTAGGAATAAAAATATAGGAGGATAAAAAAACACCTTTTCAACGCCACAAATGAATATGCAAATTGCGTGAAGAAAACAAGAGGGCAAGAATGACGGTTTGTGCTCCCTTTATCGAAAAAAAGAATGACATTTGTTTCTTGTGCATTCCTTCGCTTTAGACTTTTTTACGTTCTTTCTTTTGCACTCGTCGAGCACTTTATTTTATTTATGGTTGTAGCTTGTGCATTGGAGAGGATGTGTGCATTTCAGTTATGCAGAGGCCCAGTGTAATGCTTAAACTTTACAAGTAATAAAGTGTCCATCATTAAAAAGAGAAATGACGTTTGTTTTCTACAAATCCTACAGAGATTAGTACATGTGGTACTATTTCAAACAAATTTGTGTTTCTTTCTAGGATATGACATGAAGTCTTCCCAAAATACTACCTCCATCCCAAAACTTAAGCCTTATATTATTTTTAGAAAGTCAAACTATGTTAAATTTGACTAAGTTTTTACCAAAATTCATTAACATGCGTAATATAAAATCAATATCATTAGATAGATAATGAAATATATTTCCGTATGGTATCTGCAAAATATTATTGTTTATAGATTCTTTTAAAAGTTTCGTCAAACTTTATTTGGTTTGACTTTTTTTTAAAGCCTTATGCTTTGGGATAGAGGTAGTATGATTTAGAAAATCAGAAGAATAAAACAGAATGGGTTAAGGGTGTCATGTAGCTTGAATCATGTAGGAACCAAAACACACAAGTTAGAATCATCTTTTCAACGTCATGATGAAAATATGTAGTTGCTCGAAGATAACATGAATGAGAGAGAGAGAGAGATGCCCATTGTAGGTTGGACTTACAGATATTGTCCTCCTGGTTGCAGGAAGATCCGACTACATGACCTCCTGTATCTTGTACGTTCTCCTGCTCCTTTTGCTTATATGGCTACACAAGTACACCGTGAACTATGTAAGTATTAACTTTTCGACATAAACTTATGGTGCATAACTAGCAAATTAAACATTCATCATGAGAATTCTATGGTCATATATAACTAAACGGTGATAATTTTAATTTTTGTACAACTATGGAGACTTGAGACAAAGATAAGGAGTACGAAAGTATGGTCATACCTAAACGGTGATAGTATCGTGATCACATATGTCAAACTTAAGAATATGATTTAAAAATATAATTGTTAAGAAATGGCCCCCATAGTCATTTTTTCTAGCCTTTGCATCATGTTTTGATGCTCAGAGGTCAGAGCTAGCTAGGAGGAGAGCACGACAAGGTGAAATCTGCAATTATTTGATAAAAGGAGTACGGAAGAACTGGTCATCCGTAAATCATTCTCAAAATCTGAAGTGCAAATATCCATGGCTCAGCAAAAGTACCACATTTACTCCTAAGTATATTGTAGATATGGTGAATTTACATATATCTCCATATACAATGAACACGGCAGCATCCTGATTTTCTGAGTAAGTGTGGGACTCCATTCCTCTGCTAGTCATGTGGATCTTTTGCCACACATCAGAAGCGCGACCTATTTTTTTTTCTCTCAAAGGTGTAAAAGATACCTAAGTAGCCTACGGTTGGCATCAGCCATTGAAGATGTACAAAACACACAGTTAACTGAAAACCTATACCGACCGCCTTCTCTCATGGTTGACGAAATTTCTATATATTTTCCTTTACTATGTTTCTTAGCCTCGAAATCGTATGTTTAGGGAACTATCTAGTGAGGATTTTTGGAAGAACCCTTGTGTAGAGTAGAATTCTCTGAAGAATTCGGATAAGTTCATATGAGATCAGGTATACCCTAAGCGAAAAGTTTCCATTTCACGCGTCACAACTTATTTGGCATACTAAAACATGGAAATGGAAAGTTGGAAACACAACGAAAGGAGGCTAGATCTAGCCTCTGAATATTTGAGACGGAAGAGAAACTAGAGAAAAGCGGAAACATTACCTCAGGCCTGTGCTCAGAGGTGAGCTGCACGGGCATGACCTCTTCGTTGCTGTAGATCACGGCCCTGCAGGTTGCGCCGCGGCTGGTGAGCACGAGATAATTCTTCGTCACCAGCGCAACGACAGCCGGGGAGCCGACAGGCACACCACTCCGGACGCTGGCGACTAGCTCGTCGTCCACGACGCGGAAAGCGTCCAGGACGAGCTTCCTCCACCAGCCGTCGACGTCGTCGGGGCATTCTAGGAACCGCGGGGTGTCGGCGACCAGCTCGTCCTCGATCCCCTTGGCGATGGCGACGTGCAGCTGACCCACCAGGTGCTTCGCGGCGTAGGAGCCCAAGAAGCCGTCCGAGACCGCGAAGTAGTCGATGTCCATGGCCGGTGACATCTGCGTGAAGGACGGCACGGCGGCCACGCCGTCCGCCTGCGCCGGGCACCTGCCCTTGAGAGCGGCGATGCCGTACGAGATGGACATCTGCGAGCACATGCCGAACGCCAGCATCGACGGCTCGCTCGACGACATTGTTAGGGATAGCGAGAGACAGAAATGGAGGGCTCAATGCTCTGGTGCTTCCGAGAGTGCTATGATTTTCGACCAGTGGCGGCGCCTTTTAAACCAATCCGGGCATACCAGGGTCTTAATTTGATTGAATCTTGGCCGTTCGAGAGCCTTGGATGTCACGCGGTGTGAAAATGGAAAGAAAAACTCTCAAGATGTGAAGCATATGCTGTCATCACAGCTGGGGACTCATAACCAACTGCCAATTGTGATACGCGTTTACCCCTGGCCAATTCTGGCAGGTAATTCATTTGGATATGCTCAAGGGCCGGTGGGCCAACTATGAGAATATTAATAATCACAACGGCTATCTTTTCATGGTTTCAAAAATCTCCGCTTCTCTTTTTGTGAAGAAAATTAGTATAATTATACTGCATATATTTATATACTTTGTTTTTGTTGGACACGAAGAAAAGTACTGAAGAGTTTTGTACCACTAACTATGTTGTCCGGCCTAGAACGACTGCCGGCCGAGGCGGTTTTACGGTCCACCGTAGGGGCTGCCACAACGCATTGTCCTCCATCCAATCGAGGTTATCTTGCTCCCACATCGGGAGGGTGGCTCAATGGTGGTGGATGTATGGGACAAGGTCGACGTCCTCTAGGGCCGGGGGAATGTCGTATACCCCGTGGCTCACCTTCCAGACGTTGGATATGCACCAATCCGACGAAACGAGAAGCCATGCCTTGGCAAGGACCGTCGCCTCGTCGATGTTCAGTTGTTCGGCCGAGGCACGCTGCCGTGGCCACTCCCCCATGGGCTAACTTCCCTGGTTTCGTGGTCGTTGCGTCCAATGGTGCTGGAGTCCAACGCGGCCGCTGGAAGGAGGGCTTAGGTAGGGAGGCAAGGGGAGCAGGGAAGACATCGGCAACCTCCCAGGGGCGGCGCTGTCCGGATTTGGTCACCGGCGGTGACCATCCCTGGGCTGCCATGATCAGCATGGAGGGTTTTGGGGCTAGGAAGCACTAATTTGAGTGATCCAAAGTGTCCGGTGCGCCAAATAGAATTTCCAAGCTTTTTGTAAACAAGTTTTGTCAAATTGAAAGTTCGTAAACTAAAAAAATTTAAAATTGAAATATGCAGAAAAGACATGGAAGCAAATGATCAATATTTTGAGAATATAAAAACATGAGGTTTTCACCATTGGATACAGGATGGGAAATGCAACATTTTCCTAAACCATTGTTTTGCATGATTTGAAATTTGGTAGTGCACTTTTTAAAATACTATTCAGACCAAAGTGTTCTGAAAGCTTTTGAAGATGGTTTTGAAATCTTTTGGGCTTGGAGTTTTAGTATGTTGCGGGGCTTCCAAAGACAAATCCAACAAGCACACATAGGCGCAAAACAAAAATACTTGGTAATGTAAAAGTTTTCAGAATTAAAAAAGAACGAAAAATGAAGATGGCCCTTTTGGTGAGTTTTTGACATGATCCGATTCTGGGTTTTGGTATGATGTTTGTACACTCCATATGGGTATATATGGGTGTTAGCTCATCCTAGAAAAATAATTGGTAAACTATCTTGGTTCAAAGTTGAAAAATGCAGGAACAATGCATTTTCAGGGAGTTGGTCCAAAGTGACTAGGAAAGAGTTTTTCATAAATGGTGTCTAGGAGTAGTGGGGTTCACTAATGATTTTTTGCAGAATTTTCAGAAGCTTCCTTATAGTGATTCCTTTTGTAAAGATATGGTTTAGGGTTTTTATTTATTGGAAATATAAAATACCCATGGGCAATATTTGTGGTTGGAAACTTTTGTGGAGGTTCATCGCATGTGATAGACTCAAAACCAGTAAGAAATCAAATGAAAATATTCTCAAACCTGGCCATGGTTTGAAAATAAGAAAGACAGGAAGAAATTCAAATGAGATGTTGAAATTCGGCAAATGGTTTTTGGGTTTTGGAAAAATTTGAGAAGGTCCAGGATTTGGGCTGTGCAGCTCTCCCTCGTTACATGGGATCTCATCGCCGAGATTCAAGTTTCTCATGGGTCAACTCGCGATTCCAGACTTTCACAACCTTTCGTATACCTGACGACCATTTCATCGGCAAACTCCTGTGCTCGAACCTTCTGATCCTGTTGCGACGATTGCGGAGGCTCGTGAGTCGCTTCTGACAGGATGTCCTTACCACTCCAATATTCCCAATTCGGCGCTCTTGCTTGGACTATAGCAGGTAACCTTACCGGCCGGTGATGCGGTATCCAACGGTATTTTACTGTACACTAGTCGCACCTCCATGTACGGGGCATCGGGTTTCTCCTCGGGGTACAATGTTTCCATTGTTGCCTTTCCTCATATGGCATTCGGCCGACTCTTCTCCTGGAAGGAACCGGGTTGAAACCTTCCTCTAGACGGCATCATGACAACTCCTGTACAAAACAGGATTTTGTTCGGTGCAGGGTTCAGACATTCATTCCTTCTGTGTAGACTCCTGTAGCCAACTTAGTGGAATCTTCTCTTGTACGGAACTCCGACATTCTTTTCCCATGTACGTGGTACCGTAGCCCTGGCGGCTGCGTGCGAGGCACGTGGGGTTGGCTGGGCGGTAATTCTGAGATTTTACCGTGGGTTGTTGGGATCTCATGCGGCTTTAGCTTTAGGGCTTCCTTTCGTCACCTCGTTGAAACAAGCAATGCGTGTACTCTTCTTGTTGGGGGCATAACGCTTCATTCAATTTGCATTTTGACTCCGCCTTCTTCGTCTTCCACTACGGATGCTGGCATAGTGGTTGATATATTGGGGTTGACCTAGTATCCACGTCGGTGGGCATTGCCGGTCCATGCTCAGCGGACGATATTCACTCCTATTCGAGGGGAAGTTTTTTTGCACCTGAAATTTTAGCCAAAATACCAAAGCGGGAAAACTCTTGGCAAGAAAAATGGAAAACTTCAGACTCGTATAAAACTTAGAGTGATCTTGGTGGCGATAGTGTACACACCCAATTCTTCTCCGGTCATCTCGTGAACTTTATCAGCAGCCATGTGGCGTGGTGGACGTGGGTAGGTAGGGAGGGCTTGATGGCGTTGGAGTTGTTGTCGTTTCGTCCATTGTTGTCTGGGCATTGCGCAATGCAGTGGCCCTGCTTGCCTCACTTGTAGCATGCATTGGTCTTTTGTAATATTCTTGTATGGGGCGACGAGTGTACAACTTCTTGTTGTTGTCGTCCCTATTGGGCTGGTTCCATGCAGGTTGCACGGCGGCTGGTGCTGCAGGGCTAGTACAGTTGCGGGGGCACGGTTGTTGGGTTGCCAATTGCGGGGCTTGTTGTTGTGGTAGTTGTTGTTGCACTCATATTGTGGATTGTTGGTCTCATACTTCGTCCTATGGGTGTCGAACACGCTGCGGTGCTCTCTTTTAGCTATCAGCGCGATGTTGACCATTGCTTGGAAGTCGGTGAACTGCAAGACGCCTCAGTTGGGTCTTCAATGCTTGATGCATGCCATGAAGGAGTTTGTCCATCTTGATTTCTTCAGTGTTGGCATCCTCGCCTGCGTAGCAGGCTAAGTTGTTAAACTTAGTCAGGTACTCACTAATGGACGGGTGGCCCTGAGTGAGAGCGAGAAATTTCTGCTTCTTTATCTTCATGAGGCTTGCGGGAATATGGGCATTGCGGTAATTGTCCTTAAATTCGGCTCATGGAATTACTCATCAGTCTTCGAACCTCATGTCCCTCGGGTTATCCCACCAAACATTGGCATGTCCTTTGAGATAATGAGTGGTGAAGATCACCTTATTGGCTTCATCAATGTGGGTGATTTCCAACTTCTTCTTCATTGTACGGAGCCAATCATCTGCCTCGAGTGGGTCGGCGGCAAACGGTAACTTGGGCGGTTGGGTTCTCTAGAAGTCGTTCGTCTTTGAACGGCCCGGTTGATGGGAGGGGGCCTGGTTGCATTATTTGTGTCCCAAATTCCCTCATGATCTGTGCCATACTCTGTCGGTGCCGCTCATCCATCATCATTAGACGCTGACTTGGTGTTGGTTCTGTTGCTAGGGGTGGTGGTGGTGACTGTGGTGGTGGAGGATACATGCCCGCTTGGTGTGCGGATCGACGCGCTAGTGTGCCGTCAATTCCACAAGCTTCCATTTCTGACCTCATTCTTAGTGGTTTCATATTGGCTCACAAAATGAGCATTCAATAGGGGATAAATAATTTTGTAACATACCAATAAAATCCACATAAAATGGCAATACAAAAACACAATTTATTTGATGGAACTTGGGTAGAAGGAATAAGTTGTGTTACATTATTAGGAACTACATGCACAACATTAAGGCTTCATCATTCTTACAACAAAAACTACATGCGTGCAGAAAATAAGATACATTGATGCATACTCCTAGGACGGGTGCCTAGTCTTCAGCGACGGTTCACTTGAAGCGGGAATGCCGGGTTAGGTCCAGCTCCAGTGGTGGATGCCCTGGGGATGCTAGGCGGAGTATTGGTGGAGACTTAATAATATGTTTATTATTTAATTAAATAAATTGAATAATTAAATATATAAAAATAGGGATACCCCTAATTATTTCCTAGTGTCGTCAATGTGTCAATTGTATAGCAATCACAGAAGTTATGAGCAAGGAGTAAGGCAACCTCGATGTAGATCAAAGTGAACCATGCAAGGGCTAACTTCACAAGCTTGGAGAGGTCAGTGTAGATTTGATGTGTTGACCCCCCCCCTACTTAGCTCACCAGCTATCCAATAATATTTCAAAAACATCGGACATTTTTTCTTGCGAGGATCTATGGCTCAGTCCACCAAGTAGTTGATGACCACGTAATGTTACATAGGTTTAGACCTCTCGATATGAGATAAAGCTTATTCCTGGTTTGGGATTTTATTGATATGGGAACAAGAGTGTATGATTACAAGGAGGGATCTCAATGACGTGTATAGGGAACTCAGCGGCATGATCAATCTAGGGTATAAGGGTTAAATTGTGGATGGTGATGATTGACCGCTGTGTTGTGTGGTGATGCCTTGACCCTTCAACCCTTGTCTTGTCATCATTCTCTCCTTTATATAGGTGTAGGGAATGAGACTCCTCTGCTCGTAGGCGGATAGCTCTTTTGATTATACACCAAGTCTTTGAGAGATCTTCCATGGCTTGTAGTTTGGTTGTTGGCATCTTTCCAATGTAGCACCGTAGGTTAGGCCACTGGAGTCTCAAGATGGGCCCGATGACCTTAGGCATGCTGGGTTAAAGGGGGTTATATGTATGTATATATAGTGTTGAGATATGGTCTACCCCATATGTTATTGGCGACAAAATTGCCAAAACACAATAGAAGGTGCAAACACAACTCAGAGCACATATAACACACGCAAACAACAATCACTCGAGAGTCATGACCAATGATTATAGGATGGGCTTCTAGCGAGCCATGCAATAACGCGCTCCTCCTAGCGGTGCTATCTGCCACCCTAGCTCATGTCGCGTCTCTGCAGTGGTACATCTGATGGCACCCCGCATGACTTATTTGAGCATCGCTCGCAAGATGACGCCTTACAAAATCTATTGCAGCCGTCTCGAGGTGCTCAAGCAGCTTGCCACCACCAGCTTGCCATCACCACCGCCGACCGCATCGCCGCATGCAACAGCGTCAAGTCTGCCGCCAGTGGGTTCCCGACCGTCGATTTCGGCCGCGTGGCGGCCCTACCCGCCTACCCTGCCCATGCGGCCTCTTCATCAACTACGTCGTCGCCCCCAACATGAATTGTAACCTCTACGTATCCTAGGCATGCATGCAGCTTAATTCCGTAGCTCCATGGATGCAAATATGCAAGATATTAGTCACTACCTCTTCACCGGATTTTAACCTATTTTTCTTTCGCTTCGATGATGTCATCGTCTCATTTCCTTGCGGGGTTACGGATGCACCATGAGATTGATCTGGAGAACGACCCGCACTCATGGAATGCAAAGGAATTGATCATTGTTGCACAACAGAATCCGGCGAACATAATAAAAATGAGCTAAAAAGCTATACGATTGATGAAAGGACACTCTTAGCTAGTTATCCAAAAGAATTGCAGTTATATATTGACCTCTGTTCTTATCGAAATAAAATATGCACATGCTATAACTTAAATGATGGTGCATCCATGCTGATCAACTTGCACCGATCGATGCATATACATATATGTTAGGTGATGAATAAAAACCCACCAAACTTGTGTGCTTTCTGTATGTGTGCCGACACTTGTGCAAAATGAATCAACTGCCTGAAGTCTAGTAAAAGATGTATCATATGAAGAAAATTCACAACACCTACATCAATTCTACTCTTCTTCACAAAAAAATACATCAATTCTACTCTCACATAAAGTTATAGCTTCAAGAAAGTGAAGTCGTAACGATGATTCATGGATCTTAAAATACATAAACAATCCAACAAACAAGTTCTGAATCGCTCGAAGCAATTATTTAATTTAAGACGGTAACAAAGTTTTCATACGACATGATGGTAAAAAATCACAAGCATTAAAAAAAGGCAAATCACTTCTTAGAAGTTCCGGGATGATGTTCGTCCCGGAAATTCTTGAACAGTATGATGACGATGGTCACATTGCGTTGGCAGCCCTTGAGGATCGCATACTCAGCCAACTCATTTGCAAGTATGGTCAGTGAGCCCGTGTCGTGTAATGAGGTCTTGCACGGCATGATCTGCAACGTGCGGAGCCTCTTCTGGATGTAGTTGCACGCCTCGGCTGGAGTGATCTTGTCCCAGAAACTTCCGGTGGCTAGGATGAGGAACTTATCTTGTGGCTCCCGCTTCACCCTTAGGACCTTCGGTTCTGGAAAATAAGGCCTGAACACTGCATAGGAGGTGTAGGGTGTTTAGAATGGTAGAAAGTAAAATATATTGGACTTGTTCGGAACACATGTTTAGAAAATAGAAAATAAAAATAAAAGTACGTCACAGGATATGGATGTCATGTCATGTATTCCCTCCGTCTCACAATATAAGACGTTTGACAAGCCGTTGAGCATGCGAAAACGTCTTATATTGTGGGACGAAAGGAGTAGTTTGAATTCATGTAAACCAAAGAAACACCTTTTCAACCGTGACAAATGAAACAATAGGCAAATTTCTCGGAGAGAACAGGAGCATAAGACTCATGTATACTTTCCACTTCAATCCTACAGATTAATCCATGTGATAGTATTTCAAAGATTGTTTTGTTCCTTCCAAACAATATGATACAAAAAGGTTTCTCAATATGATTTAAAAAGCAGAAGAATGAGAAGGATGAGGTACGGGTGTCACGTATCTTGAGTTCATGTAGGAACCAAAACACACGTTTGAGAAGCACCTCTTTAGACAGTCACGATGTTAGAATATTCAAATTGCTCAAAGAAAATACGAGGATAATTTTCATTTTCATTTTTATTTTCCAAAAAATCCCTTATACTAGTCCAATCTACAATATTACAAAAAAAATTATGAACTATTTTTTTATTCCAGATAATACGATAGGGAAGCTTCCCAACATATGGATTCTATAATATGATCTTCCTTTGTGCCAAGAGAGAGAGAGAGAGAGAGAGAGAAAGAGAGAGAGAGAGAGAGAGAGCTGAATTCTTATTGTATTTTGGACTTACATGTAGGGCGAGAAGTCACCGTATCGTGTTTGAGGTTGTAGGAAGATCCAACCACCACTGGTGGAAAAACAGGCTTCCGGGAAGCCCCATAAGTCGCGAAGGTAAAGGAACCGCGACTAATGGGGTCTTTAGTCGCGGTTCGTGTGGCGAACCGCGACCAAAGGCCTGGGCCCAGGGCGCACGGTGGCCAGCTGGTGCACGTGGGGGCTTTAGTCGCGGTTGGCTAGGCCAACCGCGACTAAGATGCCCGAAGGCCTTTAGTCGCGGTTGGCCAGGCCAACCGGGACTAAAGCCCCTCCCCTATATATACCCATCCAGCAGCCAACACTTAGCCATTTGGTGCCATTCTCTTCACAAGCTTCACAAGTGGGTGTTAGGTTTGCTTTTGGTTCCTCTTATGCACATAAGGTGTTTGATGAAATGCCCCAAGAGCATGAAACAAACATGATATGAAGTGTTGGAGCCACACTTGAGCTTTCTCATTTATTTTTTCCTCCTCGATCGCGGTTAGCAACTTGAACCTTTGATGTGTCGTTGATAAAATGTGCATGTGTGTGTAGTTCATTGTTTAATTTATATTGTTTGTAGCTAGTTAGTTTAACAAATGCATGATGGTTAATTATATATTTTATATTATAATAATGCGGATGAATCGACAATGGATGTACGGTAACCGACTCTCCGGCGAGTTCAGTGCGGGTTTGAAAGATTTCCTCGTAGTGGCTAATGCGAACAAGCAGGGGGTTTTGTTATCTGTCCATGTGTTAAATGTAAGAATCGGAAGGGTTACTCTTCCTCAAGAGATGTTCACATGCACCTGCTTCGGCACGGTTTCATGCCAAGCTATAATTGTTGGACCAAGCATGGAGAAAGAGGGGTTATAATGGAAGAAGATGAAGAAGGGGATGATTTCATCGATGAAAGCTATCTTGCTCATTTCGGTGATACTTTCATGGAGGATGCTGAAGGTGAAGGGGAAGGTGAAGGGGAAGGGGATGCTGAAGCTGAAGGTGATGATGATCCCGTTGATGATCTTGGTCGGACCATTGCTGATGCACGGAGACGCTGCGAAACTGAAAAAGAGAGGGAGAATTTGGATCGCATGTTAGAGGATCACAGGAAGGCGCTGTACCCCGGATGCGATGATGGTCCGAAGAAGCTGGGCTGCACACCTGGATTTGCTGAGATGGAAGGCACGAGGCAGGTGTAGCTGACTCGGCATTTGAAAACTTGCTGAAAATGTTGAAGAATATGTTTCCAAAGAATAACGAGTTGCCCGCCACTACGTACGAAGCAAAGAAGGTTGTCCGCCCTCTAGGTTTAGAGGTTACGAAGATACATGCATGCATCAACGACCGCATCCTCTACCGCGGTGAATACGAGAATTTGAATGAATGCCCGGTATGCACTCGCATTGCGTTATAAGATCGGAGGCGATGACCCCGGTGACGATGTTGAGGGCCGAAACCCGGGAAGAGGGTTCCCGCCAAGGTGATGTGGTATGCTCCTATAATACCACGGTTGAAACGTCCGTTCAGGAACAAAGAGCATGCCAAGTTGTTGCGATGACACAAAGAGGACCGTAAGTCGGACGGGGAGTTGAGACACCCCGCAGATGGAACGCAATGGAGAAAGATCGACAGAGAGTTCAAAGATTTTGCAGCTGACGCAAGGAACATAAGATTTGGTCTAAGTACGGATGGCATGAATCCTTTTGGCGAGCAGAGCTCCAGCCATAGTACCTGGCCCGTGACTCTATGCATCTACAACCTTCCTCCTTGGTTGTGCATGAAGCGGAAGTTCATTATGATGCCGGTGCTCATCCAAGGTCCGAAGCAACCCGGCAACGACATCGATGTGTACCTAAGGCCATTAGTTGATGAACTTTTACAGCTGTGGGGCAGACCTGGTGTCCGTGTGTGGGATGAGCACAAAGAAGAGGAATTTGACCTACGAGCGTTGCTTTTCGTAACCATCAACGATTGGCCTGCTCTTAGTAACCTTTCGGGACTGTCAAATAAGGGATACAATGCATGCACGCACTTGCTTACATGAGACCGAAAGTGTACATTTGCCAAATTGTAAGAAGAACGTGTACCTTGGGCATCGTCGATTTCTTCCGAAAGGTCATCCAGTAAGAAAGAAAGGCAAGCATTACAACGGCAAGGCAGATCACCGGCCGAAGCCTGCGGAACACATTGGTGCTGAGGTATTTGATATGGTCAAGGGTTTGAAAGTCATCTTTGGAAAGGGTCCTGGCGGACAATCAGTTCCGAAGGGAGCTGACGGGCACGTAGCCATGTGGAAGAAGAAATCTATATTCTGGGAGCTAGAATATTGGAAAGTCCTAGAAGTCCGCTCTGCAATCGACGTGATGCACGTTACGAAGAATATTTGCGTGAACATCCTAAGCTTCTTGGGCGTGTATGGGAAGTCAAATGATACAAAGGAAGCACGGCAGGACCGAGCAAAGTTTGAAAGACCCCGATGACCGAGCATCCGGAACGGTTTCAAGGTCGTGCCAGCTACGCTCCGACCAAAGAAGAGAAGGTCATCTTTTTGAATGCCTGAGCGAGTATGAAGGTCCCGTCGAGGATTCTCGTCCAATATAAAGGGAATAATAAACATGGCGGAGAAAAAGTTCCAAAACCTGAAGTCTCACGATCGCCACGTGATTATGACGCAATTGCTTCCGATTGCTTTGAGGGGCTCCTGCCGGAAAATGTTCGAGTAGCCATTGTGAAGCTATGTGCATTCCTCAATGCAATCTCTCGAGAAGGTAATCAATCCGGAAGTTCTACCACGGTTACGGAACGATGTGATCCAATGTCTTGTCGGTTTCGAGTTGGTGTTCCCGCCATCCTTCTTCAATATTATGACGCACCTCCTGGTTCACCTAGTCGATGAGATTTCCATTCTCGGTCCTGTATTTCTACACAATATGTTCCCCTTCGAGAGGTTCATGGGAGTATTAAAGAAATATGTTCGTAACCGTGCTAGGCCAGAAGGAAGCATCGCCAAGGGCTATGGAAATGAGGAGGTAATTGAGTTTTGTGTTGACTTTGTTCCCGACCTTAAGCCGATTGGTCTTCCTCAATCGCGGCACGAGGGGAGACTAAGTGGAAAAGGCACGATCGGAAGGAAATCAATGATATGTATGGACGGCCATTCTCCGACCGAAGCACACCACACAGCTTCGACCAATTCCAGCTTGGTGGCTCCGTACTTTGAGAAACACAAGAATATTTTACGCTCGGACAACCCCGGGAAGCTCGAATCCTGGATTAGGAAGGCCCACATGGAGACTTTCGGCAGTTGGTTGAGAAAACATTTAATGAGTGACAATAAGGTTGTAGATCAGCTGTACATGTTGGCCAAGACACCATCTTCGACTATAACAACTTTCCAAGGGTACGAGATAAATGGGAATACATTTTACACGATCGCCCAAGATAAAAAGAGCACCAACCAAAACAGTGGTGTCCGCTTTGATGCAGCAACCGAGAATGGGCAAAAGGTCACATATTATGGTTACATAGAGGAGATATGGGAACTTGACTATGGACCCTCCTTTAGGGTCCCTTTGTTCCGGTGCAAATGGTTCAAGCTAACAGGAGGTGGGGTAAAGGTGGACCGAGCAATACGGAATGACAATGGTGGATTTCAACAATCTTGGTTACCTTGACGAACCATTCGTCCTAGCGAAAGATGTCGCTCAGGTTTTCTATGTGAAGGATATGAGTAGCAAACCGAGGAAACGGAAAGATAAGAAAACGATCGGTACATCATGCGATGATCCAAAGCGCCACATTGTTCTTTCGGGGAAAAGAAACATCGTGGGAGTGGAGGACAAGACGGACATGTCGAGAAGATTATAATATGTTTGCTGAAATTCCGCCCTTCAAAGTGAACACCGACCCAAGCATTAAGTTAAATGATGAGGATGCTCCATGGATACGGCACAATCGTAAGCAAGCGGGGACACAAGGGAAGAAATGATGTGTAATAATTTATTGTACCAAACTTTGTTGAATGAATCATGTGAATTATATTACCCGTGATGTGTTTGGTGTCCATTTTCGAATGATTCAATTGACTCGAGATAGCACTGATGATACATGAAATTTGGAGTGACTAAGTCATACTCCTGCATACATGAAATTTGGAGTGACTAAGTCATACTCCTGCATACATGAAATTTGGAGTGACTAAGTCATACTCCTGCATACAGGAAATTTGCAGTGACTAAGTCATACTCCTGCATACATGAAATTTGGAGTGACGATTTAGTCATACTCCTGCCTAGGCGTATAATATGCATACTCGTAGTCTTCATAGCCGCCGCCGTTGTACTGGTAGTCGTCGCCTTCTAAGTTGCCGGCGTCGTCGTCGCTGTCTTGTCGTCGGCTGTCGTCGGGCGGCGCTCGTGGCTCGAGCCGAGGGTAGCGCGGGCGGGGGATATCGCCGGCCGTGATGTAGTCCATGACGCTCGCAGAGTCCGGCCGTACCACCATAGCCGACGGCCGGCCTCGTGGAAGTTTCCGGGAGGCGGACCGTCCTCCTCATACCTGGCGAGCGCCCTCTCACGCCGATTGATGAAGAAGGCGTCCCAAGTATGCTGGTTATCGGGATGCCGGCGGGGATTCATCCGCTGCTCCGGCGTGAGGTCGAGGTAGTAGTGGTTCGTGATGGCCGCCGGCGCGCGGTACCACGAGGGACGGGAGGGACCGGCACGCCGCCGGCGCTTAGGCTTCGGCTCGGCAGGGGACGCGGTAGCCCGGTGGGCAAGGGTAGTTCGAGGCGCAAAGCTCCTCCACTGCTCGGTAGGTTAGAGTGGGTGCGGTGGAAGCCATGAGAGAGTGATGAGAGATTGTAGAGATGTGATAATGCTGGCCAAGCCGGGCTACATATATGGAGTGACAAATGGCGGGAAAAATGGGAGCGGGAAGAAAGTGGCGGGAAGAAAGAGGCGGGAAGAAATTGGCGAGAAGAAAGAGGCGGGAAGACAGGGAAGAAATGGCGGGAAGACGAGGCGGGAAGAGGGGATCGGCGGAAAGACAGAGGCGGGAATTGAATTAGTTTTATTTTTCTGAATTTTTTGATATATTATTTGTATTTTTAAAATTTTGAATTGAATTAGTTTTATTTTTCTGTATTTTTTGATATATTATTTGTATTTTTAAAATTTTGAATTGAATTAGTTTTATTTTTATGAATTTTTTGATATATTATTTGTATTTTTAAAATTTTGAATTGAATTAGTTTTATTTTTCTGAATTTTTTGATATATTATTTGTATTTTTAAATTTTTGAATTGAATTGGTTTTATTTTTATGAATTTTTTGATATATTATTTGTATTTTTAAAATTTTGAATTGAATTAGTTTTATTTTTCTGAATTTTTTGATATATTATTTGTATTTTTAAAATTTTGAATTGAATTAGTTTTATTTTTCTGTATTTTTTGATATATTATTTGTATTTTTAAAATTTTGAATTGAATTAGTTTTATTTTTCTGAATTTTTTGATATATTATTTGTATTTTTAAAATTTTGAATTGAATTAGTTTTATTTTTCTGAATTTTTTGATATATTATTTGTATTTTTAAATTTTTGAATTGAATTGGTTTTATTTTTATGAATTTTTTGATATATTATTTGTATTTTTAAAATTTTGAATTGAATTAGTTTTATTTTTCTGAGTTTTTCTGTATTTTTAACATTTTGAAAAACAAAAAGTAATTCAAAAATACCTTTAGTCGCGGTTGGCCTCGCCAACCGCGACTAAAGGTCTGTGCGCGCGCGGGAACGAAAACCGGCGAAAAAAGCCTTTAGTCGCGGTTGGGTTGGCCAACCGCGACTAAAGGTACCCTTTAGTCGCGGCTCTCCTCCCCAACCGCGACTAAAGGGGGGGGGCTATAAATAGTTTTCCCGAACCGTCGCCAAACACATCGTCTTCTTCGCCGCTCTGCTCCGTCTCTCTGCCGATCGAGAGCTCGCGCGCCCTGTACGTCGCCGTCGCCGAGCCTCGCCGTCACCGCGCCTCGCCGTCACCGAGCCTCGCCGTCGCCGCGCAGACGCCGTCACCGCCGCTCTGTACGTCGCCGCCGCCCTCCGCGTACGTGTACCGCGCGCCCGTGTCGATCCGTACGGTAACGCCCGCGTGCGCGCGTCGCCGGCCGGCCGCCCCTCGTCATCACCGGCGCAGAGAAAGAGAGAGGAGAGGCGCCAGGCCGCCGCCGCCGCCGCCGCCGCTCTGCTCGCCCCGGGGGCGCTCTGCTCGCCGGCGGCCGCCACGTGTGCGCGCATGAGAGAGAGAGAGAGAGGGGAGGAGCGCGCGCAGACGAGAGCCCCGGCCTGCCTTTTTTTTCTTTTTTTTTAGTTTTTTTGTTTTTTACTTTGTGTAACTATAAGTTTTTTTAATTAAAAACTAGTAAAAATTGAACTAAAATGGGTACTAAAAAAAGAACTAAAATTTTGACTTAATTAAAAACTTTGACTTAATTAAAAACTTTGTCTAAAAAAAGAACTAAAATTTTGACTTAATAAAAATGAACTAAAATTTTGACTTAATAAAAATTGACTTAATAAAAAATGAACTAAAATTGACGCCGTCAACGCGTCAACGCCGTCAACGCTACCTCTATTCAAACGCCGTCAACGCGCCAACGCCGTCAAGATGCGGAGTGTATTAAATGAGAAAGCTCAAGTGTGGCTTAATAAAAAATGAACTAAAATTTTGACTTAATAAAAAATGAACTAAAATTGTAACGCCATACCGTCGCCAAACGCCGTCAACGCGCCAACGCCGTCAACGCTACCTCTATTCAACGCGCCAACGCCAACGCTACCTCTATTCAACGCGCCAACGCCAACGCCGTCAACGCGCCAACGCCAACGCGCTCGTCCTCGCCTCCCTCTTCCGCGACACCCTCTCCCACCCCTTCCTCGCCCCCTCCTTTTGCCACCGCTATTTCACCACCGCCACCGGTCTCTCGGTCACTTTTAAAATAACTTAACAAAAGTTTGTCACTTTTAAAATAACAAAAATAACTTAACCACCGCACGTATACGGATCGAGAGGGGGCGGCGAGGGTTATGTGTCCTCGGCACCGCCACCGCCCTTTCGCCACCGCCACCGGTCTCTCGGTCACGCGGTCACTGCGTCCCCCCTCTCGCCTCCCGCTCGTCGCCCTCTCTGTTTATATGTAGAAGAGATGTGATAATGCATATACACAATTAATTTGTTTTGACTACATGTTTTCAGGACTGACATATGGCGGACGATAGAGCTGACCCGATTCTGGACAACTATGATCCGACGCTGAAGACCATATGTTCGGCATCATAAAAGGCGATATTCCATTTGTGCCGACCGGAGAAGAAGAAGATGATATCTCTTCTTATCTGAACCTTGAGTGTGAAGATGAAGGGCGCCGTCAGCAAGCAGATGATGCCGAAGGAACGACGATAAACGACGATCTTCAATTGGAAGTAGCAACCACCTCCGGCGCCGAGGTATATATATATACATATTGAGCTAGCGTCTGGTGATACAAACTAACTGATTTGAATAAACGTGTGTGTACTAACGCGCGCGACTCTCTTTCTTATTTTAGCCCTCGGCCGGATCGTCGAAAAAATCGAGTACGTCGTCAAAGCGTGGCGCAACCAAGACGATGAAACCAGGAGAAACATGCACCATCGATGTTGTCGACGAAGCAACCGGCAGGCCGCTGGAGCCCAGCAAGAACGCCACCAAGTTTGTCAGCCAATGCGGAGCCGTTGTTAGAGACAACGTCTCGATCACCCGCCGGGAGTGGAATGAGCCAAAGAAGGCACGTGTTGGTTTCACTTTTGTCGATAAGAGAGAAAAAAAGATTGCTTCAACAAGCTTATGGAACATTTCGTTCTACCTCCGAATACCGCAAATACGATGAGGAGGGTAACAAGATTGCGGAAAACAAGGAGAGGCGCAAGCTAGTCAAACAGTTCGCTCTTTCTAGGATGGCCAACGCATTCCGGAAATACAAGCAAAATCTAGCCCATGACTTTGTCAACCAGGGCAAGACTCCGAATTTCAAAGGACAATATGAGAAACCGCAACATGATTGGCCAGAATTTGTGAAGCAAAAGAAATCGGAGCAGTTCCTTGAACTATCGAAAAAAAATAAGGAAAATGCGGCCAAGAAGGAGTACAATCATAAAATGGGGCCGGGAGGGTATCGCTTTTGGCAGCCTAAGTGGGAGAAGATGGAGAACGAGCTGAGGGCGCGAGGAATCCGTCCAGGTACGGAGGGATGGGACCCAAGGGCCAAAAGCTGGTGGTACGGGCATGGGGGATCGCTGAACCCGGAGACCGGGGAGTGTGTTTACCAGGGCAAAATAATTACACCCACCAAAAAGCTTATTGAGGCAATGAGGGAGGCTCAAGAGGGAGGATCAGGTTCAACGAGAGAGAACGACGCCCTGACAAAAGCCCTCGGGAATCCTGAACACGGAGGACGTATACGAGGCATGGGGCCCATTCCGTGGAAAGTAGGGTTCCCCCAGAACGATGACCCGTACGGTTACAGAAGCCGTAAGAGAAAGATGGATCGGGATGCAGATGTTGTGGCGAAGTTGGTAACGGAAATGGATGTGCTGAAGGAAACCGTGAGTGTACTAGTAGCCGAAAGAGATGCAGCTCGGGCGCGAAGCATGCTGAAGATCATCCAATGGATCTCGGAAGCCAGCCAGCGGAGAAGAAGCAGCGTGGCTTCCACGGAGGCCTCACCGGCTGGTGCACCGACGATAGAAATTACTGCACCGAGGCCTCTGGTGGTCCAAATTACTGCACCGGAGCCTCCTCGCTACCCCGTGGACGATATAAAGGAGATGAAAGCATGTCATCTGTATTATCCTATCGGGAACATGTCCATGAAGGTAGCCATCGGCAGTGCTTTGCCACCTGGAGCACTCCACCACAACAACCCCATTCAAGATGGCTATGCTCGTGTCACGGTGGAGGAGATAGTCCAAGGGTTTGAGGACCTGGACATTGACATTGCTACACCTGAAGGGGTGAAAAGACTTGGAGATGTCAAGCGCCAGTTCATTCTATGGCAGAAGAAATTTATCAAGTTTCCAGGCGAGGCGCCAACAAGTCCACCCCGTTACGGTGGTGGTGGTGGCGGTGGCGGTGACGGTGGCGGTGGCGGTGGCGGTGACGGTGGCGGTGGCGGTGACGGTGGCGGTGGTGCTTCACCTAATACACCTCATTCACGTCAGCCGACACCGCCGCCCCCCAGTCCTCGTCCGGCGGGTGATCAGACACCGGTACCGCCCCCAATCCACCTCCGGCGAAGAAGCGAAGCAGTCCCGGGTTATTAACCCGGACCCTTACGTACCTAAGAAAACAAAGGTACCGGAGGTATCATCGAAGCCTCTCCCCAGGAGGTCTTGGGAAAGTAGTGCCGAGGAAGTCGAGGCGGGCGCGGCTGCTGATTTAGAGAAATGGAAGGCGAGCGTCAAGAAGAAAATAGAGGGCGAGCCCAAGCCGGTATATTCCGACAAGGAAAAGCAGTGGGCTAAGTCATTTTTGAACACACCGTCCCAAGCCGCGAAGAATCGCTCGACGACTATTTACGTGAACTTCGTAGGCAAGCACTCGCGTTCAAGAACAGGAAAGAGTTGGCGGAGAAGAAAGCCTTGAAGGACGAGGCCGAGTCAAAATTAGAAAGGGGAAAGAAGTTGCCCAGCTCGGGGAACAAAGTAAACAATCGATCGCCCCGCTCATAGTGCAAGCCGCCGATCCGGATGCCCCCGATATCATAGCAGCTGCGGCAGCACATGGATTGACCGTAACGAGTGCCGGAGAACAAGCGGCCGAGTTAGGTATCACTCTTCGTGCACCTGCTAGGCCTTGATGAGGCGCCAATGAAGGACGTAGTATTTACATATGTGAAGAATGGCCCTCTCGTCGAGCCTGCGCAGGAAGAGGATCTACCTCGACAAATGCTAGGTCTGCTAAATTGGTACAAGGGTTACATAAAACATAAAAACGCCAAAGAGTATATCTATGCGGAAGTTAGATATGAGCATCACTTCAAACATTACTCGGGTACAAATTCCTCTGAGTGAATTGTTCCGAGCTGTTCAATCTGCGCGACCTCGACAAATCTATCATCTGTTGCTACGTTCTGTAAGTGATTTATTAATTTCTACCCCATCTCGTTCATTGCCGGCTTGCACTATATATATATATATATATATATATATATATATATATATATTGTCCTAACTATCTTGTTGTGTACGCTATATATTATGCAGAATGAAGAAGCGGGAAATGCGAATAAGGAACATCCATGATGTTGGGTTCATTGACCCACACATCGTTAATTCATATGTGTTAGAACACCACCCCGCCGACGTGGAGGATGACCTGTGGCGGTTTATTAGAAAACAGCAACGGAAAAGTGATATTCTATTTCCTTACCATTTTGGGTGAGTGTTTCTGTCTTGAGCACATTCTCTTTTGTTTATGGTATGTGGCTAATCGATGAGTTATGCATGATCGTGCATGTATCGTGTCCGCAGGTTCCACTGGATTCTTATGGTAATTAAAGTTCAGACCTCCTCGGTTCTCGTCCACGACTCTCCGAATATGGATCCGGCGATTTGGGGCGACATGAGAAAAATGATGCAAAAGTAATTATTTTCATTCATTTGCGCTCTATATCGATCGGCCTATTTCGTTCATCATTTCCTAATATCAAGTAACTAATTAATAACTCTCTTGTTTATTTAATTTTCTTTGCCTCGTAGGGTTTGGAGACGGTTCGTAGATACCAAGGTCGGTGAATTCAAAAAGGAGCTACATTTTAAAATGGCAGTGCGGACGACTGGGGATATTCAGCCACCGGGGACCAATCTATGTGGATACTATGTTTGTGAGAGGATCCGGAGATACCGCAATGAGCGGGACCGGACGTGTGAGAACAACATCCCGAGGAATAACCTCCGGAAGACGCTTAGTCCGAAGCTCGCTTCCGACCACTTCAAGAGGAACTAGCTGGATGGTTGGCGAGGGAAGTCATCGATCCTAGAGGAGAACACTATTACGATGACGTAGAACTTTATATGCACCAGAATTTGTAACTAACTTGTTCAAAATTGTATATGGTCATCCGATATTGAATATATATTGTATATGGTCATCCGATATTGAATATATATTGTATATTCCTCTTGAATTCTTTTTGGTTCTAATTTCAAATTTGTTTGAAATTGTACATTCATATGCATGTATGTATACGAGTACCGTAGAATATGTGAAACTCCTTCAAAATTAAAACCCAAAAGAAATAAAACAATACAAATTAAAAAGAAACCAGATTTAGGGGAGGGGGCTAAAACCCTAAACCCCTGCGGAGGCCTTTAGTCGCGGTTGGCCAGAAGAACCGCGACTAAAGGTCCTCCGCCCTGGCGCTCCCCTGCGGCCCACGTGGACGGGCCTTTAGTCGCGGTTCGTAAGGAACCGCGACTAAAGGGGGGGGCCTTTAGTCGCGCTGCTTTGGTCGCGGTTGTGCACATGACCTCCTTGTACATTGTTCTTCTCTTCCATTTGGTTATATGGCTGGATAAGTACAATATGAACTGTGTAAGTATTTAATTTTTTTAAAAAACTCATATAAGTGCATAGGTAGCAGGAAATATTTATTAGGAGAAATTATATGGTCATACCAAAACTATGATAATTATGGCTGAATGAATTTCTTAGAATACTAGTATAAATATAAACTAAAAATACCTTAACATTGTAAATAAGAAAACCCATCGGATCCTAAAGATTTCAGCTTCCATGAAATTACAATCATCAAATAATTGGACTAAGACCAACAACTACCATGCAACTTAGCCTTGTTATGAAACTCAACAAATAACACTAACTGAGAAAATGAGACTAGTGTTTATAAAGCCAGATAAACGCATGCCTAAGTCATTCAAACCAAGTCTCTACAGTGCTGAAGGGCCGCATCTTTCATACTGTTACAAGGTACTTTGGTACTCCTTATCTTTGTCTCAAGTACAGTGGCGGACCCAGAAAAAATCGTGATTGGGGGCGTATCATTTGAGTGGGGGCACTTCTTCTCTAAATTTGCCAAATTTTAACGAATCTTCTTCAGATTATTTACAAATACCAAGGGAATTCAAAATTTGAGTGGGGGCCTATGCCCCCACTCACCTATACCTGGGTCCGCCCATCCTCAAGTACCTTATGCCATGGACCATTTTAATTAAATACATAATTTTATTTATTTTTAGAATGAAATTTCATATGCCAATAAAAGCTATATTTTTGTTACAGTACTATAGATTCTATCAATGGCGTAATAATTTACTAAAAAGTATGAATAGACATTCTGAAGATCTCCATTGAATTGTTTTTACAAAATAGTCGACTACTCCTTTGTCTTGAACGAGATGATTGTATATTCATTTAAACGAATTTAAATGTTGACCTAGCAAAACCTCTCTTCAATATCCATATCACACATATATAAATTCAGAATATGCTTAGAAAAATAATATCAGAATATGTTTAGAAAAATAACAGTGAAGAAATGGCCCTCCATAGTCACTGTTGTCTATCTTTTTCATTTTTTTGGGTGCTGAGCATATTCTGAATTTATATATGTGTGATATGGATATTGAAGAGATTGCTAGGAGAAGAGCATGGTAAGGAGGCATTCTGCTAATGTTAAACGAAATTTCTCTGAGTTTTCACACTTGAAGAACTACGTACTTGTTTCCATCCCATTAGCATTTTTAAAAGGAAAAGTGCAAATATCCATGACTAAGTAAAATATTCCACATAGAATCCTAATTTCTCAGAGAAAATTGAAAAAATATGCAATATGTAAATATGGTGAATTTACACATATCCCCATATGCATTGAAATGGCAGCCTCCTGAATCTCTGAGAAAGTTTGGGACTCCATTCCTCTCCTAGTAGTCATGTTGATCTTTTGCAGCAGCAGAAGCGTGACCTAGTTTATTTTTTCAAAGGTACAAGCAGTACCTACAAGCAGCTTTCGATTGGTATCAGCCACTTTTCAGGTTGTACAAAAGATACAGTGAGACATAATTAAAGCTTATACCTATCTCCGTCTCTCATGCTTGACGAAATTTCCACAAATATTCATCTACTATATTTCTTATCCTCTAAATTTTATGTTCAGGGAACTATGTAATGAGGAACTTTACAGAATCCTCCGAAGAATTGGGATAAGTTTATATGAGATCACACCCTAAGCGTAAAAGTTCCATTTCATCTTCATCATCACATGCTTGCATGTAGCTTAAAACTTGTAAATAAAAACAAAACGGACGGTACCTAGATCTAGCCTCTGAATTCTTGATACTGAAGAGAAATTAGAGAAAAGTACCTCAGGCCTGCGCTGGGAGGTGAGCTGCACGGCCTCCTCGCCGCGGTAGATCACGGCCTTGCAGGCAGCGCCGCGGTTGGCGAGCACGATGTACTTCTCCAGGACCAGGGAGAAGACAGCCGGGCATCCGACGGGAATACCAGTCTTGACCCTGGCGACCAGCTCCTCGTCCACGAGGCGGAACGCATCCAGGACGGTCTTCCTCCACCACCCCTCAAGGTCGTCGGGGTGTTGCCGGTACCGTGGGGGTTCGTCGACCAGCTCGTCATGGATCCCCATGGCGACGGCGATGTGCAGCCGCTCCGCAAAATGCTTGGCGGAGTAGGCGCCGAAGAAGCCATCGTAGACACCGAAGTAGTCCAGGCCGATGGGCTGCGACATGTGCGACAAGAGCGTGAACGATGGCACGGCCGTCACGCCGTCCGCCAGCGCCGGGCACTTGCCCTTGAGAGCAGAGATGCCGTACGACAGGTACATCTCCATGAGCGGCGCCGACATTCTTGGGGAGAGAGCGACACAAACCGATCGATGGCTTGCGCTGCTCTGTTGCTTCCGAATGCCTAGTATTTCTACCGGTGGCGTGTTTTTAAGCAAAAAAATCTGACATACCATAAAAGGGTCAGCGTCGTTGAGCAATGACGTCATTACAGCTATGGGTCATTAACTAACTTCCAGTAATGGTTACCCCTGGTTAATTCTTCGCTGGCAGGGTCATCGGATCTGCAAATGGGAAATACATTATTTAGAGCAATGAAAGTACAATTTTTTTATCGAGCGGCCGTGACAAAATTAGCTCCCAGCGTGACGAAATATGTAGTGTTTATTTTCAATCCCACGCCTCCACGCAATTCCTCAAACTTCTCGGTTTTAAAGGAAAATATTATTGGGCCCACCACCGGATATTTCCTGAATCCTGACAAAGTTCATTGACCGATAATGTACCATTCTCCTACGTGAGCACCGTGAGTCTCATGTTCTCTAGCGGCACATTCGACGGTGGTGTGTACGCGTCAAAGTAGCACTTCACTTCACAACTTCATTTCCATGATGGTTCCCATGACTCAAATGTTTTGCACCGACGAAGACCCAAGTTCTCACCTCCAACTTGATGCAAGTGAGCACGGAGGCAACCATGGAGCTTTTATTCTTGAAGACTCTCGCGTTCAGTTCATTCCAAAGATCCCAAGAGACAAGCATCACGAGCGAGACCATAGCTTTTCTTCTTCCGGGGCGGCCAAGGACAATGTGTAGCCACCAAGTTTCGAAGTCCTAGAAGGCTGCCCAATCCACCGTGTCAAAAGAAGCTAGACCAATACAATCTTTCACCATGGTCCAAACTCTAGAAGAGAACCGACAGTGGAAGAGGAGGTGAGCCACATATTCCAGGACTATGTAACAAAGTTTGCAATTTTCACAATTCGACCACCCACGCCGTTGAAGTCAATCCATTGTCCAAACACGGTTTTGGATAATAAAGCACGAAAATAATTTACAATTAGGAGGCGCCAAGTTCGTCTTAATGGTGCTAATCATATGAGATTGAATTGTCCCTGCAAATTGTGCCTTGTAGGTGGACGGCTCTCGAGTAGTGACCAGCGATGGTGATTATCAAAATGATTGAGTCATGGGAATACTGGAGATGAAGTTGCGAAGTGAAGTGCCAAAAGGTGCACAAAATCGTGGAGGTGTTGGACCCAAAAGCAATTTGAGTAGTCTATTTGGTGGACCCAATCATTTCCGGTCATGGCCTTCCTAACTGTTCAAGCTTTCTTTTTGGACAGAGCGAAAATGGATGACGCAATGGTTCTAAAGTTGTTTCAATCAGCCCGAGGAGCTAGCACTTTAAACACATGCTTTATTACCTTCACCAATGGTAACTCTCGTCAACCGAATAGAAGAGGTGCATGTCATCATTGTTGCAAGGAAGTTCGGGCCCAAACCACCACCTTTATGGCTCGACCGAAGACGAAGAGCATGTCATAACATCTCCAAGTTGAGAACACCAAGACAACCAAGAGAACTCGTACGACATACGAGCTCCCAATTAATTTTGCATTCCCGCCGGACAACTTATCTGTACCTGCCCAAAGCCTGTAGGGATTCGTTGCATAGAAAACAAAAATTTTCCTACCGCGAGAACGCAATCCAAGCCAAGATGCAATCTAGAAGACGGGAGCAACGAGGGGATGAACGAGACTCACCCTTGAAGATTTCCAAAGCCTACAAGATGAGGCTCTTGTTGCTGCGGTAGATGATCACTTGCCGCTTTCAAAAGCGCGTAGAAGATCTTGACGGTGCCACAATCGGGCAGCACCTCCGTACTCGGTCACACGTTCGGTGTTGATGAAGACGACGTCCTTCTCCCCGTTCTAGCGGGCAGCGGAAGTAGTAGCTCCTCCTTGAATCCGGCAGCACGACGACGTGGTGGCGGTGGCGATGGAGATCTCCGGCGGAGCTTCGCTAAGCGTTTGCGGGAGAGGTGGAGGAGGTGGGTCGGCTAGGGTTTGGGAGAGGGGGTGGCCGGCCACTATGGGGTGCGGCCAAGGCTATGGCTTGAGGTGGCCGGCCCCCTCCCCTTGGCCCTCATTATATAGGTGGAACCCCCAAGTGTTGGACTACAAGTCTTCGAATAAGACCCCAACCCAAAACCTGCCATGTGTAGGGAAACCTATCCAAGGTGGGATTCCCACCTCAAGTGGGACTCCCACCCTTCCATGAGGGGGATGGCCGGCCACCCTTGGTGGAGTCCACCTGGGACTCCACCCCTCTAGGGTTGGCCGGCCATGGGTGGTGGAGTCCCTTCGGGACTCCGCCTTCCAAAGTGATTTCTTCCGGACTTTTCTAGAACCTTCCATAAATGCACCGGATCATTTTCAAACTTATAAAATGACTTCCTATATATGAATCTTATTCTCCGGACCATTCCGGAACTCCTCGTGATGTCCGGGATCCCATCCGTGACTTCGAACAATACTTCGAACTCCATTCCATATTCAAGTTCTACTAATACAACATCAAACCTTAAGTGTGTCACCCTACGGTTCGTGAACTATGTAGACATGGTTCAGAACTCTCTCCGACCAATAACCAATAGCGGGATCTGGAGATCCATAATGGCTCCCACATATTCAACGATGACTTAGTGATCGAATGAACCATTCACATACGATACCAATTCCCTTTGTCACGCGATATTTTACTTGTCCGAGGTTTGATCATCGGTATCACTCTATACCTTGTTCAACCTCGTCTCTCGACAAGTACTCTTTACTCGTACCGTGGTATGTAGTCTCTTATGAACTTATTCATATGCTTGCAAGCTAATTAGACGACATTCCACCGAGAGGGCCCGAGTATATCTATCCGTCATCGGGATGGACAAATCCCACTCGTTGATCCATATGCCTCAACTCATACTTTCCGGATACTTAATCCCACCTTTATAACCACCCATTTACGCGAGTGGCGTTTGATGTAATCAAAGTACCTTTCCGGTATAAGTGATTTACATGATCTCATGGTCGAAAGGACTAGGTAACTATGTATCGAAAGCTTATAGCAAAAAACTTAATGACGTGATCTTATGCTACGCTTAATTGGGTGTGTCCATTACATCATTCATATAATGATATAACCTTGTTATTAATAACATCCAATGTTCATGATTATGAAACTAATCATCTATTAATCAACAAGCTAGTTAAGAGGCTTTACTAGGGACTCATTGTTGTTTACATAACACACATGTATCAATGTTTCAGTTAATACAATTATAGCATGGTATATAAACATTTATCATAAACATAAAGATATATAATAACCACTTTTATTATTGCCTCTTGGGCATATCTCCAACAGTCTCCCACTTGCACTAGAGTCAATAATCTAGATTACATTGTAAGGTACCTTACACCCATGGCATTCTGGTGTTGGTCATGCTTTGCCCTAGGGAGAGCTTTAGTCAACGGATCTGCTACATTTAGATCAGTGTGTACTTTGCAAATCTTTACTTCTCCATCTTCGATGTACTCGCGAATCGAATGATAACGCAGCCTTGATATGCTTTAGCCTCTTGTGTGACCTTGGTTCTTGTGCATTGGCGATGGCACCCATGTTGTCACAGTATATGACTAGTGGGTCCAATGCACTAGGA
Source organism: Lolium rigidum (assembly GCF_022539505.1). Lineage (NCBI taxonomy): Eukaryota > Viridiplantae > Streptophyta > Magnoliopsida > Poales > Poaceae > Lolium > Lolium rigidum. The sequence goes on along the minus strand of NC_061513.1, from coordinate 249,399,840 downwards.
ACCACACCGAGCTCTACAATGAACCTCTTCATCCATACCGCTTCTGATGAAGCCTCTGAAACCGATATGTACTCCGATTCTGTTGAAGACTTCGCCACCGTGCACTGCTTCGAGCTTGCCCAGCTTACTGCAGCACCATTCAATATAAACACGTATCCAGACTGTGATTTAGTGTCAACACCTGGATTTTTAAGTCCAGATGCCTATTATGCCGTACATCGCAATCCCAGGAATAATGTTTTTGCGAGACATAATAGTAAGTAGCATAGAGTCATCATTTATTACAACACATATTATCTTACAACCATAGATCACATGATCTAATATTACACGAATATATTGTTCAACATCACAAATAGTAGCGTAGGCGAAGTAGTAGTGGACTATCTATCCCACAGGCAACGCTTGACGTTAGAAGACGATCCTAGTTATCGTAGACGTCCTGTTGTCCATCATCCTGATACTGGTGCTCTCCTTCATAGTCTGGCATTTGAATAGCCAGGGCAAAGCCATGAGTACTTTTAAAGTACTCGCAAACTAACTCTATGATAAATACTCATTAAGTACAATAAGGGGGTGCTAAGCTCTAGGTTTATTTGCATAAAGCCAAGCTTTAGTTTCATAAATCTTTGGTAAAGCCTTATCATGTGCTAGACTAACTCAAATGGGAACATTAGTGTCATTCCCACAACTCATTATGGTTTACCATAATGTCACCTTTCAATCCACCATTCATTTCTAGAATCAAAACATTTTAATGATAACGGAGGTAGTATGGCCTTTCTAATCGTCCGTAACCGTGGACACGGCTATTCGAATAGGTTTAACACTCTGCAGAGGTTGTACTCTTGTGCCACAACTTTTGATTACATCCGTCGAGGATAACCCCGAATCATCGTAACACAGTACGCGGATCATCAACCGTAACCTTTCACTTATATATGCTAGTATGAGCACCTCTCCCCATGAGCTTGGCCTCCCGGTGGAAACCGCAGTCAACCCGGGAACTGCACAGGGCTTGGGCCGTACATTCACCTCATTTCAACATCATTCCACACTTAACGGAGGCAGCCGCAGCGTAACCCCTATGATGTTTGTTCAGAGGGAACCCATACTAAAATACACAAGTTTCTAGTTAAGCCCTACCCATAATCAGGTATTGTGGGGGTACTTGTATAATTGGAAGGGTATCGCATTCAAACCCAATTATCAATTTTATCAAAAATCACCATCTTCTCTTGTTCACATCCACCTCCACTCTACTTTCTTTCAAAGTCATTTCACTTCACCATGTTCCCATCTAGAGTAGTCAATTTTAATGGATTAGCACTAGCAACTATATGAGGGGTGCTATCTAGCTTTGAGTGGTGCTAATCTATTCCAAATATTTTTCTAGACCAAGTGAATCATAAATCAAAAAGTACTTTGAAATAAATAAGCAAAAGTAAAGGTAAGTAAAAACATGGGATAGGTAATACATAAAAGTAAAGTGTGATGGTGCCTTTGCTCTTGTAGAGCTAAGCACTTGTGTTTAGCAAGGGTTAGCTTGCCTTGAGCTGGGTAGTTATCGAAGTTCTCTTCTTCTTCCTGAGAGTAGCCCTCCTCCTCTTGGTATTCCTCGTTACTAGCGTCTATATACGAATACGAGGTATAAATACTAAACCAAGCTCACATACTAAACTAGAGGCACTCAACATAATTCACACACTAGTCCTATCATCAATCAAACATGGCATGATGGATTATTTGCTTAGTCTTTATTTGAAAGAAAATAATTTCCTCTCATTATTCCTATTTCTTAAATTTGGTATGTAGGTCTTTTAAAGGAAATCATTTCTTCTCATTACCTCTTATTAAGATTTAATCTCTTCATATAATAATAGGGTATGAAATATAGGTTGACCCAAAGTCAACATTTCATATCTATTATATGTGAGTTCAATTTAATTGAAGTGCTACACTTCACATAGTTTTAATACTTAGCATTTAAATGAATTAAAATCTCTATTTGATAATTCTCAAGGGTTCATTAGCCTAAGTCATTCCCCCTGGTTATTAGTACTTAGGATCAAAATTTAAATGAGAGGTAGCTCTCATATTAGGGTTGAGTTTGAATTCCACTTTCAAATGCTCTAGAATTGACTACATAGTCAATTTATTTGATCTAGTCCATGATCATACAAACAACATGTCTATGTTATTGCATAATCAATTAGAGGACATCATTTGTGATTTATTAGAGTTTGAATCAATTCAAAATCTATTCTGGTTAAATTTTAAATAAAGTTTGAATGTTCTAAAGTCCCTGTCTTGTCTTTTTTATCAAATTAAATCTACTATGAATTTGGAGGTGGGGCCAGTGGCATTGGATAGATAAATTTATGGGCTTTCCAACGGTATAAAGTTTGCTAAATTTGGTTTGGCAGAATTCAAACTATTCAAAATTTGCTAAACCTTCAGCAGGGCAAATTTGAATAAAGATTAAACTAAATTTGAATGGATGGGCTAGGCGGGAAGCGTTACTGGGCCGAAACGGTTTAAAAATCCACTTCGCAGCCCAACACGCATCTGGTGCGCCCGGGCCGCACTGACGAGGTGGGGGCCACCTGTCGGCGACTCTTTAAACAGCGAAACGGTATTTTCAATCTCGACCGTAAGATTAGAATGGAGATCGACGGCGTGTGAGCGTCATCGTCTCCGACGAGCGGCGAGCTCCCTGGCGGCGAGCCTAGGGGGTCGGAGGGCGTACCAGGCCATTGCAGGTGGCTGGCAGAGTGCGCGGAGAAGATGTAGTAGATGAGGAAGCCCTGGGAGCAGCGGCGGCGCTCGGGGAAGCGCCAATCGAAGCAGAGCTTCCGCGGGCTCCGGCGGACTTGAGCTTGCGATTCGAGCAGCTCCGGCGAGGTGGTGCTAAATTGAGGTGGGGAGATTGTTCAGTGAAGGGAGGGGAGCAGATGGTGTGAAGGAGTTGTGGGCTGAGGAGCTCTATTTATAGCAGGCGATGGAGGCCGTGAGGTGCTGCGGAGGAGCGTCGACGGCGTGGCCTCTCCGTCGATCGAAAGGGCAAGGTGAGGATGGCATCTTGTAGGCGTCGTCCTGGCGATGCTCAACGGCTAGCTGGCACAGAGAAAAGGTGAAGGGATGGCTCGGGAGCTTGCAGGGTTTGCGGCAGGGCGTGCGGCATCATTCGGTCGAGGACGACGGCGACGGTGCAGGGGCAGGCCTGGGCTTGTGTTTAGCGTGTAGAGGGCGGGGAGTAGCTGCTCAACGCCGCGGTAGGCTTTGCAGGGGAGGAGTAGGCTGCTCGAGCGCGCGACGTACCGGCGTGTCCAGGGCGCGCTCACCGCGTCGACTGGCACGCCCTGGCACGGTTTGGACACGCGTGTTCTGGCCAATGCCGAGCCTTGGCGAGCATGGGCGGTGTACCATTCGATTCCTTGAGTGACAGAGAGGCTCCAGGACAAGGAGAAAGGTTGAGGGGAGGGCTGGAGAGAGGGATGCCCAAAGGTGGCCGGGGTACATGGCATGGCATTGTTTTAGGGTTTCTCTTCTTCCTCCTCTCACTTTAATCGACCAAGGCAGGTACTAGGGTGAAGCAGGGGTTGTAAGGGAGTGCAATGATCAAAGATTAAAGGGGTTTAGTGAAGAATCCAGAGGATAATAGGGTGTAGCTCAAATCTGGATTATTGCCTGCAAGGTGTTCGATCAAATGGCCGCATGAGATTTTTAGTTGAATTTTGGAAATCTTTTTGGTGAATCTCATTTATATAATTAATGTGAAGTATTGGTGGTGGTGGCACTCAATTTGGAGTTGTTTTGCAAAATGTCAAAAATGACATGATCTTCACTTTATTTCAAGCATCCTCTCTTGTCACTTTTATTCTGGTCAACCTAGTCAACTCTAGCCATGATGGTCAACATCAAAGTTGCTCACCTTGACATGGTCTTGGATGACATGGCTTTGGTTGACCAAGTTTAGTTCAAGAACTGAGAAAACTAGGGGGTAAAGAGGTGAAGAAAATATTTTGGGGAGAAGTGACCATTATCATATGTATGTAAGATTTTTGATTTCCTTGTATTTGATTCTTGATTCAAAGATGCAATTGTGTTAGTTTATCATATTGAAGTATTTTAGAAGCAAGGGAGCAAGCAATTAGGGCCTTGGTTGAGGATTTGCAATTTTGCATAATGTGTATGTGAGTGAGAAATGGGTTTTTCCCATTTTCTCCAATTTCCTTCAAATTAGGGTTTGGTGATCTTGGTTAGGGTTCACATAGCAATGGTTCAACATACTAACACTCATCATGGCAATTGCACAAAAGGATTTCACTCAAATGCATGAATCTATAAGTGGCACTATATGCATAGAAAAAGTTTTTGTTAATTGCAAATTTTGGGTTTGGGGAATTTATCTTTCTTGTTTATTATTGTTGAAACTTGGGATGTTACAAACCCTTCCCCCTTACAAAAGATCTCGTCCCGAGATCTGAGAAAACTAGGTACTAAAGAGATCTGGGTACTCAGTCCTCATAAAGTCTTCTCTCTCCCAGGTGGCTTCTTCTTCGGTGTGGTTACTCCATTGGATCTTCGAAACTTGATACTTCGGGTACGGGTGGTTCCGAAAGCTTCTTCCAGGATGCGAATAGGTACTTCGCGGTATGTCGGATCTGAGTTGATATCCACGGCTCGATGGTCGATGTTCTTGAAAACCTCGGTCTTCTCAGGCACTTCTAAGCACTTCCGGAGTAGCGAGATGTGAAACACATTGTGCACCGCTGACATTTCTTCCGGTAACTCCAGTTGATAGGATACTTCTCCTCGGCGACTCAGGACTTTGAAAGGTCCGACATATCGGGGTGCGAGCTTTCCTCTAAGCTGGAATCACTGCATTCCTTTAAGAGGGGACACTTTGAGATATACGAAATCTCCGATCTCGAAGGTCATCTCTCGGCGTCTTTTGTCGGCATAGCTCTTCTGTCTTGATTGCGCTGTCCTGAGATACTCGCGGATCTTGTGAACCTTCTCTTCGGCTTCTCGGAGAATATCTGGTCCAAAGACTTGACTCTCTCCTACTTCCGACCAATTTAGAGGGGTACGGCACTTCCTTCCGTACAGTGCTTCGAAGGGGGCCATCTGCAAGCTGGCTTGGTAGCTGTTGTTGTACGAGAATTCTGCGTACGGCAAGCAGTCTTCCCACTTAGATCCATACTCTAGCACACATGCTCTCAACATATCTTCTAGTATCTGGTTGACTCTTTCGGATCTGTCCATCCGTACTGCGGGTGATAGGCTGTGCTGAAATTCGGACGAGTTCCGAGTCCTTCATGTACTTTCCGCCGGAATCCGGAGGTGAATTGGGATCCTCCGTCGGATACTATCGACTTCGGGGTTCCGTGCAGGCTGACTATCCTTGAGATATATAGCTCTGCGAGTCTCGGTCCTTGATAGGTGGTCTTGACGGGGATGAAGTGGGCGACTTTGGTCGGTGCTGTCGACCACTACCCAGATGGAATCATTTCCTTTACTAGACTTGGGCAGTCCGGTGATGAAGTCCATTCCTACGGAATCCCACTTCCATTCGGGAATCTGTAGGGGTTGCAACAGTCCTGCGGGGTTTTGATGTTCTGCTTTGACTCTTTGACAGATGTCGCACTTGGCGATGTAGCTTCCAATTTCTCTCTTCATTCCATGCCACCAGAATTGTTCTTTCAAATCCTGGTACATCTTGGTTCCTCCGGGGTGAATGGAGTATAGGGTGTCGTGAGCTTCTTTCAGGATAACTTGCTTCAATTCTGAGTCTGATGGTACGCAAAGGCGCTTGTTATACCATAGCACTCCTTCTTCATCTACGGTGAATCCTGGTGCCTTTCCGACGGCTAATTGGTTCTTGATTCCGTCAATGCTAGCATTTCCTTTCTGAGCTTCCTTGATCTGACTAATCAAGGTGGGTTGGAGTTCAATGCTGGCGAGGTATCCTTCGCTAACCAGTTCAAGCCTAAACTGTTCAAACTCTTCAAACAGGCTGGGTTGTTCAATTGCTAACATGGAGTTCAACTGACACGGCAGTCTACTCAGAGCATCCGCTACCACATTGGCCTTGCCGGGGTGATAGTGGATTTCCATGTCGTAATCCTTGATTAACTCTATCCATCTGCGTTGTCTCATATTTAGCTCCTTCTGCGTGAAGATATACTTCAGGCTCTTATGATCCGAGTAAACCTCGCATCGATGACCCATGAGGTAATGACGCCATACTTTCAGGGCTAACACCACCGCTGCTAGCTCTAAGTCATGGGTTGGATAGTTCTGTTCATGCTGCTTCAGTTGTCTTGATAGGTAAGATATCACTTTGCCTTCTTGCATCAGCACACATCCAAGACCAATCTTGGAGGCGTCACAGTACACATCAAAGGGCTTGGTAATGTCCGGCATAACCAGTATTGGGGTTGTTGTCAATCTTAGCTTGAGCTGTTGAAAGCTCTCTTCACACTTGTCGGTCCATTCGAACTTCCGGTCCTTCTTCAACAATTGAGTCATTGGTCTTGCTATACTCGAGAATCCTTCAACGAATTGGCGGTAATATCCCGCCAATCCGAGAAATGCATGGACTTCGGTCTGAGTGGTTGGGGCTTTCCATTCTTCAACAGTCTTGATTTTTGCGGGGTCAACGGCAATTCCTCCGGCTGACAAGATATGACCCAAGAATCCTACTTCTTTCAACCAGAACTCACACTTGCTGAACTTGGCATACAACTGATGTTCCCGAAGGGTATCTAGGACCACTTCCAAATGTTGCTCATGTTCTTCTTCGGACTTGGAGTATATGAGGATGTCGTCGATGAAGACAACCACAAACTTGTCCAGGAAGTTCATAAAGATCTTATTCATGAGGTTCATGAAGTAAGCGGGGGCATTGGTCAATCCAAATGACATGACATTGTACTCATACAATCCATATCTGGTGGTAAAGGCAGTTTTGGGGATATCGGTGGCACGAATCTTCAATCGATGGTATCTCGTCCGCGGATCAATCTTCGAGAATACTTGGGCTCCGGTCAGCTGGTCAAACAGATCTTTTATCTTGGGCAACGGATACTTGTTCTTAATGGTGACATTGTTAAGCTTACGATAGTCCGTAACCAAACGAGTGGCACCGTCCTTCTTATCCACAAACAAAACTGGCGATCTCCAGGGTGACGCACTTGGTTGAATCAGACCTTTGAATAGCATATCATCCAGTTGCTTCTTCAGTTCCACTAACTCTGCCGGGTTCATGCTATAGGCTCTCTGGGCTATAGGTCCGGTTCCGGGGATTAGCTCGATGATAAACTCGATATCCCGATCTGGGGGCATACCGGGTAGATCATCCGGAAACACATCAGGATATCGACAAACGACCCTGATCTGATCCAAGGTGGGTTTGGCTAGGCTTTGGTTACAGGTGAATTTTCGGGGCATCTTTTCAGATATGTGTTCGACTATTATTCCGGTGCTACTAGTCATGGTGATGGCCTTCTTGGCACAATCAATCAGTCCATGATGTTTCGCCATCCAGTCCATTCCCAGGACTACTTCCAAACCTTTGGCTCCCAGAACAATCAAATTTGCATAGAATTCTATTTCATATATTCTGATTGGCACATCTTTACAAATTTTTCTAGCTTTAGTGGTTGATCCAGGTATTTGAACTATCATGACATGCTTCAAACTGATGGGTTGAATCTTACTAGTGCATGCAAAATCTTCGGTAATGAATGAATGCGATGCTCCAGAATCAAACAGCACTCTTGCGGGTATTGAGTTAACAGAGAACATACCCAGCACAACGTCTGGGGCTTCCTGAGCTTCTTCTGCATTCATGTGGTAGAGGCGGCCGTTGCGATTGTTCGGGTTGTTGGGGGCGAACTTCTTGTTGGTGGTGACACGACGCTGCTGCTGCGCAGGGCCCGAGGTGTTGGCGGCAGTCTTGGCGAGCTTCTTGGGGCACTCATAGGAGAAGTGCCCAGCTACTCCGCACTTGTAGCAGTTGTAGGTGGACTTGTCCTTGGGGGTGATGGGAACAACATTGCTCCCAGTCCTTGGAGCAGTGTTGGAGTTATTGTTGGGGGCGCGAGGTGGAGCGCGGTTGAAGTTGTTGTGGTTGTTGTTGTTGTTGTAGTTGTGGTGTCCTCCTGACCTGGGGTTTCCTCCACTCCGGTTCTGATAATTCGGACGTGGATTCTGCATCGGGGGCTTGTTGTGTCTTGGGGCGAACCCTCCACTTGAGCTGGGGCGATACTTGTGATTGTTCGTTGGGCCCACTGCGGTTCATCATACGGCGCTTGCGGTTCTCATTGGCTTGGTGTATCTTCCCCTCCATCTGAATGGCGGAGTCAACGAGGGCTTCTAAGTCAGCAAAGGGGATATTGATCAGCACAGTCTGCATCTCATCATGCAGTCCATTCAGAAACCTCTCCTTCCTCTTCTCGACGGTGTCGGTCTCATCCGGGGCGTACCTTGACAAGGTGAGAAACTTGTCGCGGTATTCCACCACGGTCATTCTGCCTTGCTTCAGTTCCCTGAACTCATCCCTCATCTTCTTAATCAAACCCGGGGGCACATGATACTTGCTAAACTTGAGTTTGAAATCCTCCCAAGTCATCATTTGCCCCGCATGTAAGGCGCGGGTACTTGTCCACCAGGCACGTGCAGGTCCAGCCAGATAGTGGGTGGCGAACAACACCTTCTCGTTGTCCTCCACTCCGGCAACCTCGAGATTGTTCTCCATAGTCTGGAGCCAATCATCCGCATCGAGGGGTTCCTCTGTCTTGCTGAACACCGGTGGGTTGGTGTTTTGGATGTTTTTCAGCTTTGACCCTGGATGGTCGTGGTTTCCGTGGCCTTGATTGCCCTGAGCAATCTGTTGAAGTGCAGCTAGGTTGGCTTGACGGTCAACTCTCTCAGCTTCTCTTTCTGCCATCATCTGTTGTAGCAGTTGCATCATTGTGTTTTCGTTGCGAGTTGGGGGTGCCATCTGAACAGTGATAGGGATCATGAGATAAGGGGGAAATTTCTATGGCTCATTTTGGGTATAAAATTACACAACTTAAAACTTGATTCATAATAATAATATTACACATACACAAACATAGTCATGGAGGTAGCAAATATTACAAGCCACATGTTCAGGAGGGTTTTAAGAACCCTTTCAACAAACTACGATACATGGGGCGGGTACAAAGGACCGATACATCACACGGGACGCAAGTGCTCAGACGGGACTACTCGCCATCGACGTTGATAGGGTAGACATTGTCTACCCCGGCATCGAGGTGCTCGTGGCCATCCTCGTAAGGGTGGAACTCCAGGTCATCGTCTTCCTCCTCCTCGTAGTCGTCGTCGTTGTCGACGTAGGAGTAGCCGTCCCCCTGGATGTTCTCCCCTTCACCTTCACCTTCCGGCTCCCGGATCCGCTCGGCTTGGGCAGCGATGGTCGCCTTCGAGTGGCGATCCTGGCCTTCGGGTGGTTGATGGCGTGATCCTTCTTCCGGTTGGCACGGCGGAGTGCCCTGCGTTCTCCGGCGATCACCCTGATGGTGTCCGCCTGCTGCGCCAACTGGATGTGAGTGTGGTTGGCGTATTCGCGGGAGTTGTCGAGGTCGATGCGGGTCTCACTCAACATGAAGTCAAGGTGATCCACATGGTGGCGAAGTTGCGGGTGCGACGGCAGGTTCATTGGCACTCCGAGGGAGTTGTGCGTTGCATAGTGCACAAAGCGACTATCCGTGAAGTCCATGAAGTTTTGCCCGCACAGACGTGCGAGTCCTTCCTGAAGTCCCCTTGCGAGACCATCCGCCCAGTTGTTCTCCCTGAAGGAGAACTGGATCCTTGCGCTCATTGGGAGCGTGAACCTTCCACGAAGGTCCACCATGATCACCCACTGAAGTTGACCACCGGGCTGGTCATTGAGCATTCCACCAAAGACTTCCGGTGGTGGGCGCCCGAGGAACTCTGAGAGGGAGAAGAGGTCCCTCTCGAAGATGATCTCTCCACCGTTCCCCAACTGATAGAACTCAGTCTGGAGAAAGGGCTGCGCGTCCACGACGTGATCCATCTGTAGAGAGATTAGATGATTAAGTTAGAGAAGTGCAAGTGTTCCAAATTTTAATTCACTTAGAAGAAGGGCATGAATTTAAAGTTTGTAATAGACTCTTCAAGGTAAGAAGGTGAATAAGGTTTTCATAACTAGTCAAATCATGGAATTTGAAACTAAGTTTTTGAGCGTCCATTCTAACTAGGGTCTCCTAAGGTCAAACAATGGCTCTGATACCAACTTGTCAACACCTGGATTTTTAAGTCCAGATGCCTATTATGCCGTACATCGCAATCCCAGGAATAATGTTTTTGCGAGACATAATAGTAAGTAGCATAGAGTCATCATTTATTACAACACATATTGTCTTACAACCATAGATCACATGATCTAATATTACACGAATATATTGTTCAACATCACAAATAGTAGCGGAAGCGAAGTAGTAGTGGACTATCTATTCCACGAGCAACGCTTGACGTTAGAAGACGATCCTAGTTATCGTAGACGTCCTGTTGTCCGTCATCCTGATACTGGTGCTCTCCTTCATAGTCTGGCATTTGAATAGCCAGGGCAAAGCCATGAGTACTTTTAAAGTACTCGCAAACTAACTCTATGATAAATACTCATTAAGTGCAATAAGGGGGTGCTAAGCTCTAGGTTTATTTGCATAAAGCCAAGTTTTAGTTTCATAAATCTTTGGTAAAGCCTTATCATGTGCTAGACTAACTCAAGTGGGAACATTAGTGTCATTCCCACAACTCATTATGGTTCACCATAATGTCACCTTTCAATCCACCATTCATTTCTAGAATCAAAACATTTTAATGATAACGGAGGTAGTATGGCCTTTCCAATCGTCCGTAACCATGGACACGGCTATTCGAATAGGTTTAACACTCTGCAGAGGTTGTACTCTTGTGCCACAACTTTTGATTACATCCATCGAGGATAACCCCGAATCATCGTAACACGATGCGCGGATCATCAACCGAAACCTTTCACTTATATATGCTAGTATGAGCACCTCTCCCCATGAGCTTGGCCTCCCGGTGGAAACCGCAGTCAACCGGGAACTGCACAGGGCTTGGGCCGTACATTCACCTCATTTCAACATCAATCCACTTTTAATGGAGGCAGCCGCAGCGTAACCCCTATGATGTTTGTTCAGAGGGAACCCATACTAAAATACACAAGTTTCTAGTTAAGCCCTACCCATAATCAGGTATTGTGGGGGTACTTGTATAATTGGAAGGGTATCGCATTCAAACCCAATTATCAATTTTATCAAAAATCACCATCTTCTCTTGTTCACATCCACCTCCACTCTACTTTCTTTCAAAGTCATTTCACTTCACCATGTTCCCATCTAGAGTAGTCAATTTTAATGGATTAGCACTAGCAACTATATGAGGGGTGCTATCTAGCTTTGAGTGGTGCTAATCTATTCCAAGTATTTTTCTAGACCAAGTGAATCACAAATCAAAAAGTACTTTGAAATAAATAAGCAAAAGTAAAGGTAAGTAAAAACATGGGATAGGTAATACATAAAAGTAAAGTGTGATGGTGCCTTTGCTCTTGTAGAGCTAAGCACTTGTGTTTAGCAAGGGTTAGCTTGCCTTGAGCTGGGTAGTTATCGAAGTTCTCTTCTTCTTCTGAGAGTAGCCCTCCTCCTCTTGGTATTCCTCGTTACTAGCGTCTATATACGAATACGAGGTATAAATACTAAACCAAGCTCACATACTAAACTAGAGGCACTCAACATAATTCACACACTAGTCCTATCATCAATCAAACATGGCATGATGGATTATTTGCTTAGTCTTTATTTGAAAGAAAATAATTTCCTCTCATTATTCCTATTTCTTAAATTTGGTATGTAGGTCTTTTAAAGGAAATCATTTCTTCTCATTACCTCTTATTAAGATTTAATCTCTTCATATAATAATAGGGTATGAAATATAGGTTGACCCAAAGTCAACATTTCATATCTATTATATGTGAGTTCAATTTAATTGAAGTGCTACACTTCACATAGTTTTAATACTTAGCATTTAAATGAATTAAAATCTCTAAGTGATAATTCTCAAGGGTTCATTAGCCCAAGTCATTCCCCCTGGTTATTAGTACTTAGGATCAAAATTTAAATGAGAGGTAGCTCTCATATTAGGGTTGAGTTTGAATTCCACTTTCAAATGCTCTAGAATTGACTACATAGTCAATTTATTTGATCTAGTCCATGATCATACAAACAACATGTCTATGTTATTGCATAATCAATTAGAGGACATCATTTGTGATTTATTAGAG